>NC_041386.1:587805081-587823894 GCF_002162155.2 Triticum dicoccoides
GGCGCCTCCCTCTCCCTCCCATGACACATCTCCCTCCTCCCGCAGCGCTTGGCGAAGCCCTGTTGGAATCCCGCTACTTACACCACCACGCCGTCGTGCTGCTGGATCTCCATCTGAAAGTGCAACTATCCCTAGGTGGTTTTGGTAATTCATAACAACATATAGCTCACTGAGCTAATGCTATTCCAAGATGATTATTTCAGGAAAGCTCAATGATTGGCATGGCATGGATGTGAAAGTGGAACCCTCAAAATGCTAAGGACAAAAGATTGGCTCAAGCTCAAAAGCTCAAGACTCTTCATTTTATATTTTAGTGATCCAAGATCACATTGAGTCTTTAGGAAAATCCAATACTATCAAGGAGGGATGAGGTGTTGCTTAATGAGCCTCTTGCTTCATGTGCTTAGTGATATGCTCCAAAACCCTCAACTACTTTCCCATATCCACATATGACCTAAACCCTAAGCCAAACTCGGTCTTACCGATTCTTCCTATCCAGAGCCACCGAGTTTCACTTGTCATTAGCCACTGCCAAACCCTAGCAATTCGGTCCTACCGATAGGGATCTCGGTCTCACCGAGATGGGGTTGCAAACTCTCTGTTTCCCTTTCGTAACTTTTCGGTCCCACCGAAAGAGCGAATCGGTCCCACCGAGATTGCAATGTAAACTCAGTGTTTCCCCTTTGTAACTTTTCGGTCTCATCAAGTTCCACTCGGTCTCACCGAAAGAGCAAATCGGTCCCACCGAGTTTGCCTGACCAACTCTCTGGTTAGCTAATTACCAAATTCGGTCTCACCGAGTTTGTGTAATCGGTCTCACCGAGATTACGTTATGCCCAAACCCTAACCATATCGGTCCTACCGAGTTGCATGTCAGTCCCACCAAAAATCACTAACGGTCACTAGGTTTACTTTTTCGGTCCGACCGAGCTTATTTATTCGGTCCCACCGAGATTGGAAAACTATGTAACGGTTGGATTTTTTGTGGAGGCTATATATACCCCTTCTCATTCGATGAGAGAGCCATCAGAACACACACACCATTCCAACTCATATGTTCTGAGAGAGAACCACCTACTCATGTGTTGAGACCAAGACATTCCATTCCTAGCATATGAATCTTGATCTCTAGCCTTCCCAAGTTGCTTTCCACTCAAATCCTCTTTCAACCAAATCCAAATCCTATGAGAGAGAGTTGAGTGTTGGGGAGACTATCATTTGAAGCACAAGAGCAAGGAGTTCATTACCTACACACCATTTGTTACTTCTTGGAGAGTGGTGTCTCCTAGATTGGCTAGGTGTCACTTGGGAGCCTCCAACAAGATTGTGGAGTTGAACCAAGGAGTTTGTAAGGGCAAGGAGATCGCCTACTTCGTGAAGATCTACCGCTAGTGAGGCAAGTCCTGTGTGGGCGATGGCCATGGTGGGATAGACAAGGTTGCTTCTTCGTGGACCCTTTGTGGGTGGTTGCTTCTTCATGGACCCTTCGTGGGTGGAGCCCTGTGTGGACTCGCGCAACCGTTACCCTTGGGTGGAGCCCTGTGTGGACTCGCGCAACTGTTACCCTTCATGGGTTGAAGTCTGCATCAACGTGGATGTAGGATAGCACCACCTATCCGAACCACGGGAAAAACACCTATGTCTCCAATTGCGTTTGAATTCTCCAAACCCTTCCCTTTACATTCTTGCAAGTTGCATGCTTTACTTTCCGCTGCCTATATACTCTTTGCATGCTTGCTTGAATTATGTGATGATTGCTTGACTTGTCCCAAATTAGCTAAAATCTGCCAAGAACTAAAATTGGGAAAAGGCTAAGTTTTATTTGGTCAAGTAGTCTAATCACCCCCCCTCTAGACATACTTTCGATCCTACAAGTGGTATCAAAGCTTTGGTCTCCATTTGCCTTGATCTCCATAGCTTTTGGTGGTCATAGCCTTGGTTTCACAACCTAGGAGAGTATGGCGTCTAGCGAGGGAAATTATCACCGTAGAGGTCCTTACTTTGATGGTACTAATTTTGCTAGTTGGAAGCACAAAATGAAAATGCATATTCTTGGACATAACCCCGCCGTTTGGGCTATTGTGTGTGTTGGTTTGCAAGGTGACTTCTTTGATGGGAGAGAACCGAACCGTGAAGCTACCGCGGATGAGTTGAAGATGTTGCAATACAATGCTCAAGCTTGTGATATTCTCTTCAACGGATTGTGCCCCAAAGAATTCAACAAAATCAGCCGCCTTGAGAATGCGAAGGAAATTTGGGACACTTTGATTGATATGCACGAAGGTACCGACTCCATCAAGGAATCCAAGTTGGATGTGCTTCAAAGCCAACTTGACAAGTTCAAGATGAAGGATGGTGAAGGTGTCGCTGAAATGTACTCTAGGCTTGCTCTCATCACAAATGAGATTGCCGGCTTAGGAAGTGAAGAGATGACCGATAAATTCATCGTCAAGAAGATTCTAAGAGCCTTGGATGGAAAATATGATACCATGTGCACATTGATCCAAATGATGCCCAATTACAAAGATCTCAAGCCAACGGAGGTGATTGGAAGAATTGTTGCTCATGAGATGTCACTTAAGGATAAAGAGGAACTTCACAACAAATCAAGTGGTGCCTATAAACCCTCATGTGAAGCCCCTACATCATCAAGTGAGAAACAAGACTTCAATGAAGAATTGAGCTTAATGGTGAAGAGCTTCAACAAGTTCTACAAGAGTAGAAGCAAAGATAGAAGCTCCAAGTCAAGGTCCTACAGTGACAAAAGATCTTCTAGTCGAGAGCAAAACTGCTACAATTGTGGAAGACCCGGACACTATTCCAATGAGTGTACGGCTCCCTACAAGAGAAGAGAAGATTCTCCAAAAAGAAGAAGCAAAGGATCACCACCAAGAGAGAGAAGGAGTAGAGATGATCGTTATGAACAAAGATACTCACGGAGAAGCAAGGATTCGGAAAGGAAGGAAAAATCATCAAGGAGCTACACAAGATGAAGACATCAAGCTCATGTTGGTGAATGGGTATCCGGCTCCGACTCCGACAGCCACTCCGAGAGAAGTTATTACTCCGGCTCCGAAGATACTCAATATGAAGGTGTTGCCGGTCTAGCACTTGTGTCAACCAACTCCTACGACATATTTAACTCACCAAATGAAGGAATTGGAAGATGCTTCATGGCCAAAGGTCCTACGGTAACACACCCTGAGTATGTTGATTTCAATAGTGATGAAGATGACTTGTTAGGTGATGATTTGCTTGGTGACAACTCTAGTGATGAATACTATGATGAAATGTCAATTAAACATGCTAATCAAGATAAAATGAATGACAATGATAAGGAGAAGATTGAGGCCCTAACTAAAGAACTAAACACTCTTAAGTTAGCTCATGAAACCATCTTTGAAGATCATCGAGAACTTTTAAGAGCTCATGAGAAATTACGCTTTGAGAAGCTCAATCTTGAGCAAGAGCATGAGTTCTTAAAAGCAATCAATGATGATCTTCGCAAGAAAAGTTCTTCTTACATTGCCAAGCGTTTACTCTTATCTACTTACATGCCTCAAGTCAAGTCTAGTAACAAGAAAGATTCTTCCTCTAGCAGTAACAATGATCATGCTAAATCCAATATTGTTGCTTCTAGTAGTTCTCTTGATTCCACTAATGATTCTCTTAGCCAAGTTACACTTGAGCAAGAAAATAGCTTATTGAAGGGAATTATAGAGAAAGGAGTGTACAAAAGCCTTGCCGGGAGTAAGCAATTCGAGGAAATTGTGCGCAAGCAAGGAATGCACCGGAAGAATCAAGGTGTTGGTTTTGAACGAAAGTTCAATGCCAATGGAGTTGAGTGGGAAGAAGATCAATACCCCAAGACAAAGTTTGTCCCTCAACAAGAGAAGTATGCTTCTTTCAAGGGGACACAAGCTCAAGATGATCTTCTACCACAAGACTACAATAAAAAAGGCAAGGACAAGCTTCAAGAGGAAATTGATGCATTTGAAGAAGCTCCAAAGACCTTAGTCAAGTGGATTCCCAAGACTACGTCAAGTTCCACTTCATCAAGTACGACTACAACTCCAAGGATTCCCATCAAGATGATGTGGATCCAAAAGAAGAAGAACTAGAGAGTTCTTGAGGGTGACTGCGCCAACATACTTCACTCTTATCATTTTGGCAAGAACAAGTACAATCAACTTCCACATCTTGCACTAGTTCAAGGAGTCACAAACCCTCTTGTTGGTAAGACAAGGGAGAAGGTAACCTAAAAAGTTTTCATGGACATCATCTTTTGTGTGCATCACTCTATGTCTATGGATATCCTTGCTTGTTCCTTGTGGGACTAACCCATGTAGGTATTGAAAGTGCAATTCACTCAAATGGATAGCTCCAAGTGATCTACATCAACATTGAGCATCCACATCTTCAACATCTACATGAAGTCATCATCGACAAAACCCAAGGTTAGTTCATCCCTCTTAAGGGGGATATCACATCTAGGGGGAGCTTTACTCTAAGACTTGAGCTAAAGCAACTCTAAAGATGTGAACAAAACAATGCTTTATGTAAAAGTGGTAACCCCACTTGAGCTTAAACGATGAGTATGACCTATGATCAAGTGTTCTCACTTGGCTCCTAAGTCAATATACTCATATATAGATGACCTAGTCATCACAAATTGCTTGATAGATGCTAGAATTGGTTGTGCATGCCTTGTCACATATTTCATTTGCCATCTTATTGTGTGAGCATGCTGGTTGCATACTTTACTCATTCGAGGACATCCACTTGTTGTTTTGATTGTTTGGTTTTATCGTCTTTTGCCAAGTGGATGGACAAGAATGCCTAAGAACCCCCTCTAGCTATCTATGCTTTTCTCGTCTCAAACTCTATTCATGCTGCATCACAAAATTTGATCAAGTCAGATTCGAACCACTTTGTGTGAGGAGAGCTCGGAGTCCCCGATTCATCATAGACTTAAACTTCCAAAACCTCTTTATGATTCTCGGTCTGACCGATACTCCACCTTCGATCCTACTGAGATCATTAAGTTGATCTAGGTTTTCGATCTCGGTGCAACCGATTTGAACCTTTTGGTCACACCGAGTTTCAGTAACTGCACGCAGTTATGAATCTCGGTGCCACCGAGTTGTTCCACTCGGTCACACCGACAGGGTCGGGCTATATATAGTCACGGGCAAAATTTTGGAAATTTCTCCGAACCCCTTCGCCCGCGCGATAGCCTGCTCTGCCCTCGTGGTCTCCGGATCGTCTTCTCGCCGCCAGCAGCCTCCAGTCGCTGGTCTCTGTCGCCGTCAACGGGAATTCTGCCCCGCCGTTGACGCCGTAGCAAGTCCCCGCCGAACTAGGGTACGGACTTGATCTTTGTGCTATTCCTCAATCTGATTCCTAGCACATTGTGATCATATTGATTCTTGCCACGTTCGATAAACTTCTATCTAGTCAAAACGCCCGTAGATTAGGTTTGATTCGAAAATTCTAGGTTTAGGTTTCCGCCAAAACCATCTCGGACCCACCGAGTTGAAAAACTCGGTCCCACCGATTTGGCTTATGCCATTGCACAAGTGAGACTCGGTCTGACCGAGAATTACTTATCGGTGTGACCGATTTTTGAACTCAGTGAAACCCTAGCAGTCTCGGTGCCACCGAACTGTGACTCAGTCCTACCGAGTTCACTAGTTTAGGTTCCAAAACTGCTTCGGTATCACCGAGTTTGAAAATCGGTAGATCCGAGATGATTTCAGTGGGAAACTAAAACTAAGTTTTTGGATCATTCTTTTGCAAAAATCTCTGCATTTTATGATGCTCATCTTTTCTATCTCATCTATAATCTATTCACAGGGTCAGCAGTCAGTTTGCAGCATGTCTAATCAAAGTGATAGCCAAAACATGTCAGAGCAGCAAGTGGTGATGAGTGAGGGCACTAGTCCCTCCAGTTCATCTGATGAAGGCAGCAGGAGCACTCCTAGCAATTTGCCAAAGGCTGCCACGAGACAAAGGAAGAAGAGGACTTCAGATTCCGAAGATGAGGACTATGTGGCAGAGGAAGAGGCCACTTCCAAGAGAGTTGAGCCAGCTCAAGGCACTAAGCCAGGTCTGAAAATCAAAAGGCCAGCAGACAGGCAGCCCATGTCAAAGGCAAGAGCCTCAACTGAGAAGCCCACTCCCCAAGAGCCAGTTGCAGCTGAGGGCAAGAAAAGAAAGGAAAGGGTGAAGAAGACTGTGGCTAGAGTGCTTGGCAAAGCTTCCATCATGGAAGAAGAAGAGGAAGAAGAGGTAGCTGCACCAGCGCCCAAGGCACCCAAGCTAATGGGAGATGCCATAAAATCAGGGGGAGCTGCTTCCAAGGCCAAGTCAGCTCCAAAGCCAAAGCCTAAGAGAAATACAAGGAGCATTCCTACAGCTGAGAAGAACAAGGCCCCAGTGCCTGAGACTGTTGCTGAAGAAGAGGAAGAGAACGTCCTGAGAAAGCTAAAGCCCAAGATCCCAGACCACAACGATGCTCATCCTGTGGCTGAGGATATGAAGCTCAGGAGAGATTCAGGGCTGAGGAAGTGGAGAGAAGCAGACCCATATGCTTCAAGGAGAAGGACAGCAGTGGACTACAGGTTTCACACCAAGGAGCAGCAGGATTTCTATGAGACTGTTTTGCTAGATAAGAAGCCAATTGTCTGTGACATGAGATGGGTTGACTGGACCTACATCAAGGAGAAAGAGGAACACTACCCAGGAGTATATGATAGCTTTAATGCTTGTGGAGTAGCTGACTTTGTTGGGCAGAAGCTCACAAAGTGGAATGAGGAACTGATCATGCAATTCTACTCCACGGCATAGTTTTATCCAGATGGGAGGATCACATGGATGTCTGAGGATACAAGGTACCAATCCACAGTGGCTGAGTGGGCACAGATCATTAATGCCCTAGAGGAACAAGATGATGACTTGGATATCTATGCCAAGAAGAAGATGGACCATAACTCCATGTCCAATATGTACAAGGAAATTCCCAATGAAGCTCTTGACACCTTCAAATTTGGGTTTGTGCATTACCTTCTGTCAGGACTGCCTACGATCAATTGGATACTAAGACACACCTTACTGCCCAAGTCTGGAGATCACAAGATGGTCAGAGGCCATGCTATCAACTTGCTACATGTGTTTGATGTGCCTCAGAAGTTCAAGGTGATGAGCCTCATAGTGGAAACAATCAAGAGGACTGCAGCAGATCAGAAGAGGAGTTGCGGATATGCCCCTCAAATTTAGGAGCTCATCAACTCCAAGATGGGCACGGGCATATATCTATTGGACAAGGAACACCTGCCCATCCGTCCAGATTTCGAGGACAATCAAGTTGTCATGACTGAGAACGAGCCATCATCTGCCCAAGCATACGCGAAGAAGGAGAAGGCGAGGAAGGAGAAAGCTGCCAAGATGCCTACTCAAGAGGAGGCATTTGAGTATTTCTTGAAGACTAAACAAGAGCAGCTTGGTTACTTGATTGCATCCACGCTGAGGATTGAGCAAAGTCTGGCCACCCTCACTCAGAATCAGCAGAGCCTAGAGAGAATCATGGAACAGAAGTTCTATGACTTGGATGTCAAGGTAACGGAAGTTCAGTCTGCAGTGGAGCAGCTCCAGGAGGACATGCAGGAGAGGAGAGGCAGGACTACCACTCATGCCTTTGCCAGAGTGCCACGAGGCCCGAGGTCATCTACCGTGCCAGTTGCTGACACAAGAGCCACCACCTCAGCACCAACCACAGCCTCAGTTCCACCAGCTCCAGCATCTACTTCAGCTCCAACTCCAGCGACTACTTCAGCATCTACTGAAGCCTTCGTCCTTGGAGTGATCCGGACTCCACCACCACCTGAAGATCAAGCCTGAGCGTCGATCTAGTGCTATGCATTTTCTAGGAACTTTTTGGTAACTTGTTGCCAAAGGGGGAGAAGATGTATAGATCATAGGCTTCGAGAGAGAGAGTGTTGCTTTTCTCTCTTGCTTTATTTGGTGGTTTTCGAACTTGTTTGCTTTTGAGTGCCTGAGATACTACGTCATTATTTGTGAGACATTGATGATCATGTGTTTGATCATAAGCTACACTTAATGCTTGCTTAATACTTTTATCCTATCTATCTTGTGTGAGCATTCACTTTTCTTGGTGATGAGTGCATGTATTTCATTCTTATCATTTTGAGCGCTCCACCAAGATGTATGTGACATGGAAGAGTAACCCATGACTCTAACTCTTTGTGCATTTGCAGCCCAAAGCAAATTTTAAATATGCACAAATTTAGGGGGAGCTCTTACTTATCACATACTTCTCAAAGCGACGATATATTTCTTGCTTATTATCATTTGTCGAAGCTTTGATCTATATGTTGTCATCAATTACCAAAAAGGGGGAGATTGAAAGTGCAACTATCCCTAGGTGGTTTTGGTAATTCATAACAACATATAGCTCATTGAGCTAATGCTATTCCAAGATGATTATTTCAGGAAAGCTCAATGATTGGCATGGCATGGATGTGAAAGTGGAACCCTCAAAATGCTAAGGACAAAAGATTGGCTCAAGCTCAAAAGCTCAAGACTCTTCATTTTATATTTTAGTGATCCAAGATCACATTGAGTCTTTAGGAAAAGCCAATACTATCAAGGAGGGATGAGGTGTTGCTTAATGAGCCTCTTGCTTCATGTGCTTAGTGATATGCTCCAAAACCCTCAACTACTTTCCCATATCCACATATGACCTAAACCCTAAGCCAAACTCGGTCCTACCGATTCTTCCTATCCGGCGCCACCGAGTTTCACTTGTCATTAGCCACTGCCAAACCCTAGCAATTCGGTCCTACCGATAGGGATCTCGGTCTCACCGAGATGGGGTTGCAAACTCTCTGTTTCCCTTTCGTAACTTTTCGGTCCCACCGAAAGAGCGAATCGGTCCCACCGAGATTGCAATGTAAACTCAGTGTTTCCCCTTTGTAACTTTTCGGTCTCACCGAGTTCCACTCGGTCTCACCGAAAGAGCAAATCGGTCCCACCGAGTTTGCCTGACCAACTCTCTGGTTAGCTAATTACCAAATTCGGTCTCACCGAGTTTGTGTAATCGGTCTCACGGAGATTACGTTATGCCCATACCCTAACCATATCGGTCCTACCGAGTTGCATGTCAGTCCCACCGAAAATCACTAACGGTCACTAGGTTTACTTTTTCGGTCCGACCGAGCTTATTGATTCGGTCCCACCGAGATTGGAAAACTGTGTAATGATTGGATTTTGTGTGGAGGCTATATATACCCCTCCACCTTCTTCTCATTCGATGAGAGAGCCATCAGAACACACACACCATTCCAACTTATATGTTCTGAGAGAGAACCACCTACTCATGTGTTGAGACCAAGACATTCCATTCCTACCATATGAATCTTGATCTCTAGCCTTCCCAAGTTGCTTTCCACTCAAATCCTCTTTCAACCAAATCCAAATCCTATGAGAGAGAGTTGAGTGTTGGGGAGACTATCATTTGAAGCACAAGAGCAAGGAGTTCATTACCTACACACCATTTGTTACTTCTTGGAGAGTGGTGTCTCCTAGATTGGCTAGGTGTCACTTGGGAGCCTCCGACAAGATTGTGGAGTTGAACCAAGGAGTTTGTAAGGGCAAGGAGATCGCCTACTTCGTGAAGATCTACCGCTAGTGAGGCAAGTCCTGTGTGGGCGATGGCCATGGTGGGATAGACAAGGTTGCTTCTTCATGGACCCTTTGTGGGTGGTTGCTTCTTCGTGGACCCTTCGTGGGTGGAGCCCTGTGTGGACTCGCGCAACCGTTACCCTTGGGTGGAGCCCTGTGTGGACTCGCGCAACCGTTACCCTTCGTGGGTTGAAGTCTCCATCAACGTGGATGTAGGATAGCACCACCTATCCGAACCACGGGAAAAACATTTGTGTCTCCAATTGCGTTTGAATTCTCCAAACCCTTCCCTTTACATTCTTGCAAGTTGCATGCTTTACTTTCCGCTGCCTATATACTCTTTGCATGGTTGCTTGAATTATGTGATGATTGCTTGACTTGTCCCAAATTAGCTAAAATCTGCCAAGAACTAAAATTGGGAAAAGGCTAAGTATTATTTGGTCAAGTAGTCTAATCACCCCCCCTCTAGACATACTTTCGATCCTACAAGTGGTATCAGAGCTTTGGTCTCCATTTGCCTTGATCTCCATAGCTTTTGGTGGTCATAGCCTAGGTTTCACAACCTAGGAGAGTATGGCGTCTAGCGAGGGAAATTATCACCGTAGAGGTCCTTACTTTGATGGTACTAATTTTGCTAGTTGGAAGCATAAAATGAAAATGCATATTCTTGGACATAACCCCGCCGTTCGGGCTATTGTGTGTGTTGGTTTGCAAGGTGACTTCTTTGATGGGAGAGAACCGAACCGTGAAGCTACCACGGATGAGTTGAAGATGTTGCAATACAATGCTCAAGCTTGTGATATTCTCTTCAACGGATTGTGCCCCGAAGAATTCAACAAAATCAGCCGCCTTGAGAATGCGAAGGAAATTTGGGACACTTTGATTGATATGCACGAAGGTACCGACTCCGTCAAGGAATCCAAGTTGGATGTGCTTCAAAGCCAACTTGACAAGTTCAAGATGAAGGATGGTGAAGGTGTCGCTGAAATGTACTCTAGGCTTGCTCTCATCACAAATGAGATTGCCGGCTTAGGAAGTGAAGAGATGACCGATAAATTCATCATCAAGAAGGTTCTAAGAGCTTTGGATGGAAAATATGATACCGTGTGCACATTGATCCAAATGATGCCCAGTTACAAAGATCTCAAGCCAACGGAGGTGATTGGAAGAATTGTTGCTCATGAGATGTCACTTAAGGATAAAGAGGAACTTCACAACAAATCAAGTGGTGCCTATAAAGCCTCATGTGAAGCCCCTACATCATCAAGTGAGAAACAAGAATTCAATGAATAATTGAGCTTAATGGTGAAGAGCTTCAACAAGTTCTACAAGAGTAGAAGCAAAGATAGAAGCTCCAAGTCAAGGTCCTACAATGACAAAAGATCTTCTAGTCGAGAGCGAAACTTCTACAATTTTGGAAGACCCGGACACTATTCCAATGAGTGTACGGCTCCCTACAAGAGAAGAGAAGATTCTCCAAAAAGAAGAAGCAAAGGATCACCACCAAGAGAGAGAAGGAGTAGAGATGATCGTTATGAACGAAGATACTCACGGAGAAGCAAGGATTCAGAAAGGAAGGAAAAATCATCAAGGAGCTACACAAGACGAAGACATCAAGCTCATGTTGGTGAATGGGTATCCGGCTCTGACTCCGACAGCCACTCCGAGAGAAGTTATTACTCCGGCTCTGAAGATACTCAAGATGAAGGTGTTGCCGGTCTAGCACTTGTGTCAACCAACTCCTATGACATATTTAACTCTCCAAATGAAGGAATTGGAAGATGCTTCATGGCCAAAGGTCCTAAGGTAACACACCCTGAGTATGTTGATTTCAATAGTGATGAAGATGACTTGTTAGGTGATGATTTGCTTGGTGACAACTCTAGTGATGAATACTATGATGAAATGTCAATTAAACATGCTAATCAAGATAAAACGAATGACAATGATAAGGAGAAGATTGAGGCCCTAACTAAAGAACTAAACACTCTTAAGTTAGCTCATGAAACCATCTTCGAAGATCATCGAGAACTTTTAAGAGCTCATGAGAAATTACACTTTGAGAAGCTCAATCTTGAGCAAGAGCATGAGTTTTTAAAAGCAATCAATGATGATCTTCGCAAGAAAAGTTCTTCTTACATTGCCAAGCGTTTACTCCTATCTACTTACATGCCTCAAGTCAAGTCTAGTAACAAGAAAGATTCTTCCTCTAGCAGTAACAATGATCATGCTAAATCCAATATTGTTGCTTCTAGTAGTTCTCTTGATTCCACTAATGATTCTCTTAGCCAAGTTACACTTGAGCAAGAAAATAGCTTATTGAAGGGAATTATAGAGAAAGGAGTGTACAAAAGCCTTGCCAGGAGTAAGCAATTCGAGGAAATTGTGCGCAAGCAAGGAATGCACCGGAAGAATCAAGGTGTTGGTTTTGAACGAAAGTTCAATGCCAATGGAGTTGAGTGGGAAGAAGATAAATAGCCCAAGACAAAGTTTGTCCCTCAACAAGAGAAGTATGCTTCTTTCAAGGGGACACAAGCTCAAGATGATCTTCTACCACAAGACTACAAGCAAAAAGGCAAGGACAAGCTTCAAGAGGAAATTGATGCATTTGAAGAAGCTCCAAAGACCTTAGTCAAGTGGATTCCCAAGACTACTTCAAGTTCCACTTCATCAAGTACGACTACAACTCCAAGGATTCCCATCAAGATGATGTGGATCCAAAAGAAGAAGAACTAGAGAGTTCTTGAGGGTGACTGCGCCAACATACTTCACTCTTATCATTTTGGCAAGAACAAGTGCAATCAACTTCCACATCTTGCACTAGTTCAAGGAGTCACAAACCCTCTTGTTGGTAAGACAAGGGACAAGGTAACCTAAAAAGTTTTCATGGACATCATCTTTTGTGTGCATCACTCTATGTATATGGATATCCTTGCTTGTTCCTTGTGGGACTAACCCATGTAGGTATTGAAAGTGCAATTCACTCAAATGGATAGCTCCAAGTGATCTACATCAACATTGAGCATCCACATCTTCAACATCTACATGAAGTCATCATCGACAAAACCCAAGGTTAGTTCATCCCTCTTAAGGGGGATATCACATCTAGGGGGAGCTTTACTCTAAGACTTGAGCTAAAGCAACTCTAAAGATGTGAACAAAACAACGCTTTATGTAAAAGTGGTAACCCCACTTGAGCTTAAACGATGAGTATGACCTATGATCAAGTGTTCTCACTTGGCTCCAAGGTTGATCAAATATCGTACGCTCCCTCTACCATCGAGATTGGTATTGAAACCTAAATAATTGTTATTTGGTGTTTGTGTTGAGCATAGACATGATTGGATTATGTCTATCGCGATACGATTATTCATTTAAGGAGAATAATGGTTACTCTGTTTATTTTAATAATACCTTCAATGGTCTTACGCCTAAAATGAATGGTTTATTGAATCTCGATCGTAGTGATACACATTTTCATGCCAAAGGTATAAGATAGTAATGATAGTACCACACAAATGTGGCACTGCAATTTGAGTCATATTGGTATAAAACGCATGAAGAAGCTCCATGTTGATGGATCTTTGGACTCACTCATTTTTGAAAAGTTTGAGACATGCGAGCCATGTCTATTGGTGTATATGCATGAAGAAACTCCATGCAAATGGACCGTTTGGACTCACTTGATTTTTGAATCACTTGAGACATGCAAATCATACCACATGGGCAAGATGACTGAAAGCCTCGTTTTCAGTAAAATGGAACTAGAAAGCAACTTGTTGGAAGTAATACATTTTGATGTGTGCAGTCCAATGAGTGCTGAGGCGTGTAGTGGATATCGTTATGTTCTTACTTCACTGGTGATTTGAGTAGATGTTGAGTACATTTACTTGATGAATCACGAGTCTGAATTATTGAAAGGTTCAAGTAATTTCAGGGTGAAGTTGAAAGATCGTCGTGACAAGAGGATAAAATATCTATGATATGATCATAGAGATGAATATCTGAATTACGAGTTTGGCACAAAATCAAGACATTGTGGAAATTGTTTCACAACTAATACAGCCTGGAACACCATAGTGTGATGGTGTGTCCGAACATCATAACTGCACCCTATTGGATATGATGCATACCATGATGTCTCTTATCGAATTACCACGAGTGTTTATGGGTTAAGCATTAAAGACAACCGCATTCACTTTAAATAGGGCACCACATAATTCTGATGAGATGACACCATATGAACTATGGTTTAGAGAAACCTAAGCTGTCATTTCATAAAAGTTTGGGGCTGCGACGCTTATGTGAAAAGTTTCAGGCTGATAAGCTCGAACCCAAAGCGGATAAATGCATCTTCATAGGACACCCAAAACAGTTGGGTATACCTCCTGTCTCAGATTCGAAAGCAATAAGGCATTGTTTCTAGAATCGGGTCCTTTCTCGAGAAAAAGTTTCTCTCGAAAGAATTGAGTGGGAGGATGGTGGAGACTTGATGAGGTTATTGAACCGTCTCTTCAACTAGTGTGTGGCAGAGCACAGGAAGTTGTTCCTGTGGCACCTACACCAATTGAAGTGGAAGCTTATGATAGTGATCATGAAACTTCAGATCAAGTCACTACCAAACCTCGTAGGATGACAAGGATGCGTACTACTTCAGAGTGGTACGTAATCCTGTCTTGGAAGTCATGTTGCTAGACAACAATGAACCTACGAGCTATGGAGAAGCGATGGTGGGCCCAGATTCCAATAAATGGCTCGAGACCATAAAATCCGAGAGAGGGTCCATATATGAAAACAAAGTGTAGACTTTGGAAGAACTACTTGATGGTCGTAAGGCTGTTAGGTATGGATTTTAAAAGGAAGACGGACAATGATGGTAAGTATCACCATTAAGAAAGCTCGACTTGTCGTTAAGATGTTTTCCGACAAGTTCAAGGAGTTGACTACGATGAGACTTTCTCACTCGTAGCGATGCTAAGAGTCTGTTGGAATTATATTAGCGATTACTGCATTATGTATGAAATCTTGCAGATAGGATGTCAAAACATTGTTTCCTCGACGATTTTCTTGAGGAAAGGTTGTATGTGATACAACCGGAAAGTTTTGTCAATCCTGAAAGATGCTAATAAGTATGCAAAGCTCCAGCAATCCTTCTAAGGACTGGAGTAAGCATCTCGGAGTTGGAATGTATGCTTTGATGAGATGATCAAAGATTTTGGGTGTATACAAAGTTTATGAGAAACTTGTATTTCCAAAGAAGTGAGTGGGAGCACTATAGAATTTCCGATGAGTATGTGTTGTTAACATGTTGTTGATCGGAAATGACGTAGGATTTCTGGAAAGCATATAGGCTTATTTGAAAAGTGTTTTTCAATGGAAAGCCTGGATTAAGCTACTTGAACGTTGAGCATCAAGATCTATAAGGATAGATCAAAACGCTTAATGGTACTTTCAAATGAGCACATACCTTGACATGATCTTGAAGGTGTTCAAGATGGATCAGTCAAAGAAGGAGTTCTTGCCTGAGTTGTAAGGTATGAAGTTAAGACTTAAAGCTCGACCACGGCAGAATAGAGAGAAAGGACGAAGGTCATCCCCTATGCATAAGACGTAGGCTCTACAGTATGCTATGCTGTGTACCGCACCTGAAGTGTGCCTTGCCATGAGTCAGTCAAGGGGCACAAGAGTGATCTAAGAATGGATCACAGGACAGCGGTCAAAGTTATCCTTAGTAACTAGTGGACTAAGGAATTTTCTCGATTATGGAGGTGGTAAAAGAGTTCGTCGTAAAGGGTTACACCGATGCAAACTTTGACACTAATCCAGATTATTCTGAGTAGTAAACTGGATTCGTATAGTAGAACAGTTATTTGGAATAGCTCCAAATGTAGCGTAGTAGTTGCATCTACAAGATGACATAGAAATTTGCGAAGTACATACGGATCTGAAAGATTCAGACTCGTTGACTATAACATCTCTCACAAGCATAACATGATCAAACCCAGAACTCATCGAGTGTTGATCACATGGTAATGTGAACTAGATTATTGACTCTAGTAAACTCTTTGGGTGTTAGTCACATGGGGATGTGACCTTGAGTGTTAGTCACATAGCGATGTGAACTGGATTATTGACTCTAGTGCAAGTGGGAGACTGTTGGAAATATGCCCTAGAGGCAATAATAAATTAGTTATTATTACATTTCCTTGTTCATGATAATCGTTTATTATCCATGCTAGAATTGTATTGATAGGAAACTCAGATACATGTGTGGATACATAGACAACACCATGTCCCTAGTAAGCCTCTAGTTGACTAGCTCGTTGATCAATAGATGGTTACGGTTTCCTGACCATGAACATTGGATGTCGTTGATAACAAGATCACATCATTAGGATAATGATGTGATGGACAAGACCCAATCCTAAGCCTAACACAAAGATTGTGTAGTTCGTATGCTAAAGCTTTTCTAATGTCAAGTATAATTTCCTTAGACCATGAGATTGTGAAACTCCCGGATACCGTAGGAATACTTTGGGTGTGCCAAACGTCACAACGTAACTGGGTGACTATAAAGGTGCACTACGGGTATCTCCGAAAGTGTCTGTTGGGTTGGCACGAATCGAGACTGGGATTTGTCACTCCGTGTAAACGGAGAGGTATCTCTGGGCCCACTCGGTAGGACATCATCATAATGTGCACAATGTGATCAAGGAGTTGATCACGGGATGATGTGTTACGGAACGAGTAAAGAGACTTGCCGGTAACGAGATTGAACAAGGTATCGGGATACCGACGATCGAATCTCGGGCAAGTGTCGTACCGATAGACAAAGGGAATTGTATACGGGATTGATTAAGTCCTTGACATCGTGGTTCATCCTATGAGATCATCGTGGAACATGTGGGAGCCAACATGGGTATCCAGATCCCGCTGTTGGTTATTGACCGGAGAGTCATCTCGGTCATGTCTGCATGTCTCCCGAACCCGTAGACAAGCAGACATGACCGAGACGACTCTCTGGTCAATAACCAACAGTGGGATCTGGATACCCATGTTGGCTCCCACATGCTCCTCGATGATCTCATCGGATGAACCACGATGTCGAGGACCTAATCAATCCCGTACTCAATTCCCTTTGTCAATCGGTACGTTACTTGCCCGAGACTCGATCGTTGGTATCCCAATACCTTGTTCAGTCTCGTTACCGGCAAGTCACTTTACTCGTACCATAATGCATGATCCTGTGATCAACCACTTGATCACATTGAGCTCATTATGATGATGCATTACCGAGTGGGCCCAGAGATACCTCTCCGTCATACGGAGTGACAAATCCCAGTCTCGATTCGTGCCAATCCAACAGACACTTTCGGAGATACCTGTAATGTACCTTTATAGTCACCCAGTTACGTTGTGACGTTTGGCACACCCAAGGCACTCCTACGGTATCCGGGAGTTGCACAATCTCATGGTCTAAGGAAATGATACTTGACATCCAGAAAAGCTACAGCAAACTGACTACACGATCTTTGTGCTATGCTTAGGTTTGAGTCTTGTCCAGCACATCATTCTCCTAATGATGCGATCCCGTTATCAATGACATCCCCATGTCCATAGCCAGGAAACCATGACTATCTGTTGATCAACGAGCTAGTCAACTAGAGGCTCAGTAGGGACACATTATGGTCTATGTATTCACACATGTATTACGATTTCCGGACAATACAATTATAGCATGAATAATAGACAATTATCATGAACAAGGAAATATAATAATCATTTTATTATTGCCTCTAGGGCATATTTCCAACAACCACACGCGCACGCGTCGTGCGCGGAACCTGCACTTGAGCTCCCCCCAACCACGCCTCAGCTAGTCAGCCATGGGGGATGACATGACCTTGGCCTCGGCGAGCACCAAGATGGCGGAGCTGGACGCGTTGTTCCACGCCCTTGACTTCGAGATCAAAGAGGTCTTGCCATCGTGGCTCACCGGCCGCCTTGTCGCCAGGAACACCTGCTGCCAGGTTTTAAATTCTTCCAACTGGTGCCATCTGTAAACAATAATACCACCTACTATGTACGACTAATGTCAATACAGTATTAAATGCTTGGCACGTAATTTCCCACTTTCCTATGTCTATATATCCCCATCTTCGGTGTCTTGCACGGCACCGACGTTGGCGAAGTAAAGGGAGGCTGCCTTCTCAAGCACCTCCATCCCGACCCAGCTCACATTCTTTGTTTCGCACTACTTTCTTTAGGCGCTTATCACAGTTCTTTGTTTCGCACTTGCAAACTTTGTCAGATTCACGTGATTTTCATAATCCCATGTGTTCTCAAACATGTGATCCAAAGAGGTCCTAACACTATAAATGCGGAAGTCAATAAATATTTTTCAAGTCATTTATTATTTTGTCTTATTTCTTTTTTTATTTGCAGTAACTCACATGCCATCACTAAGCAATGATACCACTGGTTTACGGATCTGGATGTAATTTTTATTTCTGGTGTTCGTTGTACTGTCATGATTGAAGATGAATAGATTGGAAGTTTTTCCGCAAAAAAATATTTTACCTGCTTCCGGTGGTTGCATTTGCACCGTGGCATTGTGAGCCCAGGAGGAGATGTTTTAAATTGGCGGTGCGCCCGACGATACAAATAATCAAGTTTTTTTATTTCTTTTATTTTTTATTTGTAGTAACTCATATGCCATATCTAAGCAGTAATACCACCTACTATCTATGGAAACAATATTGCTTGCTTGACACCTAATTTTCCACTTTTCTTAGCCTATATATTCCCACCTTTGCTATATAAAGTGTCCAAAGATGAAGCACCAGGCCAATAAGAAAAGGAGAACATGAGAGACACACATATAGAGAAAAGGATAATATGGATGATTGCTTACATATCCTTATCAGTGTGTTGCATTGCTTTCTCCTAATGCCTCCCATGCTCATGGGCATAGAAATTGAGAAACTGAAAATGTGAAGAAACAAGGGACACTCCAATGCTAGTAGTCTCTCTCACTTATCCTTGCATCTGGCCCTTCCTATCCTTCTTTTCTTTCACACTTCTAGTTTATATAATCGGGATGGAAATAAT
>NC_041386.1:587824150-587835952 GCF_002162155.2 Triticum dicoccoides
CATCAAGCTAGATGAAAGAGTTCTGAAATTTCGCCACTTTGCTAGTTCATGAGCAACTGAGTTCGCTTCTCTTTTGGAGTGATCATATTGCACGTTCGCAAACTAATGTTCTAGGGAATAGATGTAATGGAAGCCATGGAAAGCAAGTTCCATGCACAGTGCTTCAGCTTTTCATTGTTGTTGTCACATTGGAATTCTGGAGGGGCTGCGCTGGTTCTGGCTCTGTCTCTCGTTTGCTTCTTCTCAGGTACTCTCCACCCGCGCCCAGTCACTTGACTGCACCATCACTTTCTGCGGAGGTACCCTCCGTCCAGAAGCGCTTCAGGAGGAAGTTGGCTACATGATTTGGAAAGCATGCAGGGAAGGGAGAACAAAAGTGAATGAGGAGGGTAGCAGGCGAGGAAGAGGACACGGAGGAAGAACTGACCATCCAAGGTCGGACGAGCAGTGTTTGTTTGCTGCTTCATCATTGCGGGCTCGCCGGAGCGGCCTCCTCCCGTCGTCGTCGTCGCCGGTCGCCCTTCGTCCCAAGCCCAAGTCGCACGCGCTCCCCGCGCGTGGATGGATCTCTGTTTCTACTATATATAGAGATGAAGGTTGGTGTGGAGTTGGGAGTTGGAACCAGGAGGGAGTGATCCATGGCCAGAGGGAAAGTCATCCTGTGGATCGGTGACATGGCGCAAGCCAGGCCTCATGATGAAGAAGGCTGTGTCACGGATCAATGAGGTGTCACAAACCAGACCGCGTGATGATCATGATGGCAAGCACACATCCTTGCTATTTCCAGGAAAGAACCCTCCTTGTTTGGACTTTGAAATGTTGACAAAAAGGTCATTTTCTTGATTTAACACTGGAGACGGAGTACACTGATGATTAAAAGTTTGGTTTTCTTTTGCATATAGCTTGAATCGATGGCCATCTGTATCAGATGTAACCTGCTCATGCAAATTCTCACTGTTTAGATAAAATTGCTACATCTAGTTTAGATGGCAATGATAGATTTGCACAGATTTTGTGGGCGGACACGCTACTCAACATTGAACGGCCAAATCGTTTCATCTCAAAAAGAAAAGACATATCGTCTTCCGAGTGTTGCCGACAAAAACCATCATCAGCTTATGATAGCAACTGGGAGGAACATGCACAGAATGCTGTACTTTTTGACCCAAAAACAAATAGATTTGCATGTATAGCAACACAGCAGATTATACATAGGAGCCAAACTAGACATCTTAATTCTGGAACCAAGAATTTCATCTCATCTCCCGACAATGCTGAAGATTGGTTTGGCTGATGGTCAGATTTTTTCACATCCCCGTAATAAGATAAAAATGAAAGGCAAAAATTCAAAAACATATTCACCATCACATCCCCAGGTATGAAAACAAAAGAGCTCCTGGGAGGGGCAAAATCTATATGACCAAGCAGAAACATTACACTAAGGCAGCAAAAAATTGGGAGAAACATGCACACAGTGATGTATACTTTGACCCAGAAACAAATAGATTTGCATCTTTCTTTCAGACACAGCAACACAGCAAACTATATATACGAGCCAAATTGATACATCGTAATTCTGAAACCACCTACTATGTACGACACATGTTGCTAGGTTTTTAATTCTTCCAACTAGTGCCATCTCTAAGCAATAATACCACCTACTATGTACGACTGATGTCAATACAGTATTAAATGCTTGGCACGTAATTTCCCATTTTCCTATGTCTATATATCCCCATCTTCGCTATATAACGCGTCCAAGCATGCAGCACCAGAACAATAAGAAAAAGGAGAGGAGAAGAGAAACACAATTAGAGAAAAAGAAATTTGATGATCACAATAAGAGAGACGAGACTCACATCACCTAATGTTTCCGTTGTCTTCATTTCTTCATGGTAGCTTAAGGATGGGAGGCATCGGAGAACGGATTTCTCCACCATCATCCTAAGCAAGACTAAATCGTGGTTTCCTCATTGAATTCCCTAACAATGCGGTGTTGGTGATGGAGTTGTTCCTGGGTTCGCTGGCATAACCGAGTATCACTATAGGTCTTCACTAGGCGTTGTGTGAGTGGATTGGTGTGATGTTGTGACTATGTGCGTGCGTGTGTACTTGTATTCGATGTTTCTAGAAAAATTTCCCGCAAAGAAAAAGGGTATGGAAAAGATAAAATTCTCCAAAAATAAAATTCTCCCGGTCTTGATCATGCCAGTCACTCTCAGCTAAACTTTCCAAAGGCTATACATTTTTTTTTTGCGAAACTCCAAAGGCCATACATACATACATACACGCGCACGCACACCTGCCCGGCATCCGCACCTGACCTTCTCCCCTACCGCGCCTCGGCTCGGCCAGTCAACCATGGGGGACGCCACGGCCTCGGCCTCGGCGAGCACCAAGACGGCGGAGCTGGACGCGCCGCTCAGCGCCCTGGGCTTCGAGATCGAGGAGGTCTCGCCGTCGCGGCTCACCGGCCGCCTCCTCGTCACGGACACCTGCTGCCAGGTCCCTTCTTCTCCCTTGCATCCACCCACCTAACCCCGGCCACCGATCAGCGAGACGCAAACTTTTTCTTTTGCTTTGCGTGTGTACTGAAAGAAGCCGCGTGTGCTTGCGCTCGTGGCCGGCGGCAGCCGTTCAAGGTGCTGCACGGCGGCGTGTCGGCGCTGATAGCGGAGGGCCTGGCGAGCATGGGCGCGCACATGGCGTCGGGATACCGCCGCGTCGCCGGCATGCAGCTCAGCATCAACCACTTCCGGAGCGCCGCCGCCGGCGACACCGTCCTCGCGCGGGCCGTCCCCGTCCACATCGGCCGCTCCACCCAGGTTATATTAATTCGTTTCCCCTGCTATTTTGCCTCTTCTTTTTCTGAATTGTCAACCTCTTCTCTAGCAGTAGTCGATCGTGCAGAGCTTAAACAAATCAGAGATGCTGATTTCGCGTGGATTCCCTACGATTCCATTGCGTTTTTACTCACCTGATTATGCTTTTTTTATTATTATTTTATTTACTGAAGCATGATGTATGCTACAGAAGTACAGATATTACATTTCATTGATACTCTGAAACTACTGTCTGAATTCCACTTCATGTTAGTATCAAGTTTGGTAGGCAGAGCAATTAACGTGGCTGGTATAAACAACCCGCAACTTGTTCTGTGCTTAAGAGGAGAATAATGCGACATATCCTGATCTCACTGACGTTGAAGGAATTGTTAAAGCTATCTTCCATAGATGCGTATCGCTATCAAATCTGAATGATGAAAGGATGCTAGAAATTAATCGAAATTAATAGTTGCTGCTGAAATGGGTTTGAAGGTATGGGAGGTGAAGCTCTGGAAGATGGATGCATCCACACAGGGGGAAGGGCCTCAAATCGCCGAGGCAAGGGTCACGCTCCTCTGTAATCTGCCGGTGCTGGATGAGATGAGAAGTGCGGGAGAATCCCTTAGAAAATACTCTAAATTGTAAAACTCGGGACAAATTAAGCTTGACATGGGATGATCCATTGATATGTGATTCTGTGAAAATATATTCTTGTAAGCTTCTTACTTTTCACTTGTGCGAACACTGATGGATCAACTCGGCAGAAACAAGCTTCGTGTGTGTGGTTGATGGACCTCACTATCCAGCAATTACTAATTTCGAATGTGCTTCAATTTTGTATCTATTCATTATTCCAGTATATATATATATGTAGTTTTACGGTGATTGTGGAGTTACGAAACGTAATTTCATGTAACTCCTCCTTTGATTATTCTCCACCGTTGATTTAAACCTATTAAGTAAAAAAAATTAAGTTTAATCAACAAGGGTATTATGGTCATGGGTGACTGTTTTTTTAGCATGTCTGTCAATTCCCTTGTCAATCGCCCGCATCTGGCCTAACCCATCTCGCACGAGGACCTGGAGACGGCGGCGCAGGAGCGAGGACCGGGCGACGCCGCCAGCGCGAGGACCTAGAGGCGACGCCGCCGGCGCGAGGTCATGGAGGCGAAGCCCCGTCTTTGGTTGGTCGCTGTGGCCGCTCCCTCACGGCCCCGCCGACACCGGCGCGAGGTCCTGACGACGCTGACCCGAGATGGAGGCCCCGCCTGCGCTTGGCCGTAGTGGTGTACCAACGCAGCAAGGTATCTCTTCCCCTGCCCCCGTCTCTTCCTTCCGTCCCTCCCTCCCTGCTGTTAGTTTTGCCGGCGGCGGACCAACTGCTCGTTGCAGCACCTTCATATATATATATATATATATATATATATATATATATATATCCAGTTAGGGTTAAGCAGTGAACACACCTCATTTAGATATTCCAGTACTGAAATTGGTGGGGGACAAACACTGACCTCTGAATTGCCTATTGTTGATTACAAAATGTTGGTAACATAGTTTCATCCCAAAATCTAAAAAGTGGCCGCGCACTTTTTCGTCGTCCCGAGCGGCCGCGCTAAGCGACAAGAAGAACACCGCGCTAGAAAATTCCTCTTCGCTGTCTTCCATCTCCCTCGCCTGGCTCTGCTACTCTCCACAGGCCCCCAACACCGACCACGCCGCCGCCGAGGCCGCCTTCCACCACCTCCGCGGCTCCCACCCGGAGCCCCGCGTGCTGCGCCTCGCCTCATCACCCGCGACGCCAACTACCCCCTCCTCCCCCGCGAGCTCCGCGCCATGGCCGCTGCCCTCCTCCGCAAGATCCTCTCTTCACGGCCTCCTCTGACTCGTCCACCTCCGAGCTCCGCGTCATGGCCGCTGTCCTCCTCCGCAAGCTCCTCTCCCCCGACGGCCTCTTCCAACTCTGGCCCCTCCTCTCCCCCGAGGGCCAGGCCACACTCAAGTCAAACCTCGTCAACGCATCCGGCAGTGCCGCAGCAACCTTGACGGAGCTCGCCGCTGCTGCTCACTCTTATCTCCACCGAGTTGGAGTGTAGGAGGTTGCCGCCACCGGGCTGGATCCATCTCTCGTTTTTTATTGAATCAAAACACACATCCAGATTCATCCCTGGCTTTGCTTGCAGGAGAACATAAGTTGTTTTTTCTACTACCGCTCAAGTTGCACAGGCGCTTGTATCAGTACGCATTTCTGATACAGCTTAATCTTATCTATGTAGCACACTCGCTGGAAGGCCGTTGATTTGGATGAAATTTGGTGTCCTACATTCTGCTACTTTTGTGCTATACTTGTTGCTAATATGCTTAGCTTGTTGGATTCGGAGACAGCGACGGTCGGTCCTGCGTTGCCCCTGTTGTTCGCTTGTTCGATTCAATCTACACAAACGCAGACTTTTCTATACTGTAACTATGCTTTTCTTTTACATTAAGGACGGAGGAGACATATTTGTCTAGTTGGATATGATCATCGGAAAGTTGCACACACAGTAATTGCTTTTGTTGGCATCTATAGTAGTTTTAGTTGCACACATAATTGTTTTTGGTTGGACACGATTATTGGGAAGTTACACACACGGTGATCATTTTTGTTGGCATCTATAGTAGTTTTAATTACGCACATATTTGTTCTCAGTTGGATACGATCATTGGAAAGTTGCACACACAGCGATCATTTTTTATTGGCATCTATATTACTTCTAGATATTACGCACATAATTGTTCTCAGTTAGATTCGGTCATTCGGAAGTTACACACATGGTGATCATTTTTTATTGGCATCTATAGTAGTTCTAGTCGCACACATAGTTGTTTTCAGTTGGACACGATCATTGAAAAGTTGCACACACGGGGTTCATTTTTGATTGGCATCTATAGTAGTTCTAGTTGCACAAATAGTTGTTTTCAGTTGGACACGGTCAGTGAAAAGTTGCACACACGGGATTCATTTTTGGTTGGCATCTATAGTAGTTTTAGTTGCACACATAGTTTTTTTCAGTTGGACATGGTCATTGGAAAGCTGCACACACGGCGATCATTTTTTGTTGGCATCTATAGTAGTTCTAGTTGCACACATAGTTGTTTTCAGTTGGACACGGTCATTGGAAGTAGTTGGCAAGGGCAATAGAAGTAGTTGCACAAAATCTGCTAGGCAGTTGGCCAGGGCAACAGATAAAGTTGCACATCTCACTGACATGGTTTTGTTGAATGGTGAAAAAATGCACATCCATAGACCATGAGGGTGCAGAAAAGTTGTCTACATGGAGTTGCACACTCTCGTCGGTATAGTCACACATGCATGGCCACAGAGTTGCACAATCTTATCGGCATAGTCGCACATGCATGACCATATAGTTGCACAATATCGTCCGGATAGTCGCACATGAATTGCCGGGGGAGGTGCTCACGCCCGGCCGCGGAGTTGCGCACTCTCGTTGGTATAGTCACACATGCATGGCCACAGAGTTGCACAATCTCGTTCGCATAGTCACACATAAATTATCGTGAGAGGTGCTCACGCATGGCTGCGGAGTTGCACACTCTCGTCGGCACAGTCGCACATACATGGCCATGGAGTTGCACAACCTCGTCCACATAGTCACACATGAGTTTTTATGGGAGGTGCTCATGCCCGGCCACGGAGTTGCACACTCTCGTCGGCATAGTCACATATGCATGGCCACACAGTTGCACAATATCGTCTGCATAGTCGCACATGAATTGCTATGGGAGGTGCCCACGTCCGACCACGGAGTTGCACACTCTTGTGTTTCATAGTCGCACATGCGTGGCCGTGGAGTTGGGACATTCTTACAGGATAGTCCCTCAAACGCGGTTGTAGAGGCTCACACGCGCGATGACTACCAGGCAGTTGGCCAGGGCACGCGGTTGTAGAAAAACTGCATGTCTACGGTGTACAAGAAAAGTTGCACATCCCTGTCAGGTAGTTGCACATCGACGGCTAGTCAGTTACACAAAACGGGGACAAAATTGCACAAAAAAAAGTTTGTCAAAACATATCCATGCGGGATCTAGTTTCGAAGAGCACATCACGAGGATTTCAGTGGTGAAAGCGGATCTTAATTTCGATATTTGGTTCAAAAGTTATGGCTTTTTTAAGAAACAAAAATTAAAAAGCAAACTAGATGGTCAACTCCCTTTAGTGTACAACGGACCACGTACTTACCTTTTCCACCGGCCGCTCCCAAACTCTACCTGGCGTTTTTAATATGCGGCAGTGACTAGACGTCTCGGACAGGGGCCGGCCGCTCGCGAGCGGTACCTAGCGCCCGGCCGCCAGCTAGATTGGTCCTAGTTTCATTTGTTGATGGATTAGTCTGTGTGGTCAGACATCTGTCGGAGTCTTGGCTAGGATGGCAGAGAGATGCTACATTTGTGGACTGATTCATGCGTAATTAAGCTACCTGGTGATGAAAAATAGGTGCAACTTGAAGTAATGAGTCGTTAAATATTCCTTGCTATGATAAAGTTTTCAGAACTATGGAAAGTGTGTTATATGCTGCTTAGAGGTTATATAGCTGGAGGCGCCTAACAATTGTAGAAGACAGTCTGCATTGGTTTTGTCTTTTGTGTGTACATCAGTGTGTCATAAATTCATAAACTGTAGTATCAGTCTTCTCAGTGCAAAACTGGGGACTACAATTCCATGGCACTCACATGCTGAGAACTTCAAAGAGTAAATCATGAGT
This sequence comes from Triticum dicoccoides, assembly GCF_002162155.2. Lineage (NCBI taxonomy): Eukaryota > Viridiplantae > Streptophyta > Magnoliopsida > Poales > Poaceae > Triticum > Triticum dicoccoides. Next base: position 587,831,739 of record NC_041386.1, read on the forward strand.
CGTCAGTGAACTTTTGTTCCAAGCTCACTGCGCAGCGCCTACGGCGGACATTCAGGTAAATCTCGAGTCGTCAGTGAACTTGTTGGTGTCATTTTAGTCTAGCAAAACCAGATAGTAATGTGACTTTCTATTTCAGATATTGAGATGTGGACCTCCTCCGATGAAGAAAGCCATGGCTGCAAACCTAGATGACCTTGGGTACATCAAGGAGATGCAGTTCCAGTTCTAAGTTTCAACGGTGCAAGCTACCAAAATAATGGTCGCATGGCCGTTCTTATTATTTTCAGTTTGACATGAGCTGACTGATACCATTTAGCTCGTCCGAAAAAAAACTCCATAGTCCATGAAGTGTCATTTCTGATGAATGATAGTAACCCTAATTGAGAGGTTGTGTCACTGTACCGTGCCAGTTATATAATGCATGTTGTTCTGTGTCTAGTGTCACTTGTGTCCGTAATGTTATTATTTGCTGAAAGACAGAAGACAACGGCTAGATTATATCAGCATGCCAGAAATGAGTTGGTATTTGATGAACTGCTCAAGCAGTCAAGCTGTCGAGAAATAAATATACATCGTTTTAGAAAAGACATGCTCTCCAATAAGTAACAATAATCGCCATTTTCCACGGCAATACACTTCAGCTGCATGAGTAAACATAATGCATTTTGTAAGATTATTATTTTGCCCTATATTCAATCTGGGAACATGTTTCTAGAAGTTTTGCCAAACGAAACAAATAGAAGCAAAATTCAATTTCAGGACCATTTTGGCTCAAAATGTGGCCAGAAGATAAGTTTTCAGAGAAATTCCAAAAACAATATATCTCAAAAATCCACACTATCCTATTCCTTATCTCATTCAGTCTGGGAAATTTCAAAAAGTTTTGCCAAATAGAAAAAGAACTAGAAGTAAAATTCCAAATAAGAAGCATTTTGGCTCAAAATTTGGCAAAAAAATGTTTTCACAAAAATCTCAAATATCCACACAACCCTTTTATTCAATCTAGGAAAGTATTAGTAGTGTGACCGGCCCTGATACCGGTCTTAATAGTCTGGGCCCGCTACTATCTATATTAGTCGTACAGACCCACAAATACCGATCTTTAGTCATACGGACCCACAAGTATCAATCTCAGTCATCTGGACCCATAAGTACTATTTTTACTCGTTCGGGTTGATCTTACACGCTAAGGCTCAATATTTCAATCTTAGTCATCCAGACCCACAACTAATGGTCTTAGTCGTTCGGAAACACAAATATCAGTCTTAGTGGTGCGGAACCAGAAACATCGATCTTAGTCGTGCGAAACCACAAATATCGGCCGTAGTCATTCGGGCTCACTAGTATTGATCTTACCCGTTCGGACCCACAAGTATCAATCTTACTCGTTCGGGCTCACTACTATCAATCTTAGTCATCCAAACCCACAAGTATCGGCCTTATTCATTCAGGCCCACAAACATCGGTCTAACTCCTTCGGGCTCACTTCTATCGGTCCTACTTTTTCGGGCTCGCTACTTCAATCTTATTGCTCAGGACAAGAGAAGTACTGATGTTACTCATTCCTGTTCACAAGTATTGATCTTAGTCGTCTGGACCCACAAGTATCGATCTTAGTCGTTCCCGTTCACAAGTATTGATCTTCATCAGCCGGACCCACAAATAATGGTCTTACTCGTTTGGCCTCGCTACTTCAATCTTACTGCTCAGGACACGATAAGTACTGATCTTATTCATGTTCACAAGTATCGATCTTAGTCATCTGGACCCACAAGTACCGATCTTAGTCATCCGAACCCACAAGTATCGATCTTAATTGTTCCCGTCCACAAGTAACGGTCTTACTCGTTCGGCATTGCTACTATAGATCTTAGTTGTCCGGACCCACAAGTATTCGGGCTCACTAGTATCACTCTTAGTTGTTCGGACCACAAGTACCGGTCTTACTCGTTCGGGCACACAAATACCTATCTTGGTCATCCAAGCCCACAAATTCAGTTGTTGGCATTCACATAGAAGGTAGAGAGCGGCAATAACTCATGAATTAGTGAACACCTTGGAAGCAACACAAGATGTACTGTGACTTACAAGTAGAAATCATGCAAATTACATTGTAACTCCAATGTCCACTCTATTGCTACTGTAAATTCATCAACAATTGTTGCCATTCACATAGAAGGTAGAGAGCTGCGGCAACTCATCAATTAGTGAACATCCCCGAAGTAGCAAACTGTAACATCAGTACACCACTAGGAAATTTACAACCTAGGCATAAAAAACTCAGGTCTAAACTATAAAAACAGATGTGTAAAACTCATGATTTATAGGAAAATTCAAATTATAGCTCAAACAAACGTACAATATAACCTGAGAATCTCGAAAATGGTTTGGCATTTCAGTGGTGGAGAAAGGCCAGCATCACCAATGAAAGTAAGAGAGGACATACAATCAAACCAAATTGCAGCTACATCTGATAAGAAGAAAAGTATTGTATTTCATAGATCAACGTCTAGCAGCAGCAAATATTTCTCAGCATATGAGAGGGAACACAGAAACCAACACGTGCACCCAAAAACTTTGAGAAACAAATAGTCAGGTGTTTCATTAAGCAAGAGTTCAAGTGGGGTTTCAGGTGGGCTGGGGATAGCACTATTCACCTAACCATCTCAACCATATGTTACCACACGTGCCAACAATTTGATCTCCAATGAATCAACCCTTATCATGCACGAATGTTTGATAACATGCCTTCATGCACGAAGGAGACTATTGAACGACATAGCCCTTTGCTTATTACGAGTAAGAAGAACTGGGAGCTGACAGTTGGACGTGAGGGCCTAGCAATAGAAATAAAATCTAACATTCTCGGTAAGTTTGTTTACACATCTCGTACATAATTCTGTTTTAACAAAATGGCACAGGTGGAGAATACAAACCAGAGGGCCATCAAGTTCCCTACGTCCACACGACCTGACTCGCCCGCACTCGCCGCCGCCGCCTCCTCGTGTGCACAGTAGACACAGTCCGCTCGAACGCCACCGACCTCCTGTCCAACAAAAATTTCATAACAGTATACTTTCACATGTGGTCTACAAATCTAAAATGGTCCTGGTAAATTTATTTTTTTGAGCCACAAAATTTTGCAAGTTATTTTGTTAAGTTGGAAGGTTGAAAAATTGGTATGAAAAACGGAAAGGTGGGGTTCAGTACAATTTTTCTAAAACACATGTACATGCACTGGCATGCTTTATTTGACCATTTTCAGTTCAACAAACTTTTCAACAAATTACACACACCCAAATAGTTTATATAAATCTGTGTGTGCAGCGTCATTAACTACAAAATGAAGCACAATCAACTACTATGAAACACTAAAAACAGGGATCATAAAAGCTTCTTCAAGCATTCTGGCACCATGAATTACAACTAAGGCAATCATCATCATGAGATTCCTACAGAGAATAACAGAACAGAGAAAAATGGTACCTTTCAACCAATAGGGCACGCAAAAGGATTGCTCCTACAAAGGGAAACATGGAATGCATTTGTGCGCTCAATAGTTAGAGCCTCAGCATCGGAGTGATCATCAAATGGAAGCCATAACTGCAAATACAAAACATGTGCAAACTGAATGTAAAGGCAGTTAAAAGTCATAATGAATACGAAGTCTGAATCTCCTACTATAACAGTTTTTCACAACACAAAGGTTCTGAACCCAAGTTTGCTACTCCACACGACGCTATACAAAAGGTAATAATCTACGGTGTTTGCGAGATATCCGTAAAACTGCCTAGTTCATCAACGTCCAGTTTAAGGAATACGACATTCCGATTCTGTTCAGCTAAGCTATTGTAAACAGGGCCATAAAACGACATGGTCCACACCATGTCGCAGTAAAATACAGAATCACAAAGCTTCGACAGTTTTGACCTGGCTGTGAATATTCCTTCCAGTTGATTAGATGAGTGGATACTGATCACATCACCTGATAAAACATCACAAAATAATGTGTGTGTCAGACACATTAAATCCAGCATCAGTAACAATATTAATCACTTCACTTGGCAGAGAAAATATAAATGAAATCAGTGTAAATGAATTTAATCTGGCGAGGTTCAAGTCAGCTCATCCACTGGTCCTAATCCCGTTTAAGTGATCCACAGAAGCAAAGAAACAAAATGTCATGAACTCTCCGTATGAAACCACCACGCTCA
>NC_041386.1:587836212-587840788 GCF_002162155.2 Triticum dicoccoides
CCGGGATTCGGCTGCGGTGCCCGTGCAGAGGGGCTTTTGACGGCGCAGATCCGGCGACGGAGGGCTGGCCGCGCTGGACGGGGATCCGGCAAGGAAGGGCTGACGCGGGGCGGAGCTCTTGGCGGCGCACATCCGGCGGCGAAGGGCTCGCGCAGGGCACATCCGACGACGAAGGACTGTGGTGGGCGGGGCGGGGCTCTTGGCGGGGAGGAACCGGCAGTCCACGGCGTGGCAAGCGGCGGACATCGTGGTGAGAGGAGACGAGTGGATCGGGGATGAGACTGGATCGGGGTTGAGACGAATAAACAATTGCGAGCGGAAATTTTCAAAAAAAAGAGACGGATCTACCATTTAAAATCCTAATTGGTCCCACTATAATTATGTACCGGTCCCACCTTATATGTAATTTCCTGTAATTTTAGTTTTGTAACTCCTCGTAACTCCTATTTTCCCACCATTAGATCAGGCTGGATGGACGGCTCGTAAAATCGCCAATCACCTTAACAGTTGTAATATGTAGTAACTCTGATCTGTGAACAAATACCACGTCCCCTTTCCCCTGTCTTCCCAGTCTTGGTTATAAAGTCTCGTAAAGGAGCATAAGAGATCAACAAACATGAAGAAAAGATATCAGGTGCATTGCAGACATATATCAAGTTTCATGGTATTTTCATTTCTTTGAATTTGTCCACGTAAGGACGGGAGGTATCAGGAAAAGGATACCCAATATGCCAAACAGTAAATGCGCGCAAAAAATCTGTACCGCTTTTCTTTGTTTCACGAAATCAGGATTTCAATAGTTTGATCTTAAAATACTACACAAAAAATTGACCATACAAGGTTCATATATACGCTTAGATATCAATTTTGGCTGTTGGAAATACTCTTATATATCTCTTTTTCAGTGACTGTAAGATAGTAGTTAGCAGAGTAACAGACATGACATAAATAAACTGCAAGTTCTGTTTGCTTAAAAAAAAGTACTGCAAAATAAAATTTTCATCTCGAGATGAAACACCCGATGACTTTATCCGTGAGCTCATCAGCACCGACGGAGCTGTTAAAAACTACTTTCTTTAGGCGCTTATCACTATGAAATCACATAGAATAAAAAAGAAAAGTATACTTTTCGTTCCTTAACTTTTGATGAAGTCTAGATTTGATCCCTCAACTTCAAAACCGGATAACTTGCACTCCCAATTATTGAAACCAGGCAAGGTTCGTCTCTGGTCTCGATTTTGACCGGTTTTGGTGACAAACCTCAGTTTTTTACCGGTGCTGACTCAAATTCGCGTAATTTTTTCATATCCGTGAACCTTTTGAAATTCACATAATGTTTTCAAATCCAGGTAGTAGTTTTTTCAAGGCCGTGTAGTTTTTTTAAATAAACATACTTTTTTCAAATCCGTAAACTATTTTGAAATTTGTGTACTTTTACCAAATCCATGTTTTTTTTAAAAAAATGCCCACTTTTTTCAAATCAGCGTATTTTTTCCAAGCTCGTTTAATTTTATCAAATCCATGAATTGTTTTTGAAATTCGCGTACTTGTTTCAAATCCGCATACCTTTTAAAGTTCATGTATTTCTTTCAAATCTGTGTTCCTTTACCAATCCATAAACTTTGTTTAAAATTCACGTACTTCTTTCAAGTTGACATAATTTTTCAGGTCCACATATTTTTTTTTCTAATTTGCGTAAAAGAAATCCAAATCCGCGTACCTTTTCAAGTTTGCTTAAAATTTTCAAATTCATGAACTCCTTCCAAATTTTTTTATGAAAATATGAAAAAGTATGTCAATTTTTAAAAACTACATGAATTTGAAAAACTACATGAACTTTAAAAAAGTATGCGGATTTGAAAAAAGTACGTGAACTTGGAAAAAGTACGCAGATTTGAAAAAAAAACACAATTTTTTTAAAAGTTCACGTACTTGAAAAAAGTACCCGAATTTGAAAACATTAAGACTTGGAAAAAGTATGCGAATTTGAGTCGACGCGGTCGAAACCGGGGTGAGACAGCACCAAAATCGGTCAAAACTGTGACCAGGGATGAATCTTGTCCGGTTTCAATAGGTAAGGGTTCAAGTTGTCCGGTTTTGAAGTTGAGGGATCAAATTTAGACTTCGCCAAGAATTGAGGGACGAAAAGTATACTTTTCTCTAGAATAAATGATGTGTCCTTTTAGAACGTTAAAACCATTGCTGAAATTAAGAAGCCGTATTTTGCAGTAACATGAAAGTATAAGGAAAAAAGGGAAAAAGTAATCATAAAACTTTTGGATGTATTCCTTTTATTACTGATATATGCAGCTCTGTTGGCATTTTTAAATTGTGCACGACTGTGCGTCAATGCCAGGTTCACTTGTCCAGATATACATACGCTTTTCTTCCCATCTTGGCTATATAAACATCAGGTTCAGTGTAAACATAGGAAAGGAACAAAATAGTAGAGCATAGCAAAGACATCAGGTGTGGAGATTGTATTTCATGGTCTATCCTCCACCGGATGATTTCTTCGTTGCTGAGGCAATGACTGATAAAGCACAAGTCTTGTTTGGTGCATAACTAGATTCACCATTTAGTCCAGCTGCTAGGTATTAGCGGGAGCAAAACATATTTCAGTTTCTTGATGATCCGTTCCTTGTACGCGACAAATCTATCTTTAACTTGCATTGTTTTGCTAACATAATAGATGCCCCTAAACTTGGCCAACCAAATATTAAGACCTCCTTTGGTTCATACGATTGGAAAATCATAGGAATAGGAAAGTCATAGGAAATGAGATGACATGCATCTCAAATTCTATGCATAGGAATAGAAAAGAAGATGCCCTTTGATTGACACCATAGGATTTTTTCTATTGAGTCTAGGCTAATATTTATTTTTCTATAAAATATGGAAAATAGGAAGAATTTCTCCATAGTAATAGGATTTCATTCCTACAAACCAAAGAGATCTGAAGGAATTTTTCCTATAGAAATCCTATCCTATGAAAATCGTACAAAATTTCTCCAAACCAAAGAAGGCCTTAGCTCTCAACAATTACTTCATTCGGCTCGCAAATCAGAGTAGGGCTAATAGTTTTCCTTTTTCTCTCTTTCTAAAGTCTGATTTAAGATTTTCGTGTGGATTCCCTTTGATTCCGACGTTTTTGCCAACATTTACTTGCGTCATCAAAGCTCCATTCATGTGGAAGCATAGTGCTGGTATGCTGGTTGTTCTTACTAGTGTGAGCTGTTAAGTGACTACCGAAGGTACTGCATGAAAGTACAATATCGAAAAAGGCTTTCGCCCCATTTTATATATAAAGCATCGACTACAATAACCTGGTACAAACACACGCCACCACAACACACGTACACACTCAAGGCAAGATACATAAGCGCTAAGCGCAACAACACCAACCCAAGCACTACAAGAGTAGCCGGGACCTGGATCGTGAACACGCCACCGCGAAGAGATGAAGCTGCATATGACGAACCATGGGCTTCAAAGCGGTGCCTTTAGGAAGAATACGACACCGGAGCGCCGCACCGCCCGACCGAGAGTCAGAGTTTTCCCTAGAGCAACACGACGGTCAATGATGGCCACGACGACGCCTTCAAGAAGGGAACGAGCTTCGCCGTCGCCGGTCAGCCCGAAGATAGAACAGGTTTTCACCCCGGCCAATACTTACCGCCACCGAACGCCACACCCCGGCGACCATGCCGCCCACATGACCATGGTCATTAGAAAGCACCAAGGCACGGGCTTTGCCCATGAGCACCGCGACACCACCACCAGGGCCACCACCCCGGCATCCAAGACCTCGACGCCACCTCACCAGCCACTCAGTGCCACTCCACCCAAAGAGACGAGTGGAAAGGCCCCGCCTTTAGCACCCCTGAGCTGCCCCCAACGCCGAGACCCAATAGGCCGGCCAATACTGGCCGCCATCGGCCCGTCCTGCTGCCGGACGTGGTCCTGGTGCCGGGCGCGAGACGGGCGCGGTCCTGCTGTCGGGCGCGAGACGGGCGCGGTCCTACTGCCCGGCGCGAGACGAGCGCGGTCCTGCTGTCGGGCGCGAGACGAGTGATGGACCACGACTGGGAGAAGCCCAGTCCTTCAACGGAAGTGATGTGCGGGCGACGGGGAGAGGAATCGAAGGCCATCGCACGCCGCCTACGGACAAACCGACGTCGAAACATGCCAGCCGCCGCCGTAGCCGACTTGCCAAGCTACCGTGGATCCCTCCATAGCCGGAGCAGTAGCCACACCAGGCCACTGCCCTTCCTGCGCCGCCCGCCGGACTCCGGGCGTTGAATCCGCCGGGCACGCAGCCATCAGATCGGCCAGGCACCGGCCGCCATGAGCACGGCCGGAAGCAGCCAGCCACCCCAAGCCAGGGGCTGGCTCAGGCGTGCACGCGCATGACCCCACCCCCTGCACCCTGCCGCGATGCGACAGCCGCCGCCGCCAAAACCGCCCGCCGCCACGCACCATCGCACTAGCCGCTTGCAGCCCCCGCCGCCCCACGCCTAGCCGGATCCATGCAGCCTCCGCCACGACCACGGCCAGCCGCGCCGCCGCCGCCTGG
>NC_041386.1:587841135-587849094 GCF_002162155.2 Triticum dicoccoides
ACCCCACCCGCGCGAGCGGGTAGACATTTCTTTCTTCAAAGGCTCGCATGGGAGTACAATTCAGTACAGTGATATTTCACTGGTGTAAACTGTACTACGCCTATAATTTACTTGTCACGGCAAAAACCCTTTGGTCACAGCTCTAGTATTTTCCCCTGAAAAGGTGTCTGGGCATAAAATTGCGTTGCATTCGGTGATCCATCTCTATCTCTACTACTATTAAAAGAGCAAACTAGACTTATTTTACAACCACCCAAACAAGTGTACACAGAACAATCCGAACCCTCAGATCTAATCCATTTAGTCAAATCTAACAGTATATAATGACCCGATGGTCTGCCAGCCGATTGAACGGCTGGGATTCAATGTTCTGCCGCGGCAGACCATGGTCGCGCACTCCCCCCTGATGACCGATGTGATCCGTAATTTTAGGATCATCCTCAACCTCCCTCCCCTCGAATTCGCCTTAACCTCCCTCCCCTCGAATTCGCACAGATTCGCTCCATCCCCAACCTCCCCGGTGCCCTACCGCCTCCTCCCCTCATGGCCGCCCCTCCCTAGCCGTCCGTCCTGCACGCAGACTCGCTGCAGACCCCGTCTGGTCTGCCCGTAGACCCGCCGCTCCCTCCTCGCCGTCCTTCAATTCTGCCCCTGCCGCCCCTCTCTCTTGCAGCGGAGCAGAAGCGGAAGCGCCGGGAGAAGATCAACCGACGATTCATTGAGCTATCCACCGTCATCCCCGGCCTCAACAAGGTCGGCTCCTCTTCTTACACATACGTACATATCCAACAAAATAAATTTCTTAACTGATTGGCCCAACTAATTCGCTCAGATGGACAAGGCGATGATCCTTTCAGACACCATGAAGTACGTCAAGCAGTAGCAGGAAAATCTCAAGGCACTCGAGGACGCGACCTCCAGAGCATCCATTCCGCGGTGCTTGTCAGGAAGTTGTGCACAGCCGCGCCAGAAGACGTCGGCTGCTGCTGCCCGTCATCGTCCGCAGCGGGCGTAGCTGGAAGCACAACACCGACGACCAGGAAAGTGCTGCTGGAGGTAGAGCTCCCCTCTTATTGTTTCCCATATCCCCTTTCTTTCAAAATTCTGAACCCAAAGATACAGATCCACCGACGTTGCACTCGGTCATGAATATTGCATCCACCTGCATCAACAAGGCGTCTATAATATTTACCTGCATGCTTAGGCTAGCGCTTGTGTACCTCCATGTTGCCATATGCTTCCAATCGGTTCAGAAGAAATCCATCTTATATGTGCATACCTGTCAGAAACCATAAAGCACTCTGGTGAATCACTTTGGGAGTTCATGGTTGTGCCAAAAATTGGTACCAGATCACCGGTTGTTCGTCCATGATTTTCAAAAAGCAAGTACAAGATCATGGTGTTACTGAAGTGAGAAGATGATTGATCTATAACCCAGTTGTGCGTCAAGCCTGCGTCAATGGTGTTTCCAACGATCAACTATCCCCCGCTTTTGTAGTATTGACAAAAACCGTGCCAATGTTGCTACAGTTTCATCACCAAAAAAGATAATCCAGTTTTGTTAAATTAATTTATGTAATGATATGTTCATTACCGATCCTGAACAAGGAGTAGACAGATTATAGTTTCTAAAGCTTCTTTGTCGAGATGCATAGGCGAGAAGGACAGCTGGAGTCGCCGCCGTCGCTTATGGAGCTCCACACCATTGCCCAGTTGTACAATAGCATGTGCAATCTTCTCCATTCAAGACTAAGTGCAAATGGTGAACTCTTTGCCAAACAAGAAGATATGAAGATCAGGCATATAGGCCCCCATAAGGTAGCTATATAGTAATTCATGTGTAGTAGTGTGGATTATGGTCACATTTTGTCTAGGACTGCAGATAACTATGTCAATAAAAATGGATATTCTGCATATTTTCTGAATTTTGAGTAAGGGCTTCATGTATAAGGTATGCAGTAGTTTTGACTTGGGGCACTGATCAATTCTTCACATGCAGGAACATGGAGAGATGAATCTGGTCGATTGTAGCCACAAGGTGAGTGGCTTGATCCTTAATTAATCCAGTTAAATTTCATGGATTATTGATTAGTTTTTCAGCAAGCAAATTTTTGTACATCTGATTGTAGGGATACTGCTGTAGTATTTGGGAGAAAGAGTACGTCTGCACCTGATGGTGATATGCCAAAGTTTTGTATTTTCTAGGTAAATTTGCTACATGGGAAGATTCCTCAATGGCAACAATACACCATGATAGTGATAATGATATACATCCTATGCTGAACAAGAGCAAGACAGAAAAGAGTAAAAGATTCTCCCCGAAGTAATTACGGATTGCTATTTTCAATTCTAAGTAATAAAGAATATAAGGTTACAATTCATCACCTGAAAAAACATATCTTTGTAGTCATAGTAATGTCTTCTCCAACTGACCATACCCTTAAGCATTTGATGAAAGTGGATATATCATCAAGAGCCCTGCAAGCAAATTTATCTACAATAGGAAACACACGATGATGAAATATTAGATATTCCAAATCACTATGTGAAATGTTTAATGTTTACTTCCCCTTGTAACGTTAGCTTATCTAGCAAATTTCTGTTATTCTGTACATCTGATTGTTAAATTTCAAATAGTACAGGAACCAGATATCCAGATATAATTAGAGTAGGGATCGACACAAACTAAACCTCTTGACACGCTCATTTGAAAGTCAAGTATATTTATGCAGCAACGCCTTATTACTCCTACAGAAGATACCATTACCGCTGCTCATAGAAAAGATATTACACCATCAGTTGAGTTTAGCTCAATCTGCAGTTTTCATTACAATGCATGAATCTTATTAATCTTGCTTCGAATGAACAAACAAGAGAGGATGAAGTACCCATCTTCCAGTCATCTGGCAAGCAACAGTCCAGTGCATATTGCAGACCTTCTTAGCAATCATCATCGAGTGCCATTGTATCTTGATTAACATAATTGTACAGGGATCTTGAATAGCACATCAAACAGAGGCACGCCTAATTGAAATTACATTGGTACATTAGTGCACGCGTAAACTGCACAGTACGAATTAAAATTTAAGTGCAAAGATAGGATAATCCAGAGTAGACACGTAATAATGTCTAAGAACTAAGATCAAATGAGAATTAAACCTGACGGACAATACAACAATGAAAATTCATTTCACAATAACATAGCTCATACCAGTGGAGGCATCGAACTGTGCCCATATATTTTTGCGCATCCACGCCCGCTCCTTGTTGTCTTGTTGCGGGCATCCGCGCTGGGTCGCCCGCGAGCATGCTGAGATCGAGCGCATCCTTCGGCACTTCGGCCAGCGGATTCGAAGAAGGACGGGGAAGAACAGGGGCGTGGAAGTCTCGCACCTCCAACGGAGCCTAGCGCTGGGATGCTCCCGTGCATGCCGAGCTTGGGGACCTCCTCGGCCACTTGGGCGACCGGATTCGACGAAAAGGCGGGGAAGAGCAGGGGTGGCCCGAGGAGGCGGGGAGAGGGAGCTGGCGATGACCAAGGAAGAATGGGGAACGACGGGGAGAAATGTGAGGGCCGGTGGGATTTTTTATTTTTTTTTGAGGTGAAGCGGTGGGTGGGTAGGTAGGTGACGGTGTGAGGGGCCTAACTGAGGGAACCGTCTCCCTGTCTATTGATATGGGCTAGAAAATTACCAAAAGTCCGATCAATCCAGCCCGGCCGTTCGTCTGATGCCCGATGCCTAGCGCTCGGCTGAGTTTCTTTACCTGCTAATTAGCGTTCTTGAAGCAGAAACCAAGCTAGCTGCCTAGGTAGGCAACAAATGAATCATCCATGAATCATATCCAAAATTAAAGTATTTGTAAAGGTGTTGTTATATTTCAGTTGACTTAGACTAAGTTGAGTGATATTAGCATGTTTATTTTTTTTAAAAAAATCACCTTTTTCATTGGATTTATGTTTTCTAAATTTTAATACATGAATATATTTGTCATTTTTTCAATCGAGGCTCAATAATTATTTTTATCTCTCTAAAAACAATCCAATATTTTATTATCCCTCTAAAAATACATGAAGACGGAGGAGGATCTCCTTGATAAATATTACCTCTGTACGTTAATATAAGACATTTTTTCAGTTTAGTTTACATAGGGCGTAGTACATAATGTTGTTTAGTTATTGTTTTTTAAAAATTATGTAACAAATTATAACAAAGTTATGTGATCGTGAATTTTTTGTGAAGACATGTCTGTCTGTCGTGTATTACACGTGCGATCTCATTGTTGGGCATGAGACATATTTCGATGGCTCGGTAAAAAAAATCACTAAAAAAGATTTAAAATGGAATTTTTTTATAAATTATGATACGTGCGTTGCACGTGCACGTTTACTAGTTTACAATAAAAATAGTATGCAAGAATTTGGCCACATAAAGGGCCTCGCTTTCAGGTTCCGATTTACAGATCCATGTATAGAAACATTTAGATCTGAACAATCACATACCAATAGAGCGAGATTAATCTCCAAAGGGGCCGGGCAGACTGGAGTTTGTCGTGCTTGTATTTCGTGAACTGTCCTTGTTTTCGATAATTCAGATTCTTGAACCGTTTAAACAAAAGCCCACTTTCTTGAGTGACTAACCGGTACTCGTCGATGGAATTCTATGAAAATGATTGAACGATGCATCCATAAGTCTGGTCTACCAGCCTTATTTACGGTGGCTTGCAATAATCTGATCTGAAGATGTTCTTAAAAAACTTATGGTGGTAAACAACTGCCGCAATTTCGATTTTCTCTCAACAGAAGTACTGGTGATGCGATTCTCTCGAGTGCAGAATTTATCTTCTAGAGATTTTAATCGACGTTCCGTTGTGGATTAAAGCTTCTACTATTTTGTAGCGTAGTTCTGAACATGTAATCAACGAGGAGCAATGAGGCAGCTGATCAACATTTGTATTCTGCAACTTCTCAAAAAAAGAAAAACTTGTGCCCCAGCGAACCAAAGAATGCTCTCTTCCTGAAATACAATTATGAATCAACAAAAGTTGATCCTGGACAAATATGTTCCTAGCATAATCTTTGTTGCAGTCGACAGATAAGTCAGGAATCATCAAAGTTGATCCTGGACAGATTACTGAGGACATGAGACATTTCACTGGAAATCATCTCTACATGGCTTTACAACTTTTCTCAGGAGTACATACTATAGCAGTGACAGGACAGCTCTAGTGTTCTCTAGTGAAGAGCTAAACCCTAAATTTCGCTCCAGCTCCCATAAAGCGCTGCCGCCTCTGCGATGACGGCGTCGGCCGTCTTCTTGGCCGTCATCAGTTCCTGGCCTTGTCGAATCGCACCGTGCGAGTTCTTGGACATGGCAGAGAGAGGTGGACGCATCGGCGGCGCCGGCACGGGCGCGTACTGGTCGCGGCGGCGCTGGGGTTTGTCGTAGCAGCACTGCTGGAACTGGAAGCGGCTGTATCCGGCGAGGTCCTGCGCGCTCTGCACACGCCGCATCGGCCGCGGAACGGCGACGCGCGCGGCCGTGCACGGGTCGCTCTGCACGCGCCGCAGCGTCCCCGGGTGCAGCGGGGGACGCCCAGACGCCGCGGGACGCTGGACGCCGGAGAAGAACACCCGGAAGGTCGCCGACGGCCGCGTGGCCTGCAGGCGGTCGTACTCGTCGCGCAAGTGGGCGAGCTCCTCGTCGCAGGTGACGGACACGAGCACTTCCTCGTCGTCGGCGAGGCGGTACCGGAGCGCTGTCACGATCTTGCGGCCGCCGCTGGCCAGCATCTCCTCGAGCCTCGCGGCCAGCTCCCGGAAGGAGACCCCGCGCGGCACGGCGAGGACGCGGGTCTCGCCTCCGACGTACCGGACCGCGCCGTCTGCGGCGCAGGGCGCGAAGCAGCCGCCGTGGCTGCACATCATCCTCAGGCGCCGCTCGGCCGTCGCGGACGCGGAGCCACTGCCGGACGCTCCTGGTGCTGCTGCCGCTGCCATGGCTTGGTCGGCGAGTTGGCGAGTCGTGTGGGTAATCGTACGTGGAGATGAGAGGAGATCGGCGTGAGTCTCCAAATTTATGGACACGCTACGCCTACGCGTATTCGATGTATGTATGTATAGGCGGCGCGTGAGTACGGTTCCGACTCAGAAGTGACCATGCATGAGATGAGGATTCAGATTCACATGACGTCACGTACGTGCAACCTGGCAAAGCTTCCTTCCCGCCCTTTTTGATGGGCTGTTAATTACTCAACCGATCCAGCTCGGACTGGATTCCCAAGAAAACTTCGGCTCTGTAAGAGCATCTTCAGACGCGTTCCTAACAGGTCCATCCTAGATGTTTTTGCCGCGCCGGCGCTAAAAAATTGGTCCAGTCGCGCCCCCACTAACCCATTTTTTACTGGCTTGGGCCGAAACTGGTGCCGGCGGACCCGAGGCGAACCCGGCGCGTTGTTAGTCGTCTGGGGCGCCGGCACAAGCGAAAAGGAGTGTGGGGCCGCTCTGTCGGCAAGTCGAGAGCCTCTTCTCGCCGTTTTTTTTCGCTTCCTCCCCACTTCCCTCTTATTCTCTCCCTTTCTCCCGTCAACCTCCCTCCCGCTCGCCTCCCAGCCGGCCGCCATGCTGCCGAAGAAGTACGTGATCCCCCGCGCCGCGATAATTGCGACCGCCACCGTCGCCCAGCCAAAGCAGAGGAAACCAAGGGCGCCGCCGTCCATGCAGCTCAGCATCAACCACTTCCGGAGCGGCACCGCCGGTGACACCGTCCTCGCGCGGGTCGTCCCCGTCCACATCGGCCGCTCCACCCATGTTAATTCGCTTCCCCTGCTATTTCCCCTGTATCTGTATGTATGCTATGTCGGTTAACTGTTGCGCTTAGTCAAACCACTAGGAATTCTCAACCTCTTCTCTGGCAGTAGTCGATCATCAGAGCTTAAACAAATCAGAGATGGTGATTTCGCATGGATTCGCTACGATTCCATTGCGTTTTTACTCACCTAATTATGCTTTTTTTACTGAAGCATGGTATATGCTACAGATATTACATTTCATTGATACTCTGGAAAAAAAACTGTCAGAGGTCCACTTCATGTTAGTATCAAGCCTGGTAGTTTGGCAAAGTAAATAACGTGGCATATCCTGATCTCACTGGCATTGAAGGTATTTGTAACGCCTCGTATGTAATTTGCCATATTTGTATTTCAACTCTTGCCATTTTCGGCACTAAGTTATGATATTCCCTCGTGGTTGGATTTTGTCTTTGTTTTACATTTTGTCCATGTCATGCATCTCATAGCATGTCATCATATGCATCGCATTTGCATACGTATTTGTCTTATGCATCCGAGCATTTTCCCCGTTGTCCGTTTTGCATTCCGGCACTCCTACGTCCTCTGGTGTCCCCTTTTGTCTCTTTTCTAAACGTTCTCGGATTGGACCGAAACTTGCCAAGCGGTCTTGGTATACTACCGGTAGACCGCCTGTCAAGTTTCGTGCCATTTAGACTTCGTTTGATACTCCAACGGTTAATCGAGGAACCGTCAAGGCCTCGTGTGTGTTGCAGCCCAACACCCCTCCAAAGTGGCACAAAACCCATCCAAACCCCCTCCATCCTCTTGGTCGTTCGATCACGATCGCGTGGCCGAAAACCGCACCTCATTTGGACTCTCCTAGCTCCCTCTACCTATAAATATATGCCCCCTCCGAAAATCCCGGGTCCAAACCCTAGCCCCGCTCCTCCCGCGCCGCCGAACACGTCCGCGTCCGCCGGACGCGTCCGCCCACCGCCGCCCGGCCAACCGCCCGCCGCCACCGGCCCGCTCGGGCCCGAGGCCGGCCCTCCCGCACCGCCGACCGGGCCCGCGCCCCGCGCCTCCCCGCGCCTCGCCCCGCCGCCGAGCACCCGTGTTGCGCCGCCTCCTCCTTGCCGCTACCGTGCGCCGCCATGCGCCGCTCGCCGG
>NC_041386.1:587849677-588064561 GCF_002162155.2 Triticum dicoccoides
CCGCGCGCCTCGCCGCCCGGTGCCGTCCTCCGCCGCGGGAGCCGTGCCTGCCCCGGATCCGGCCAGATCCGGCGGCCCCGACCCCAGCTCCACCCTCTCCGGCCGTCTCCTCCTCGCTCCGGCCGCCGCACGGCCCAACTCCGGCGAGATCTCGGTGAACTTCGGATCTGGCTAAAGTAAACCCTAGGTCGATTTTGCCTAAGTCCTTTTTCTGTATATTTTTTAGCGATGTTCATCAGGCCATATCTCATCATCCGTAGCTCCGTTTTGCGCGTGTGGTATATCGAAATGTTTGTTAGGATGTCCCCTTCATTTCATTCCATTGCCCCATGCTTGTTTGAGTCCATCTTGATGCCTAAAATGCTGTTGCAAGAGTGCTCTAGAATGTTAGTTTCTGTTTCTTAACAGATTATGGGCATTTGTCATTTTTGCCATGTTTAATGTGTGCCTCCTATGAAATTGAGCCCTACATGTGTTTTGGGCTATGCCATGCCATCTTTACAGGGGTGTATGCCATGTATTTTTGTGATCAATGTGGTGACTAGCACATGCATGCAAAGTAGCTCTCGTGATGTTGCTGATTTCAGGGACTTAGAATTCTTCTAAGTCATTTCCCTGATGTTATTTCTATGCCATGTATTCATGTTGCTACGGAGTGATCCATGCCTCTTTTGAGCATGTTCAATAAGGATGATTTTGAGATATTGTTATGCTATATCCATCCATGTCTTTGTTTGCAATTATGGAGCACCCTAGCATGATTCAATCTTGCTCTACTTTTGCTATAAAATATTCCTGGCAGATTGTTTACATGTTATTTAATTTTGCCAAGGTTGTTGTAGTTGATCCATGCATGCTATGAGGTGGTTCTTGCCATGTTTAGCTTCTTGAACATGTCTTCTTGCTGGGTGTATGCTTAGTTTGTCATGCAATGCCTTGTGGTGAGTGCATCGAGCTCGCAAACATGCCTACGTAACTCTGTTCTCCTCTCTCTTCTCCCTCAAAAACTAGCAAGAATCCATGTAGGGATTGAGATTTAGCAAGCTCGAAGAAGGTCAACAATGGGGGAGCTCAAAGGATAAGGTTCAATGGGGAAGAAGACCCCCTTTTATAGGAGGGGGAAAATCCAACCGTTATGTGCTCAGCCCGCACACGAGTGGTACTACCGCTCCATGAGCGGTACTACCGCTCAGGCGGAAGAAACAGGGAAAAGGAGCAACAAAACATGAACCTTGGGGCGGTAGTACCGTAGGAGACAGCGGTACTACTGCTGGGTTAGGCGGTACTACCGCTCCCTTCGGCGGTACAGCCGCACAGAACAAAGGGTAAAGGGAAAGAGGGAATCGGGCGGTACTACCGCGGAGGAAGGGCGGTACTGCCGCTAAGGAGCTGTACTGCTGCACTACTGCCGCAGCGAGGTACCGCACAATCCGACACAGAAAAAGACCCCTCGAATCGACGCGGTAGGGACCTGGTAAGGCAACCGTAGTACTGCTGCGGAGTCATCGCCGGTACTACCGCTGCGGAGCGGTACTGCCGCTTGTGACTCCTCAGCGGTACTACCGGTGGGTACCACGGTACTACCGCTGGGACCCTGACAAAAACCACACTCAAGAAAATCAGAACTGCCATAACTTCTGCATATGAGCTCCGAATTGAGCAAACTCAAGCTTGTTGGAAACAAGACGACGAGTAGCATCAAAACAAGATGACCATACCCTCGAAATCATTTCTATCTTTGCTTGCTAGTTGCTCGCTTTCTTGCTATGCCAATGCCTCGATACCTACCACATGCTTTATCATGACTCTCATATTGCCATGTCAAACCTCTAACCCACTTTAACCTAGCAAACCATTGTTTGGCTATGTTACCGCTTTGCTCAGCCCCTCTTATAGCGTTGTTAGTTGCAGGTGAAGATTGGAGTTTGTTCCTTGTTGGAACATGATTATTGTTGGGATATCATTATTATATCTTGTTTACTTTAATGCATCTATATACTTGGTAAAGGATGGAAGGCTCGGCCTTATGCCTGGTGTTTTGTTCCACTCTTGCCGCCCTAGTTTCCGTCATACCGGTATTATGTTCCTTGATTTTGCGTTTCTTACGCGGTTGAGTTATAATGGAAACCCCTTGAAAGTTTGCCTTGAATAAAACTCCTCCAGCAAGGCCCAACCTTGGTTTTACCATTTGCCACCTAAGCCTTTTTCCCTTGGGTTCGCGGACTCAAGGGTCATCTTTATTTAAACCCCCGGGCCAGTGCTCCTCTTAGTGTTGGTCCAAACTAGAGCCCCTTGCAGCGCCACCTCGGGGAAACTCGAGGGTTGGTTTTAGTTGTATGGATTTCTTATCCGGTGTGCCCTGAGAACGAGATATGTGCAGCTCCTATCAGGATTTGTCGGCACATTCGGGTGGCTTTGCTGGTCTTGTTTTACCATTGTCGAGATGTCTTGTAACCGAGATTCCGAGTCTGATCGGGTCGTCCTGGGAGAAGGAATAGCATTCGTTGACCGTGAGAGCTTGTGATGGGCTAAGTTGGGACACCCCTGGAGGGTTTTGAACTTTCGAAAGCCGTGCCCGCGGTTATGGGCAGATGGGAATTTGTTAATGTCCGGTTGTAGAGAACTTGACACTTAACTTAATTAAAATGAATCAACAGCGTGTGTAACCGTGATGGTCTCTTTTCGGCGGAGTCCGGGAAGAGAACATGGTCTCGTGTTATGCTTGAACGTAAGTAGTTCTAGGATCACTTCTTGATCTTTGTAGCTTCTCGACCGTGCTTTGCCTTCTCTTCTCGCTCTCATTTGCGTAAGTTAGCCACCATATATGCTAGTGCTTGCTGCAGCTCCACCTCATACCTTTTCCCTACCCATAAGCTTAAATAGTCTTGATCACGAGGGTGTGAGATTGCTGAGTCCCCGTGACTCACAGATTACTTCCAAAACCAGATGCAAGTGCCGATGATGCCATTCCAGGGGATGCGACTTAACTCAAGTGGGAGTTCGATGAGGACTCAGGACATTACTATGTTTCCTTTCCAGACGATCAGTAGTGGAGCCCAGTTGGGGCGATCGGGGATCTTATGCATTTGGGGTTGTCTTTATTTTGGTTCCATAGTCGGACCTTGATTGTATCTGGATGATGTAATGCTATATTTATGTATTGTGTGAAGTGGCAATTGTAAGCCAACTCTGTACCTCTTTCTTATTTAGTACATGGGATGTGTAAAGATTACCCCTCTTGCGACATGCCTACAATGCGGTTATGCCTCTAAGTCGTGCTCCGACACGTTGGAGATATAGCCGCATCGTGGGTGTTACAAGTTGGTAATCAGAGCCTTCCCCGACTTAGGAGCCCCCTGCTTGATCGAATCGCTGGCGTTGTTGAGTCTAGAAAAATGTTTTGAGTCTTTTAGGATTATATATATATCGGAGAGTAGGATTCTTTTTACTCCGCAGTCCCTTCGTCGCTCTGGTGAGGCATCCTGACGTAGAGTTTTGACTCTTCTCTTCTCAAATTTCACTAATTTTTTTAGGACCACGCGGGTATCTTGGAATCGTTTCAATGGTTTTGTGACGAGAACATTGTTCTTGGTGCCTCCTGACATTTAGGGGTTGTGGCAGTGTCCCGGGGAGTTGAGCTCCGAGGTGTTGTCACAATTTTATCGTTACAGTTCTGGAATACCTGAGTTTCACCGACATCGAAAATCTCTTTTATGCAGTTGTTGGTGAGATAACCTCGATGCCACCCAGTACTGGGGCGGGAGTTCGGGAGTATTGCCATAACTCATATAACGGATGCTTTTTGAAGGTTGAGGTAAATGATTTCCGAAGGTTTCTTGGTTATGTGTTGAAGGATGGATACAGCTGGATGTAGGATTTGCTAGTTTTGGGTGAGATATTATGCTTCCCCTGTATCCCCAACACATGATTGCATAACCGGAAAGTTTCGGGAGTTTCATAGGTGGGAATTCATGTAGCTCTAGTATTTTTCTTCCGCGGATATTTGGTTCATGATTGGGTAATCCTTATTCATATCCGTACCTTGTTGTTTTATTCGTCTACCTCTATCTAAGTGGCTTCTCAATTTATGGAAGTGTGATTATTTAATTTGGAATTCATTCGTTCATTCTTGTTCGAATGTTAAGGCTATATGTTGCAATTTCGATCCATTTGATTCAGCTTGAATATATGTATGTCAAGATGCTAACGGATGTCACCCTCTTCAGGATGGCTCCTCCAACGCGTCAGAATCCGGAACCTCCGCCACCACCTCCACCTCCGGAGGCATGGCAAGCTGTGATGGCCGCTACCAACGCCAACACGTAGTTGATTATGCAACTCTTGCAAGAGCGCAACCAAGGAAATCAAGGCAATGGCAACAATCAAACTCAGTTTGCTACCCTCAACCAGTTCCTCGCAAACCAGCCGAAGTCTTTCAGTAACTGTGTCGAGGCCACAGACGCTGATGATTGGCTCGTGGATATCTGCAAACATTTTGAGTGTAGCAACGTCAGGCCTGAGGACTTTGTCAAGTTTGCTTCGTTCCAACTGAAAGACCAAGCTGTGGAGTGGTATCAACAATACAAAGATTCCAGAGGAGGTCGTGTGATTACCTGGGATGATTTCCGCTAAGACTTCAAAGCTCACCACATCCCTCAGAGTGTTGTTGAGAGTAAGGGTGAGGAGTTCCGCAACCTGAAGCAAGGCAGCTTGTCTGCTTACCAATACAACATCATGTTCCAGAAGCTCGCTCGCTTCGCCAAGCAAGACGTCCCTGATGAGAAGAGCATGATTTATCAATTCAGAGGTGGCCTCAGAGAAGATCTGCAACTAGCTCTTGTGCTTTTTGAGCCGAAAAAGTATGATGAGTTCTACAATATGGCATTAAAGCAAGAGGCCGCTCAGCTCAAGCGCGATGCTTCTAAGAAGAGAGTCAGGGATGCAACTCCTTCTTCAACTCAAGTGGCAGCTAAGTAGCAAAAGTACTGGTTGCCTCCTTCTCCTCCGTTCCGTTAGCCTTATCAGCAGAAGAGCAAAGGTGGCAATGGATCTTCCCACCCACCCAACCCAGGCTCTTAGAACAAAGCTTCATCTCATGCTCCAAGGTCAAGTGCTCCGTATCACCGGCCGCTCTCAGAGGTTACGTGCAACAAGTGTCAGCAGAAGGGTCACTATGCAAACAAATGCTTCAACCAGAGGCGTCTTCCGCCTCCTCCTTCTGTGAGATCTGCCAGTAATGCAGTGGTCAAGCATAATCCCAAGTTTGCAAAGGTCAACATGATGAACGCAGCTCAGGCAGAGGACTCTTCAGAAGTGATCATGGGTAACCTTCCTGTTAACGATATTCCTGCAAAAGTTCTTTTTGATACTGGTGCTTCACATTCTTTTATTTCAAGACCTTTTGTGGCTATGCATCATTTGGTTACTGAAGTATTGCCGAGACCTTTGTCTATTGTTTCTCCGGCCCGACAAATGACTTCTCAAGTATTCGTTCCGGATGTGTCTATCAAGATGAGCGACTATAAGTTTCTGTCTTCTCCTAATGTTCTTGGTGACTCGGATATTGATCTTATTCTCGGAATGGACTGGCTTTCTAAGCACAAGGCTCAGCTTGATTGTGCTACCAGGAAAATTCAATTGACACACTCGTTTGAGGATGTCATTGTCTTTGCCACTCGTGATGATACCATTCGACTATTTTATCTCAACGAGAAGGGCGAGTTGGATGCCATCTCTCAGATTCCAGTCGTTTGTGAATATCAAGACGTCTTTCCAGAAGAGCTTCCAGGAATGCCTCCTCACCGGCCATTTGAATTTGTCATTGATCTTGAGCCTATCACGGAACCTGTTTGCAAACTTCCTTACAAGCTTGGACCATAAGAGTTGAAGGAGCTGAAGAAACAACTCGATATACAAGAGCGTATGGGTCTGATCCGACCAAGTTCTTCTCCTTGGGGTTGTGGTGTTCTTTTTGTTAAGAAGAAGGATGGATGAAAGATCGTGGATGTCGCCTAGAGGGGGGGGGGGTGAATAGGCATTTTAAAATAATTATGGTTTAGGCTTGAACAAATGCGGAATAAACCTAGCGGTTAATTTGCCAAGCACAAAACCTAAAACAACTAGGCTCACCTATGTGCACCAACAACTTATGCTAAGAAAGATAAGCAACTATGTGATAGCAAGATATATGACAAGAAACAATAAGGCTATCACAAAGTAAAGTGCATAAGTAAAGGGCTCGGGTAAGAGATAACCGAGGCACGAGGAGACGACGATGTATCCCGAAGTTCACACCCTTGCGGATGCTAATCTCCGTTTGGAGCGGTGTGGAGGCACAATGCTCCCCAAGAAGCCACTAGGGCCACCGTAATCTCCTCACGCTCTCGCACAATGCAAGATGCCGTGATTCCACTAAGGGACCCTTGAGGGCGGTCACCGAACCCGTACAAATGGCAACCCTTGGGGGTGGTCACCGAACCCGTACACGTTTGCAACCCTTGGGGGCGGTCACCGGTACCCGTCAAATTGCTCTGGGCGATCTCCACAACCTAATTGGAGACCCCGCCGCTTGCCCGGAGGTTTGCACCGCAATGATTGAGCTCCGAACACCAACAACCGTCTAGGGCGCCCAAGCACCCAAGAGGAACAAGCTCAAGGGTACCAAGCACCCAAGAGTAATAAGCTTCTCAACTTGTAACTTCCACGTATCACATGGAGAACTCAAACCGATGCACCAAATGCAATGGCAAGGGCACATGAAGTGCCCAAGTCCTTCTCTCTCAAATCCCACTGAAGCAACTAATGCTAGGGAGAAAAATGAGAGGAAGAACAAGAAAGAGAACACCAAGAACTCCAAGATCTAGATCCAAGGGGTTCCCCTCACATAGAGGAGAAAGTGATTGGTGGAAATGTGGATCTAGATCTCCTCTCTCTTCTCCCTCAAAAACTAGCAAGAATCCATGTAGGGATTGAGAGTTAGCAAGCTCGAAGAAGGTCAACAATGGGGGAGCTCAAAGGATAAGGTTCAATGGGGAAGAAGACCCCCTTTTATAGGAGGGGGAAAATCCAACTGTTATGTGCTCATCCCGCACACGAGCGGTACTACCGCTCCATGAGCGGTACTACCACTCAGGCGGAAGAAACAGGGAAAAGGAGCAACAAAACATGAACCTTGGGGCGGTAGTACCGTAGGAGACAGCGGTACTACCGCTGGGTTAGGCGGTACTACGCTCCCTTCGGCGGTACTGCCGCACAGAACAAAGGGTAAAGGGAAAGAGGGAATTGGGCGGTACTACCGCGGAGGAAGGGCGGTACTGCCGCACTACTGCCGCAGCGAGGTACCGCACAATCCGACACAGAAAAAGACCCCTAGAATCGACGTGGTAGGGACCTGGTAAGCCAACGGTAGTACTGCTGCGGAGTCACCGCCGGTACTACCGCTGCGGAGCGGTACTGCCGCTTGTGACTCCTCAGCAATACTACCGGTGGGTACCACGGTACTACCGCTGGGACCCTGACAAAAACCACACTCAAGAAAATCAGAACTGCCATAACTGCTGCATATGAGCTCCGAATTGAGAAAACTCAAGCTTGTTGGAAACAAGACGACGAGTAGCATCAAAACAAGATGACCATACCCTCGAAATCACTTCTATCTTTGCTTGCTAGTTGCTCGCTTTATTGCTATGCCTATGCCTCGATACCTACCACATGCTTTATCATGACTCTCATATTGCCATGTCAAACCTCTAACCCACCTTATCCTTGCAAACCATTGTTTGGCTATGTTACCGCTTTGCTCAGCCCCTCTTATAGAGTTGTTAGTTGCAGGTGAAGATTGGAGTTTGTTCCTTGTTGGAACATGATTATTGTTGGGATATCATTATTATATCTTGTTTACTTTAATGCATCTATATACTTGGTAAAGGGTGGAAGGCTCGGCCTTATGCCTGGTGTTTTGTTCCACTCTTGCCGCCCTAGTTTCCGTCATACCGGTGTTATGTTCCTTGATTTTGCGTTTCTTACGCGGTTGAGTTATAATGGAAACCCCTTGAAAGTTCGCCTTGAATAAAACTCCTCCAGTAAGGCCCAACCTTGGTTTTACCATTTGCCACCTAAGCCTTTTTCCCTTGGGTTCGCGGACTCAAGGGTCATCTTTATTTAAACCCCCGGACCAGTGCTTCTCTTAGTGTTGGTCCAAATTAGAGCCCCTTGCAGCGCCACCTCGGGAAAACTCGAGGGTTGGTTTTAGTTGTACGGATTTCTTATCCGGTGTGCCCTGAGAACGAGATATGTGCAGCTCCTATCGGGATTTGTCGGCACATTTGGGTGGCTTTGTTGGTCTTGTTTTACCATTGTCGAGATGTCTTGTAACCGGGATTCCGAGTCTGATCGGGTCGTCGTGGGAGAAGGAATATCATTCGTTGACCGTGAGAGCTTGTGATGGGCTAAGTTGGGACACCCCTGCAGGGTTTTGAACTTTCGAAAGCCGTGCCCGCGGTTATGGGCAGATGGGAATTTATTAATGTCCGGTTGTAGAGAACTTGACACTTAACTTAATTAAAATGAATCAACAGCGTGTGTAACCGTGATGGT
This sequence comes from Triticum dicoccoides, assembly GCF_002162155.2. NCBI lineage: Eukaryota > Viridiplantae > Streptophyta > Magnoliopsida > Poales > Poaceae > Triticum > Triticum dicoccoides. Next base: position 587,858,273 of record NC_041386.1, read on the forward strand.
CTCTTTTCGGCGGAGTCCGGGAAGAGAACACGGTCTCGTGTTATGCTTGAACGTAAGTAGTTCTAGGATCACTTCTTGATCTTTGTAGCTTCTCGACCGTGCTTTGCCTTCTCTTCTCGCTCTCATTTGCGTAAGTTAGCTACCATATATGCTAGTGCTTGCTGCAGCTCCACCTCATACCTTTTCCCTACCCATAAGCTTAAATAGTCTTGATCGCGAGGGTGTGAGATTGCTGAGTCCCCGTGACTCACGGATTACTTCCAAAACCAGATACAAGTGCCGATGATGCGATTCCAGGGGATGCGACTGAACTCAAGTGGGAGTTCGATGAGGACTCAGGACGTTACTACGTTTCCTTTCCAGACGATCAGTAGTGGAGCTCAGTTGGGGCGATCGGGGATCTTATGCATTTGGGGTTGTCTTTATTTTGGTTTTGTAGTCGGACCTTGATTGTATCTGGATGATGTAATGCTATATTTATGTATTGTGTGAAGTGGCGATTGTAAGCCAACTCTGTACCTATTTCTTATTCAGTACATGGGATATGTAAAGATTACCCCTCTTGCGACATGCTTACAATGCTGTTATGCCTCTAAGTCGTGTTCCGACACATGGGAGATATAGCCGCATCGTGGGTGTTACAGTATTGTGAAAGCTATCTTCCATAGATGCGTATTGCTATCAAATCTGAATGATGAAAGGATGCTAGAAATTAACAAAACATAGTTGCTGCTGAAATGGATTTGAAGGTATGGGAGGTGAAGCTATGGAAGATGGATGTATCCACACAGGGGGAAGGGCCTCAAATCGCCGAGGCAAGGGTCACGTCCTCTGTAATCTACCCGTGCCGGATGAGATGAAAAGCGCGGGAGAATCCCTTAGAATATACTCTAAACTGTAAAACTTGGGACAAATTAAGCTTGACATGGGATGATCCATTGATATGTGATTCTGTGAAAAAATATTCTTGTAAGCTTCTTAGTTTTCACTTGTGCGACCACTGATGGATTAACTCGGGAGAAACAATCTTCGTGTGTGTGGTTGATGAACCTCACTATCCAGCAATTACTAATTTCGAATGTGCTTCCATTTTGTATTTATTTATCATTCCAGTATATATATTAAAGGGCCTTTGAGCCAATAAAATTCACCCTTTGTCAACAAAAATATATCAAAGGGCCTACTATGTAAAGGGCTATATCATAAATACCAGGTCCCCTTTTCCCTGTCTTCCCAGTCTTGGTTATAAAGTCTCGTAAAGGAACATAAGAGATCAACAGACATTAAGAAAAGATACACAATGTGCGCAAAAGTCTGTACCGCTTTTCTTTGTTTCACAAAATCGGGATTTGAATAGTTTGATCTTAAAATACCACGCAAGAAATTGGCCATACAATGTTCACATATACGCTTAGATATCAAATTTGACTGTTGGAAATACTCTTAGATATCTCTTTCTTAGTGACTGTAAGATAAGTAGCAGAGTAATGGACATGACATAAATAAACTGCAAGTTCTGTTCGCTTAAGAGAAAGTAACGCAAAATAAAATTTTGCTCTCGAGATGAAACACCCGAAGATTTTATCTGTGAGCTCATCAGCACCGACGGAGCTGTTAAAACTACTTAGGCGCTTATCACTATGAAATCACATAGAATAAATTATGTATCCTTTTAGAACGTTAAAACCATTGCTGAAATTAAGCAGCCATATTTTGCAGTAACACGAAAGTATAAGGAAAAGGGAAATAGTAATCATATATACCTTTTGTATTTGGATTTATTCCTTTTACAGATATATGCAGATCTGTTGGCATTTTTAAATGGTGTACGACCGTGTGTCAATGTCGGGTCCACTTGTCCATACATACATACGCCTTTCTTCCCATCTTGGCTATATACATTGTTCAGTGTGAAACATATGAAAGGAACAAAACAGTAGAGCACTGACAAAGATATCAGGTCTGGAAATTGTATTTCATGGTCTTCCCATTTCACTTCATTTCTGTCGGCATAAGGATGAGATGTACCAGGAAAAGGATTTCCATTCTTCCATAGAGTGAAGGTGCGCAACAATCTAAATCGTGTTTCTTTATTTCGGGAACTTTGCATATCATATTGCATTAGTTTGAACATGAAAACCAAAATGAAGGTAACTAAAATTTACTATCTTACTCAGACATTTGGACTGATGCTGGATAGACCGCAACACAGCCGGCATGCAGGTTCACAGGAAGTTTGAGCACCAGATGATTGCTTTGGTCCTGGGGCAACCACTTTTCAAGGACAACTCATGTTTGGTGCATCACTGTATTCACCATTTAATTCAGCACTTCTGCTTCGGTAGACCCCCTTAAACACATGAACGGCTTAGATTAACCGATACCCCTTCATTAATAAGGGCATGATGGTCGTACTTGTAAAAATGACCCGCCCGCACGCGCACTACGTATATGTGTTTTTAGGTCCATGGTGTGAGGCGTTTTTCTTTTCATCCGCGGTGGGTGATGCGATTTGTTCTTTTACGTGAGTGCCGACCCAGATTTGTATTCGAGAAAGTCAAAAAAAAGAGGCGCCTGCAGAGTCGAACCAGCTACCACTTGCTCAGGGGCGCGCATTAGCAAATGTGAGCTAGCCACTACTGCCGACATGCACGTAACAACAAATTCTACATGTTTCGTTCTTTTTTTATCGTGGGGCAGCTATGATTTATTTTTTATTTATGTCTGCACCGCGCCGTGATATTTGTATTGCGAGCACGTGTGACGGTTCAACGCAACCAGACGATAATCACGCCGCATATGCCGCCTCGCCTGCCCCATCATTAAGTCGCCGCGTCATGTCGCCTGGCCCCGCATTCACACTGATGTGGCGCCTTCCAATCTCCTCCCGCCACAAACCCCGACTATAAAAAGCCGGGCCTGGCCAACCGTCGAACGTCGCCCTCTCCTCCTCCTCCTCCTCCTCCTCCTTCTCAGTCCCTCGTCATCCCTTATCTTCTCCATGGTGAGCTCCGGATCCGATAGCAGCGGCAGTGATCTTGGCCGTCGACTCTCTCGTGGTCGTAGGCAGAGTTGAGCCACTTCAGGTTGCTCGCTTCATCGTCGGCGTGGCTGCCGAAGGATTGGCACATCACCACCGACGGATACGCGACATTTGGGCCTGGCGCAACACCGGACCAGCTCCACTCGCACACAAAAATGAACGAATTTCGACACCGAGCACGTTGCAACACGCCCGGCCTCTGTTTTATGGTTTTTTCACCGAGAAAACCATAAAAAATGCATAGAATGTCGAAAATGAATGAAACTTAGCATGCATGTTGGTCATTGTGTGGAAACAATTTGGGTACGTATGGTGAAGATGAGAAAAAACGTGCTTCGAGACTTGTCCTACCGGCAGACCCCAATGGTCCCGGTGGAACATGGTATATTCGTTTTCATACACGAAATGGCACCAAATTTTGCCAGCATTTGGGGGCATGCCCATGGCAGCCCGCCACGCAAAAAATGAACGAATTCGAACACCGAACGCACGTTGCATCATGACCGCCCTATGTTTTAGGGATTTTTCACCAAAAAAACCATAGAAAATGCATAGAATGCTATAAATTAATGAAACTTGGCATGAATGCTGGCCATTGCGTGGAAAATAATTGGGCACGTTTGGTGGAGGCAAAAAAATATGCTTCGAGAATTGCCATACCGGCAGACCCGAACAGTCCCGATTGAACATGGTATATTTGTTGTCATGCACGAAATGACACCAAATTTTGCCAGCATGTGGGCATGTCCTTGGCAGTCCCCCACGCAAAATTTGAACGAATTCTGACACCGACTGCATGTTGCGTCACGTTCGCCTGTGTTTTAGGGTTTTTTCACCGCGAAAACCGTAGAAAATGCATGAATTATCGGAAACCAACGAAACTTGGTATGCATGATTGCCATTATGTTTCGGCTGTGTGAAAAAAGATTGGATCTGTTTGGTGGAGGTGAAAAAACAGTGCTTCGAGACTTGCCATACGGGATACCTAAAAGGTCCAAGTTGTACATGGTGTGATTGGTGCCATGCATAAAACGACATAAAATTTTGCCAGCGGGTGGGCATGCCTATGGTAGCCCCCCATAAAAAAATTGAACTAATTCGGACACCGAACGCATGTTGCATCATATCCGACCTATGTTTTAAGGTTTTTTCACTGGGAAACCCTGGAAAATGCATGAAATGCCGGAAACCAACGAAGCTTGGCATGTGTGTTTTCCAAGTGTGGAAAAATATTGGGTATACTTGGTGGAGGTAAAAAAAGTGCTTCGGAACTTGCCCTACCCGGCAGACCTGAACCGTCTTGATTGAGCATGATGTATTTGTTGTCATGTACAAAATGACACCAAATTTTGCCAGCATGTTGCATTTTTTTTTTCCTGAAGACGGACATGGCGACTCATGCGACGAGAACCTGTACGCCATGCGTACACATAACGCGGAATGAATCATCCATCCATCTTATGCATGCGGACTGAAACATGCTCACCTTCTACATTTAATATATTTTGTTTGTGTTAACTGTATGTGTTTAACGTCACGCGCGCTGACTCATTTTGTTAATAGGAGGGCGAGAACGTGTTTTACAAAGAAATAAATAATAATAATACCGAAGAATAAAATGGCCAAACAAAACAAAAAACGACCGAGAAGATGAACAACAAGAACAATAAAAGGAGTAACTAGGCACAACAACTTAGCGGTCCTAGTTGGTTGTAGCATGTGGAATTAAACTAAGAGGTTGAAAGTTCAAATCCTGTCTCATGCACCTATTTTTTGAAGGTTAAAATAATGAATTCGCCCAAAACGGAGGGGATGTGCGCTGGTTTGTGTGACGGGTTGGTGTATGTATATGTACAGCTTGTATACGAAGCTGGCTATACATTATGATCAAATAACTATACTGCCCTTATACGGTTTGTGAAGGGTTGGTCTACCGAAGCAAGGTTCTTCATTCAGTTGCTACGTATTGGCGGAAGCTACATATTTCAGTGTCTTGGCGATCAGTTCCTTGTACGCGCTTAATCTATCTTTTAATTTGCAATGGTCTTGCTGTTTTCCTTCTCTCTTTTTCTGAAGTCTTGTTTAAGCTTTTCATGTGGATTCCCTTTGATTCCATTTTCTTTTGCTAGCATTTACTTATGTCAGCGAAAGACTTCCTTCCTTCATGTGGAAGCATATGGCCGGTATGATGGTTGTTGTTACATAAGGTCCCGCTTGGGAGTACAGTGCAATACAATGTTATTTCACTGGTGTAAACTGTACTACGCCTATGATTTACTTGTCACAGCAGAAACCCTTTGGTCACAACTCTAGTATTTTTCCTTGAAAAGTGGTGTTTGGGCATAAGCTGGTGTTGCATTCGATGATCCATTTACAATGAAAATACTATGCAAGAATATGTCCCCATAAAGGGCTTCACTTTCAGGTTCCAATTTACAAATCCATGTATATAAACATTCAGAGCTGGACGATCACAAAATCAATAGACTAAGGTTAGCACTCAACCAAGGAATCGGTCCATGCATCTCGAGCAACACCGGATCAATTACTGAACCGTGCGTCCCGTCATAGAGTCGGCTTCAATAATTACAAGAATTGGAGAAATAGTTGATTCCAGACGTCAAAGTTTGATTGCTAAACCTACAAAGATATCAAATGACTGGTCTCAAACCGGCTGCATGATGGCCTTGATGCATGTCTTGATGCCCACATTCCCACGACGAGCGTTTGCAATTGCTCATCACCATTCTTTGGTGTTTGGCACAAACTAATGCATATACTGTTTTGTTGTGGTACACTATGGACTTTATCTGCTCGATGATGCTTCTCTAGAGTTTGGGAGATGGCTCTTCATTCAGTTGCTACGTATTGGCGGAAGCTGCATATTTCAGTGTCTTGGCGATCAGTTCCTTGTACGCGCTTAATCTATCGTTTAATTTGCAATGGTCTTGCTGTTTTCCTTCTCTCTTTTTCTGAAGTCTTGTTTAAGCTTTTCATGTGGATTCCCTTTGATTCCATTTTCTTTTGCTAGCATTTACTTATGTCAGCGAAAGACTTCCTTCCTTCATGTGGAAGCATATGGCCGGTATGATGGTTGTTGTTACATAAGGTCCCGCTTGGGAGTACAGTGCAATACAATGTTATTTCACTGGTGTAAACTGTACTACGCCTATGATTTACTTGTCACAGCAGAAACCCTTTGGTCACAACTCTAGTATTTTTCCTTGAAAAGTGGTGTTTGGGCATAAGCTGGTGTTGCATTCGATGATCCATTTACAATGAAAATACTATGCAAGAATATGTCCCCATAAAGGGCTTCACTTTCAGGTTCCAATTTACAAATCCATGTATATAAACATTCAGAGCTGGACGATCACAAAATCAATAGACTAAGGTTAGCACTCAACCAAGGAATCGGTCCATACATCTCGAGCAACACCGGATCAATTACTGAACCGTGCGTCCCGTCATAGAGTTGGCTTCAATAATTACAAGAATTGGAGAAATAGTTGATTCCAGACGTCAAAGTTTGATTGCTAAACCTACAAAGATATCAAATGACTGGTCTCAAACCGGCTACATGATGGCCTTGGTGCATGTCTTGATGCCCACATTCCCACGACGAGCGTTTGCAATTGCTCATCACCATTCTTTGGTGTTTGGCACAAACTAATGCATATACTGTTTTGTTGTGGTACACTATGGACTTTATCTGCTCGATGATGCTTCTCTAGAGTTTGGGAGATGGCGGCCTCTTAGAGATGAACCATACAAAGATATTTGGGTACACTCAAAGGGCCGTCAATCTGGTTAGTGTCCATATGACTTCTGCAAACTTATTGGTCGAGGATGAGCAAAGTTATGACTGTATGTCTTGGACTTCGGTATAACATGTTGAACTGATAATATATCTATACTAAGTGATTGTTAGTAAAAATACATGTTAGTCTATGTGTATCACTACTGCAATTTCCAGGTTTCCTTAGTTCTTGGAAAACTCGGGGAAAGTCGGTTCCAACTCGGCAAAGCATTAGTGTTGGAATTGCAATTGCAGGGTATTTAAAAATCTCTTTGGCAAAAATATCTGAAACTTTACCATAATGATCACTATATTAGTGTTGATTTTACAGAAGTTTTTTCAAATTTTGTAGACACTTTCATTTTTCTGGACAGAATTTGACCAAAAAGGGCTGGAATTGAACTTTTTGGGTATTTTTTAATTTGTTAGGCAAAAATATCTAGAAATTTCCAGAATGATCACTATATTAGTGTTGATGTTACACAATTTTCTGGTCACTTTTTTTGACAAAACTTGACAAAAAAGGTTGACTAAGATAACTGATTCGACAATCAACAAGTCAAAACCGGCTTACTCGGTGAAAATTGGTTTCAGGAGCGTGGAGGATTGAATCTTAGACGTTTTCAGCGTTCGAGGTCTTAGCCAAATGGACTTCTCTCAAGACTCAACTACGAGGAAAAGGTTGGCTTACTCGGTGAATGATTGCCTTGCCTGAAAATGAACAATATGTACACCACGTTGCTTGTATTTAGCATGTTCCTTACATATTCTAGGCAATCTAAGAGGTTTATAATGAACAATGATTTTCTTTATGCATGTAACTATAACAATGATCCAGATTGCCGTCTGTCATGCAATTATTTGAGATCCCAATTGCTGGATAGCTCAAAACCGCCACCTTATGAAGCACCTTGCAAAAATATTTATCCAACATAACCAATACTATTTTCTACCTATTGTTGTGCCTACAAGAACCTACAGTCCACCTTGTCATCCATATTCTTGCCTTTTGCATCCTGCCTCTAAGGCTAAGCCTACACAGACCGCCTACATACACTACAAACCAGTGCCTATAAGTTGCTTTTTTTGTGTTGCTTCTAGCTTTCGAGACAGAATCCAAGCAATAAAAGAATATGGTCCCTTTGACAGGTTACACGTGTATCAAGTATAGCAAAGAAAAGTGATGAAAGAGAAGCATGGCACACATTTTTTAAGGTTCTTATGAGGTCCACGATAAAAGAATGACACACTGCAGAGTTTTGGGATAAACATAGAGGCTAGCTATGGGACTCAACTTAGAGGCAAGCATACCTCCAAGCATTGTGTTTGGCCTGCCAATATTCACAAACATGAGTTGCCACTCGAATAAAATCTACCAGTTGTGCTCTGCCATCATCGTGGACTAACCAACTCCTTCCAACTAGCTTTCCCTTCTTTCTCCTCCCATGCATATGCTTTCTTCTATGGGTTGGTTTTGTGTGCCTTGATTGCATAGGAATTTAAACATCCACTCAAACCTCTTTTTTATAATCAAGGCATTTATTGTGTGTGTTCCTTTATCTTGTTGATCCGTCCAAACGACAAATGTTACACGTTTTCGCTCTTTCATAGTTCTTTGTTTTGCACTTGTAAACCTTTATGATTTATGTGATTTTATAATCCCGCGTTTCTCATACATGTGACCCTAGGAGGTCCTGGCACTATAGATGCTGGAGTCAATTTTCAATCCATGTATTGTCCTTTTTTATTTCTTTTATTTTTATGTGAAGTAATTCCTATGTCACCTCTAAGAAATAATGCCACCTACTATGTAGGACTAATGCCAATACAATATTGATTGCTTAGCACTTAATTTTACACTTTTCTATGTCTATATATTGCCATCTTTGATATATAAAATCATCAAACATGAAGCACGGAAAGTAAGGGGACAAGAACATAAGGGAAACACGGTTAGAGAAAAAATATCAATGATCGCAATAAGAGAGGCAAGAGCCAAATCACCTAATATTTCCATTGTCTTCATTTGTTCATGCCAGCTTAAGGATGGGAGGCATGAGGGAAAAGAATTCCGGACCAAAATCCTAAGCAAGACTAAATTATGGGTTTCTCTTGAGAAATGGACACGGAATTCTCCAAGAATGCAACATATATAGTCAATAGAGTTGTTCTTGAGTTCAACTTCACAACCAAAAATCACTAGGTTGCAGGTACTACCTGGTGTTCACTGACTTTCTGGTGGCATCAGCTCCGAAATACAGAAAAAAATTAAGGGCTTGTTTGGTTGGCGACTAATTTTTCCATTGTCTGCCATGCTACTTGTATCATTCTTTCCTTATCTTACGCGTTCAAATTCTTAACCACACTTTTGCTTACATAAGGGAATTTTACCACATATTTATGTGTATTTTTTTGATAAATGACATTTTTATTAACTCAATATGTAGCATCAAGAGGATACAACAAGTGAGCAACACCCGGCCTCTGCATAGCGATGCACACATCCACATTCCAACCATTTGACTAAACAATAAAACCGACATAATAATAATAATAATAATAATAATAATAATAATAATAATAATAATAATAATAATAATAATAATAAAGCCATAAAATACCAACACTATGCCTATGTCAAATTCACAGACATGGGAGGCTTATTTCTCATAGTTTTGTTCTTGCCTTAGATGTGACTATAACCAAACATCCATTTAACTTAGTCAAACCACCTAACTTGAGGTGCGATAAAGTCTGACAGAATGTGAACCAAACAGTCCTAAACGCCTCTACATACGTGGCCAAATTGTCCCGGTCTTGATCGTGCCAGTCACGCTCAACTACATACACTGCGCTAGCCCATTTCCTAGTTTTCCACCGGCCACCTCACACACACACACGCTCACATGCATGACACCCGCACCCGCACCTAACCTCCCTCTTGCCCCGCCTCGGCCAGTCAACCAACTAACCTTGGCCACGCATGACGACGCCGTGAGGGACGCCATGGCTAAGGCCTTGGCGAGCAGCAAGACGGCGGAGCTGGGCGCGCCGCTCCATGCCGCCTCTTTTTTAGACTCGTTCATATAGGATCGAGACATTTTTGTGTGTGTTTCTTTTTCCTTGTGATCTGTCTAGACGACAAATATTACAAGTTTTTGCTCTTTCACATTCCTTTGCTTTGCACTTGCAAACTCGACAGATTCATGTGATTCTATAATTGCGCGTTTCTCAAACATGTGATCCAACGAGGTCCTAACCCTATCAGAAGTCAATACCAAAAAAAAAACTCATGTATTTGTTCTTGTTTTTATTTCTTTTATTTTCATCTGCGGGAACTTATATGCTATCTTTAAGCAGTTAACACCTACCTACAAGCGCTTGCGTCTTTACTATGTCAAAAAGAAAAGCAATGCAACAGCTTCCATGTACGACTAATGTCAATATAATATTTATTGCTTGGCACCTAATTTTCCACTTTTCTATGTCTACATATTCCCATATTCGCTATATAAAGTGTCCAAACATGAGGCACCGAACAATAAGAAAAGTAGAACAGAAGAGAAACACATTTAGGGAGAGAGAAAAAAATCGACGACCGCAATAAGAGAGACGAGAGCCACATCACCCAAAGTTTCCATTAATTGTCATCATTTGTTCATGTTAGCTTAAGGATGGGAGGCATCGGGGAACATATTTCTCCACCTTGAGCTTAAACTAGACAAAAATGTGGTTTTTTTCCATAGGAAACGGACACGAATTCCCTAGCAATGCAATATAGGTGATGGAGTTGTTTCTCGGTTCGACTACAGAAGAAAAATTCACTAGGTCTTCAGTAGGCATTGTGCGATTGCATTTGTATGATGGTGTGAGTGTGTGCGTGTGTGTACGTCTCACTTGTAATCGATGTTCATAAAAAGAGTCGCATGTAAGACCCGGCGTTCTCTCTTGTGGCGTCATCGGCTCTGAGAAAAAAACTTCTCCCGGTCATGATCGTGGCAGTTTCCAAAGGCCACACATATACATACACGGCGCTGACCCACTCGCACTTCTCCCGGTTCCATTGTATTTCACCTGATTATGCCTTTTTTACTTAACCATGATGTATGCTACAGATATTACATTTCATTGATACTCTGAAACAACTATCTGAATTCCACTTAATAGTATCAAGCTTGGTAGTTTGGGCATAAATAATCGGCAACATATTCTGATCTCAACACTGTTCATTGAAGTTATAATGCAAGTGGTCTAACTACTAAGCTCACTAACATTGCAGGAATTGTTAAACACCACAAAATCTGCACCGCATTTGTTTGTTTCAGAAAATAGGGATTAAAATAGTTTAATCTTATAAAATCTAAAATGAAGGCAACTAAATGTATCCGCCCTTTTACTCGGACATTAGGAGCACTGGTGGATAGACCATTTTAAGTTATCTACAGTACCACTACCCAACGATGAATATTAGAGTTTTCAGTTTTTACCTTCTACTTTGATATTTTCGGCACTAATCATTTATCAACTTTTCATCTAGAATACCCCATTTAGCAGAAGTTTTGCTAGTTTTTACCTCTGTTAAAGTTTTTTAGGTTGTGGATAGTTCCTCCAGCGGTTCTTTAGCCAGATAAGCATTGTGGAACTATGTCCAGTACTATGCAGCACTTGGAAGCAAATCTGGTGAAGAAGAATGAGGTGGAAGCAATGAACAAGTAGTTGCGTGATGTGAAGGAGGTGCATACGTACACCTGTGAAAACAAAACGTGTTCGCCTAAGCCACTGTACCTATTCGGGTCTGGGAAAAATACACTAGAAGAAAATTTGTGACCCACATGATATATCACTAAATGGGGTAAAAATTGGCAAACATTTCACTAGATGGGGGTAAAACCAGCAAAACTCTCGCTGAATATGGTAATCCACATGAAAACTGTTTAAAATGGGTTATTTGTGTCAAGAATCTTTAAGTAAGGGGTAAAAACTGAAATCCCCTCTTATTGCTAGATGAGAAGAAAAATAAGCAGAAGACCAAGGACCCTCACGTGCCATCCATGGAATCAAGGTTGACAACCGAACCCATGAGGGAGGGGCCACCACCGCCACCGCCAACCGAACCCTAAACCTGCTACCGCCCAAACCCTAGATTCAGCCCATCACTCGTCGCAGGAGCCAAGCACGCCACTGGCCACCCAGGCCAACCCCGAGCAAGCCACAACCTACTTTCGGCGGGGAGGCCGCCCCGCGTCACCCATGTCGTTGTACTAGATCCATCCACATGTTGCCGCCTTGAGTACATTGGTCGTTGCGCAACCTTTGCAACACCACCACTCGTCCACGCCAACCAGTGATGTCGTGTACCGCTCTGCTGCCGCGCCCCATGCCTAGCATGACGCCCATGCTGTCCAATCGTGCCCCGCGCCGCCACCATCTTGCTAGGGTGGAACGAGAGCCCCGTCGTCACTCACGTCGATCGGGCGTTGCCCGGCAACGCATCAAGGTGGGGTGGGGGTGGGAGGGAGGGGAGCGAGAGGGGAAAGGGGAAACATGATCTTGTAGTACAAGTATGCGTGTTTGGCACAAACTATTGCATATATTGTTTATTTTGGTGCACTATGTAGTTTATTTCCTCGATGATTCCGCTCTAGAGTTTGGGAGATGGCGCCCTCTTAGAGATGAACCATAAAAAAATATTTAGGTATGTTCAAAGGACCGTGAATCTGGTTAGTCTACATATGAGTTTTGCAAATTTATTGGCCGGAAATGAGCAAAGCTATGTCAGTATGTCTTGGACTTCAGTATAACATGTTGAATTGAAAATATATCTATATTAAGTTTAGTAATATACACATTAGTCTTGCTTCTAGGCTCTTAGGCATGTAAGGGCATCTCCAACAGAACCGGATCCTCTAACATTCAGAAGGAAGGAATGTTAGAGAAACTACAATACCCTGATTTTCCTTCTTTCTATCCATACGATTAAGGCTAAAATGACTTAAATTAATTTGTAAATTGATGATCTACTATGTAAATTTGTAATAATTACATACAAACAAATTGATGATGAAAAAAAAATTAATTTTGAATTATTTATATCTACAGTAAACAACCTACTAACAACCCCTTATTTTTCTTCTTCATTTTACACTAGACTAGCACTGTAGCACCATGACTTTCCTTCTGAATGTTAGAGGATCCGGTTCCATCTCCAACACTGACCCGCAAACCTCCTGCAACTGTCTGGACCGCGGTGTCCGGACCGAGGAAGTCATCCAACGCGGTCTTGTATCGGTCCGCGGAGCGGCCAGACTCAATTTCTCCCACAAACGGATACAAAAGTGGGGGACGTTTGCCGGTGTCCGGACCGATCCCAAGCTCTCTGCTGACCGCGCGCGCTGGCCCACCAAAACGAACCCCCTCTCTCGCGCGCGCTGCCTGCCCAAAACGGTCAGCATCGATCCAGAGCATCAGTGCCCGCATTCATGCCGGACCAGAGCAGACGCGACCACTCACTGGCACCGGCATTGAAGCGGCGTGCCGACCGAGAGAGCGCCACCCGCACCGCTTCCCGATGCATACTACTGCTCCACGTTCAATAGACACAATGGCCGCCCATCCATCCATCTACCGCCCACATTGATGGTACGCGGTTACCGAGGCATCTCCTCTGGCGCCACCCGTCCATCCTTTTGTCGCTCGCCATTGCTATATAAACCGCTGCCCCCACCATCCGGCTCCAATCCCTCTCCACACCACCCCCACCATGGATTCCTCCCCCGCCAAAGCTCTCTGGGATGGGCTGACGCCGAACTAGAAGAAGGTGATGGCCGGCATTGCTGCCGGCCGGCCGGCAGGCAGGCAGCTGGAGGATGATGTCCCAATGGAGGACGCAGCAGACGACGACGAGCCGGCGCCACCATCCTCCTCCTCCTCCGTGCCACCCTCGCCACTGCACTGCACCTTGACCATCGGCAAGGCCTGTGCCCATTACACGGACATGGTGCGGGAGGAGCGGTTCCGGGATGCGCACGCCGATGCCGCCTACAACCACCACCTCCTCCGAAGCATCTGCAGGCGGAGGAGCAGCTCGCCGGTAGGGGAATCGCGCCAGACACGGATGTCAGAGTAGGAGGCGTTGCTCGAGTCATACCGCACCACCTGTGACATCCGTCTTGCCCGATGGCGGTACCGCCAGCGGGTAGCGGAGGTGGCAGCCGCCGGCAAGGAGCGTGATGACAAGGCGGACGAGCCGATGTTCGGCGACACCAACGACGAGGAGGACGCCGCTGAAGCCACGCCCCGCCGCGACGACCACGAAGCCGACACGTCCACGGGTGCCGGCGGCGGCGAGGAAGAGTAGTGCACGGTAGGTCACGCTGCTCTGGCCCCAGGAAGGCCACCGCTCCTTCCCTCCCGTCGCCGCCAAGCTTGGTGGGCTCAACATCGTCGGCCAATTAGCCGTTTGGCGGCGATGGGGAGGCGGACAACTTTGCTTCTCGTGGCCCCGGAGGAGGAGGTTACGAAGGTAGAGCTGGAAAAGACAAAGCTTCGGTTCTCTTGGTTCATGGCCCGACACGGGGAACAGGCGCCGGCGACCATTTAGATTAAGTAATTACACCTAGCCGAACGGGCTCGCTTAAAGTTGATATAATGAAATCCTTCATGTTTAAATGAAATCCGGACGTGTTTATATGAATTCCGCCCGTGTTTGATCGAATTTCGTCTAGTTGGTTCCAGTTGTTGTCAAAATATATGCGGCTAGCGTTGGATGGCGTCCTCCCGCATCCGTGTCTGCGGACTGGTTCCCTCTGTTCGCGGACGGATCGGGAGGAAATTTGCGGGCCACCGCTGGAGATGCCCTAAACAAACTTACTATGAGCCATATGCAACCCAACTGCTATAACCAAAGTGCCATCACATAGACCAAGTGTTGGTTTCAATGAGATCACTGGCACCACATCCTGAAACAGATATAATTTCATAGTAGTGGCGGTAAGCAAGCAAGTATGCAACACCACATCACCCGTTTATATACCAAAATGCACATATACTTGTACGACTCAATGCACGCCGAACTGCTCTCGATGTCTCTGTTACCTCACAAACGGTCGCAACTATGTGATAATTCTATCAGATTAAATTAGGATATTTTTCCGGTCCATAGAGTTGCGGCTCTGTCCACCTCCCTCTTTGATCCAATTCAATAGGAGCAGTCACACTTCCAGCATGCATATTGGTACAAACAACTAAACAAGGCTCCGGAAGAGCCAAGGCAACCCCAGCAGAAATCTAATGTCATGCCTTTGCAGAACATCCACCTTGCTCAAGATCTGGACTTCACAGTATGGAGATTGAATTTCTTGCTCCTTTGTTATTTTCATGATCAAAGTTGCCACTCTACAGCTGAGGAGGCAGAACAATTTGGTGATCCTGCAATACAAGTGGTTTGGTTTCTGCCAGCCAGCTTTGATAGTCCTATTTTTGATATGTCCTATAGTTTGATTGACATTCCTGAAATATGCGCATGCGAGGTTGTCAAAGAACTTGATGTGGAGTGTGTTGTATGATAATATGGTTAAGAGGTTATTTTTGTAAGAAGGATACTTAGCGTACTAGACTAATGAGAGAAAAAGGATAATACAGTAGATTACTTACGAATCTGACAATCTTCCCAACATCGCTTTCTACCAATACCTCGAGTTCCCAAAGACATAGAATTGAGATTGTGAAAATGGCAAGGAAAAGTAGACTCTTCAATGCTAGTGGTTCTCTTTCACTTCGACACATCCTTGCTTTTTGGCCGTGTGTGCTTTCATTTGTTTCACATTTCAAAGTCTATATGCAATGGGCATAATCAAGAATGGGACAAGGAGTAGGTGTTGTATTTAAAATTGGCCCTTGCTAGTCTATAGTGTCGGACACTCATAAGCACTATCGAAGATTTCAAGATTCAACTCCTATCCATTGCGCTTTACATATTTCTACCTTTCCAGAACCGAAATCCTTGCTAATCAATTGACGGAAAAAAAATCCCAGCCAGTCTAGTATTTTCTACCAATCTTCACCAAACACCTCTCTCATATCAAACATCAATACCACAACCTCCTAGCCCCAATGCATTATGCCTTGCTACAATCCTATTTCCATCTTGTCCACACGCCATCCATCACCGGGTGAGGAAGCATGTAAGACAACCCTCCAGAACTCACAGATCAATAATTGTGGACAGGGATAAGATAAATGAGAAATACGAAGCAAAACCAATGCATATTGTGCATAAAAAACTTGCAATTTCTCAAAGAAAATAGTGAACACAACTAGATGTGGGCCACCATAGTCTCTAACCATTGTAACCGGGAGACATACATATGTGAGAACTACGTATATAGTCGAGCATATCGACATGAGATAAATGAAAGAACAAATGCTAAGGGTGATAAGCTTGGGCATATAATCAACTCCCAGCAGGATCTACAATCATTTTCACCAATCAATGCCTAAATGGGATATAGTCTTGAGAGATATTGACACAAACCAGGAATGAAAGCATAGTAGTCACATCAATTACATCATGCGGAAGTGTGGAAATAAAGGAACTGATGATGCATCTTTAATGTCACAAGAATTATATATATCGAGGTAGCCCTCCTTGCCTTTGAGGACATCGTCCAAAGGGGCATAACCATTAACTAAAAATAATGCCATCCAGATTTAGGAGTAATCCGCACCCCTTTCCGTCTAGGTATTTTCGACATGTCCTCTATGAAAGTATGACCACTTTGTACAATTATAATTTCTTCTTCTTATTGGAAATGTAACACTCATGTTATTTGCTACCAATATTAAGCATTTGTTATTTTCCTAATGAACATTGAACCAATGGATATAGGCCGACTAGAATGGTGAAAATGGTCAGGACCAAGGTGGTGACTTGAGACTATATAAATCGCACTTCTAAAGATTAATTAGAGCCTAAGTTTTTTTTGCATCGACTCTAGGTTTGGAGCTAGAATCCAAACAATAAAAAAATGTGGGCCCTTTGTCAGTCTGATGGTTAAAGTCGTCTCAAGTGTAGTAGAGAAAAACAGCATTCAGTCTGTGGGAGACGGTGATCTAGTTGCTTGGCACTATGAGAAAAGTGGTATGTTCTCCGTGAAAAGTGCGTACAGACTGGCTTTAAATCTCAAGGACAACAGGAGCAAGACAGGAATATCCAGTGCTGCTGTTAATGAGGAAAGAAGACTGTGGGACGTTATTTGGAAGGCTAAGGTTCCGCAAAAAATTAAATTTTTTGCTTGGAGAGCTGCGACCAACAGTTTGGTGGTTTAGGTGAATATAGTGACTCACCATCAAACGGTCTCCAGTATGTGTACTATATGTGGAGTTCGGGATGAAAATATCTTCCACGCTTTGGTGACCTGCCCTAAGGCGCGTGCTTTGCGTATCGCCTTGGGGGTGTGTGGAATATTCCGAGGGAGGAGTTATTCAGATTTACGGGGCCAGATTGGCTTCTCATCCTTCTTGACCAATTGGGGTCTCCGGTACGCGAGCAAGTGTTATTTACGTTCTGGAGAGCTTGGCATCTGAGGAACATTTGATTTTTGGAAGAGGGAAGGAATCGGTGAATGCGTCTGTTATCTTCGTGGAAAATTATTGAAAGACTTTCTCCACTTCCAATGCTCGTGTGCAAGTGGACCAAAGCACCAAAGGGAAGGGGGTGATGGGGAATGGGGAGAATCTTAGTCCGCAAAAAGAGAATGATCGTGCTGGTTGGAAGCCTCCGGAGCGGGAGTATATTAAGATAAATGTTGATGCTAGTTTTGTGGAGAGCTTGAGATCTGCTAGCATTGGGGTTGTCGCTAGGAATCATCTGGGAGAAGTCCTGGTGTCTTCTTGGGATTTTATTCGAATGTGCTCCAGAGCGGAGGAGGTGGAACTTCGTGCGTGCCTCGCCGGGCTGTACATTGGTATTTCTCTTCACAAACCAATTATCTTGGAAACTGACTGCTCCTTTGCTACATCTTTCCTAGCGAAAGAAACTGGTGACAGGTCTCCTTATGTGGATCTAAAAATGGAAGCGATCAGCGCCTCCAAGTTTATTGTTGATCTCAAGATTGTTAAGATTGATAGGCAGGCTAACAAGGCGGCACATGAGATAGCAAAATTTAGTTTTGATACCATGTCCAATGATATATTGTGTAATTTTGTTTCGTCCCGCGTGGCTAATTATGTAATGAACGATTGTAGGACTATTGTTATTTGATCAATATTTGGGTGGAGTTTTTTCAAAAAAACAGTTAAAAATAAGTGAGTCACACATTTTGTATGTTTTTGCGGCCCACGATGAAGGCATGACACACTGCAGAGTTTTGGGATAAACTTAGTTGCTGGTTGTGGGGCTCAACTTAAAGGAAAGCAAGCCTCTAAACACTGTGAATGCTATCAAAACCAGTAATATTTGGCCTGTCAATATTCACAAAATGAGTTGCCTCTCTAATAAAATATATCGGTTGTGTTGTCACCGTCATCGATTATATGGATTGCTTGTGTATACCTCAATTGCATAGGAATTTAAACATCAACTCAAAGATCATTTTAGACTTGTTCATTTAGGATTGGGGACATTTTTATGGGTTTCTTTTTCCTGGTGATCCATCCAAACGACAAATATTGCATGTTTTTGCCCTTTCACAATTCTTTATTTTGCACTTGCAAATTTGTCAGATTCATGTGATTTTATAATCCTTTGTTTCTCAAACATGTGATCCAAAGATGTTCTAACACTATAAATGCTTAAGTCAATAAATAATTTTCGAGTCATGTATTGTTCCTGCTTTTATTTCTTTTCTCTTTATCCGCAATAACTCATATGCCACCTCTAAGCAATAATACTGGCTACTATGTATGACTAATGCCAACACAATATTGATTGCTTGGCACCTTATTTTCCGCTTTTCTATGTATATATATTCCCATCTTTGCTATATAAAGCGTCCAAACTTGAAGCACCAGAACAATAAGAAAAGGAGAGAAAAAGAGAAACACATATTTAGAGAAAAAGATGAGCGAAATAAAAGAGGCCAGAGTCACATCCCCAATGTTTTCATTATTTTCATGTGTTCATTATTAGCTTAAGGATGGAAGGTGAGGGAGTCCTGGATTAGGGGGTCTCCGGACAGCCGGACTATATCCTTTGGCCGGACTGTTGGACTATGAAGATACAAGATTGAAGATTTCGTCTCGTGTCCGGATGAGACTCTACTTGGCGTGGAAGGCAAGCTAGGCAGTACGGATATGGATATCTCCTCCCTTGTAACCGACCTTGTGTAACCCTAGCCCTCTCCGGTGTCTATATAAACCGGAGGGTTTTAGTCTGTAGGACAACAGACAATCATACCATAGGCTAGCTTCTAGGGTTTAGCCTCTCCGATCTCGTGGTAGATCAACTCTTGTAATACTCATATCATCAAGAATAAATCAAGCAGGGCGTAGGGTTTTACCTCAATCAAGAGGGCCCGAACCTGGGTAAAACATCGTGTCCCCTGCCTCTTGTTACCATCCGCCTTAGACGCATAGTTCAGGACCCCCTACCCGAGATCTGTCGGTTTTGACACCGACATTGGTGCTTTCATTGAGAGTTCCTCTGTGTCGTCACCGTTAGGCTTGATGGCTCCTTCTACCATCGATAGTGATGCAGTCCAGGGTGAGACTTTTCTCCCCGGACAGATCTTTGTGTTGGGCGGCTTCACACTGCGGGCCAACTCGCTTGGCCATCTGGAGCAGATCGAAAGCTACACCCCTGGCCATCAAGTCAGATTTGGAAACTTAAATTACATGACCGATATCCACGGAGACTTGATCTTCGACGGATTCGAGCCCCTGCCTTGTGCGCCACGCGGTCACGATGAGTACGATTTAGCTCTAACTTCGGACCGTATTCAGGAGATCGCACCGGCAGCCGCTCCGAGCCTCAATTCGGAGCCAATTGCGCCATCCATAGACGGGTCGATAGACCCCGTCACGGAGGCCGTATCCTCAGCAGCGATCGAGTCGGATATCGACCTTACCCTTCATGAGAGCCGTGTTGTCAAACTGTCGGATCCTTCTCCGGCCACGGACTCCGAACCGCCTGCGCCTGTTCCTAGCAAATCCGATTGGGCGCCGATCATGGAGTTTACCTCCACGGATATTTTTTAGCACTCGCCCTTTGGCGACATACTGAACTCATTAAGGTCTCTCTCCTTGTCAGGAGGATCCTGGCCGAACTATGTCCGGCAGGATTGGGATGCGGATGACGAAGAAATTCGCTGCCCACCCACCACCCACTTAGTAGCCACTGTCGACAACTTAATCGACATGCTCGACTTCGACTCCGAAGACATCGACAGTATGGACGACGATGCGGGAGACGAAGAGGAACCACTTCCCATAGGGCACTGGACAACCACCTCGTCGTATGACATATATATGGTGGACACACCCAAAGAAGGCAATGGCGACGGAATAGCAAAGGATGACCCCTCCAAGAAGCAACCTAAGCGCCGGCGTCAGCGGCGCCGCTCTAAATCCCACCAAAGCAAAAACGATGATTCCGGCACAGGAGATAATAACACCCCGGACAGTGCCGAAGACAACCCCCTCCAGCAAGATTCAGCATAGGAGGATGGAGAAGCCAGCCCTCATGAAAGAGCGACAGATAGAGAGGAAGAGGATGATAATTACATACCTCCCTCCGAATATGAGGCAAGCCTCGGTGACGACGAATTTGTCGTGCCTGAGGATCCCATTGAGCAAGAGCGCTTCAAGCGCCGGCTTATAGCCACGACAAATAGCCTTAAGAAGAAGCAGCATCAGCTTCAAGCTGATCAAGATTTGCTAGCTGACATATGGACTGAAGTCCTGGCGGCCGAGGAATATAAACTCGAACCCCTCTCCAAGAGTTACCCAAAATGCAGGTTGCTACCCCGACTGGAGGAAGAAGCATATGATGTGGCTGATCGGCCACCCCGCGGCCGCGATAGAGAGGCATTCCAGCCAAAAGCTCAGCCTGCACCCCGACGCCATTCAAATAAAAAGGCATGGGGAAATACGCCAGACCTGCGAGATGTACTGGAGGACAAATCAAAACATGCAAGATCGATCTACGGATCACGAGGGCGCGCCACCACGCGAGACGATAAATGTCATGCTGGCTATAGTAAAAGTAAATCCGGCCGGGCCGAACACAGCGGGCAAGATTCATTGGAGCTGTGTCACGATATAGCTCAGTACAGAGGTGCCGCACACCCCTTATGCTTCACAGAGGAAGTAATGGATCATCAAATCCCAGAGGGTTTCAAACCCGTAAACATAGAATCATACGACGACACGACAGATCCTGCGGTATGGATCGAGGATTTCCTTCTGCACATCCACATGCCCCGCGGTGATGACCTACACGCAATCAAATACCTCCCACTCAAACTTAAAGGACCAGCTCGACACTGGCTCAACACCTTGCCAGTAGAGTCCATTGGTTGTTGGGAAGATCTGGAAGCTGCATTCCTCGGCAACTTTCAGGGCACTTATGTGCGACCACCAGATGCCGATGACTTGAGCCACATAATTCAGCAGCTAGAGGAATCGGCCAGGCAATTCTGGACACGGTTCCTAATAAAGAAAAATCAAATCATCGACTGTCCGGATGCAGAGGCCCTAGCAGCTTTTAAACACAACATCCGCAACGAGTGGCTAGCCCGGCACCTTGGTCAGGAAAAGCCGAAATCTATGGCAGCCCTCACGACACTCATGACCCGCTTTTGCGCGGGAGAAGACAGCTGGCTGGCTCGCAGTAATAACATATCAAAGAACCATGGTACTTCGGATACCAAGGACAGCAATATCAGGTCACGTCGCAACAAACATAAGCGCCGCATTAACAGCGACAATACCGAGGATACGACAATTAATGCCAGATTCAAAGGCTCTAAACCCCGTCAGCGGAAAAAGCCATTCAAAAGCAGCACTCTGGGCCCGTCCAGTTTGGACTGTATACTCGATCGCTCATGTCAAATACACGGCACCCCTGACAAGCCAGCCAACCACACCAACAGGGATTGTTGGGTGTTCAAGCAGGCCGGCAAGTTAATTGCCGAAAACAAAGATAAGGGGCCACATAGCGATGACGAGGAGGAGCTCCGGCAGCCGAATACCGGAGGACAGAAGAGGTTCCCCCCACAAGTGCGGACGGTGAACATGATATACGCAACCCACATCCCCAAGAGGGAGCGGAAGCATGCGCTCAGGGACGTATATGCGTTGGAGCCAGTCGCCCCAAAGTTTAACCCATGGTCCTCCTGTCTGATCACCTTCGATCGCAGGGACCACCCCACTAGTATCCGTCATGGCGGATTCGCCGCACTGGTCCTAAACCCAATTATTGACGGATTTCACCTCACTCGAGTCCTTATGGATGGCGGCAGTAGCCTGAACCTGCTTTATCAGGACACAATGCGCAAAATGGGTATAGACCCCTCAAGGATCAAACCCACAAAAAGGACCTTTAAAGGCATCATACCAGGTGTAGAAGCCCATTGCACAGGCTCAGTCACACTGGAAGTGGTCTTCGGATCCCCGGATAACTTCCGAAGCGAAGAGTTAATCTTTGATATAGTCCCGTTCCGCAGTGGTTATCATGCACTGCTCAGGCGAACCGCATTTGCGAGATTCAATGCGGTACCGCATTATGCATACCTCAAGCTCAAGATGCCAGGACATCAGGGGGTCATTACAGTTAATGGAAACACAGAGTGCTCCCTCCGAATGGAGGAGCACACTGCGGCCCTCGTAGCGGAAGCGCAAAGCAGCCGCTTAAGGAAATCCACTAGTTCGGCGTTCAAGGACCCGAACACCTTCAAGCGCACCCGGAGTAATCGGCAACTGGAACGCCTGGCACGTCCCGAGCTCGCATAACAATGCGGCCCCCACCCCGGCCCCAGCCAAACGGCGAAATTCGTGCCACGCATACATAATTATGCATTAAAAATACCATGGGCACAGGTGGGGAGGGGGGCACAACTAGGACACGCCCCAAGACGCGGCTTAAACCGCACTAGGGGCTTCCCGCTTTGTTATTTTTCTCTCTTTCAGGAGATTAATCTCTGGAAACCCTGTCCAGCAGCGTGATTGCCGAACACATGATGCAGCATCCAAGGAGGCAGAAAGCTACATCACAAAATGGAACTCCCAGGTGGATTACGATAACGAGTGAAATACTTTCCTTAACATTATTCCTCAGCTTGCCCTTGGAGGGGATATAGTCCTACTTTTTGCTTATTGCACTGCATGTATCATTCCGCTTTAACGCACCTTTTTGAATAAATAATACATATCATTAAGACTATTATTGCATTCTTCCTTTTTATATATATGTGTTCATTAATGACACCTTGCAACCGTACACTTTGGTACGGCCAATACACCAGGGGCTTAAGTACCCCACAATATGGTGTGAGAAGTCCGAACACTTTCACAAGTGCGGCACCCCAAACTTATAGCATTATATGCATCAGCTCCGAATCATGTCTTTGGTCAATAGTTGGGTTTGCCCGGCTCCCTTGTTTTGGTACCTTACGTTCCACTATATCGGCTAAGGTAGCACTGGGAGAACTACTGTGATTGTGCCCCGGTTCAGCTGGGCTAAGCACCTCAGTAGAGAAAGCTAAAACTGACTGTCATGATAAGGCGAGAGACCGGTCGCTGTTCGAGAGGTTTTCGAGTCCCTAAAGACTTATGCCGCTTAGAGCGACGAGTCGGCCCTGTCCGGCTTAAGGCGTGTATCGCGCCCCGAATTCGGCCTTCCGAATACCAGGGGCTTCGCCGAAATTTAAAATTATAGAATTCTATGGCTAAGTGAGAGTGATAAAGCATTATTAGTCCGATTGCCTTGTTCGTTGTGCCGAGCACCTCCCTCGAAGGACCCAAAAATGGGAACAAGAGTGCTCAGCTTTATCCCGAACACCCCAGCACTCGTGGCATGGGGGCAGAAGTCGACGACTAGCCATCTCTCAGATTTGATAAATGGCCGAACAGAAGGTAATATTTTAAATTCAAACAAGCGTTGCATAGTGCATATGAAACAGGTTTTCAGCACACATGATTACATGAGCAAGTTCATTCAAATATTACATCTTTCGTACACTCGTCCGCTACGAGACGGGCACCCTTCAGGACACCCTCATAGTACATCTCGAGGTGGCGATGCTCCTTGCCCGCCGGAGGCCCTTCCTTCATCAGCTTCATGGCGTCTAGCTTGGCCCATTGCACCTTCACACGGGCGAAAGCCCGGCGTGCACCTTCAATGCAGACGGACCGCTTGACGACTTCCAGCCGTGGGCAGGCATCCACAAGCCGCCTAACCAGGCCGAAGTAGCTGTTCGGAAGGGCATCGCCAGGCCACAGCCGGACTATAAAGCCCTTCATGGCCTGTTCGGCCGCCTTGTGTAGCTCGACCAGCTGCTTTAGCTGGTCGCTCATAGGCACCGGGTGTTCGGTCCCAGTATATCGGGCCTAGAACAACTTCTCCGTTGAGCTTCCCTCCTCGGCCTGGTAAAAATTTGCGGCATCTGACATGCTGCGGGGCAAATCTGCGAATGCTCCTAGAGAGCTCCGGATTTGGGTAAGTAACAGGTAATTTACTTTCACATGCTTGCTTTTCATATAGAATGCCTTACCCGCCGCTATCTTCTTCTTTGCATCAATCTCCTGGAGGGCCTTCTGGCTTCAGCCTTGGCATTTTTCGCGCTTTCGAGGGCCGCGGCAAGCTCAGACTCTCGCGTCTTCGAGTCACGCTCCAACGCCTCATGCTTCAACATGAGAGATTGGAGCTCTTCCTGCACCTCGCCCACCCGTGCCTCTTGCCTTTCCCGCTTGGTGCGCTCCTTGGCCGCTTTGTCTTCGGCCTCGGATATCGCTTGCTTCTGGGTCGCCACCTCGGTCGTGGCCCCTGGCAAATATAAGATGATCCTGTCATTTTGAAATCGCGTCTTCTTTTATATATACATATCTGTAGACAGGGTATTACTTACCATTGTTCTCCTCGAGCTGCCTCTTGGCAAGGCCGAGCTCTTTCTTGGACCCCTCGAGGTCCTTCTTCAGTGTGGCGACCTCCGCAATCAGTGCGGCTGAGGCCAGCAGCGAAGCATGCATACGCATATAGACATACTTATGTTAGACTCCTGCGGTATTATTTGATCCTCTATTCGGCTTTTCTTTTTGAACACCGAACAGAGCATCAGGGGCTACTGTCTATGCGGTAATATTTTTCCTATATTTCAAACACTTACCTCAAAGCCTGTTAAAAGGCTGGCACAGGCTTCAGTCAATCCGCTCTTGGCGGACTGAACCTTCTGGACCATCGCACTCATAATAGTGCGGTGCTCCTCGTCGATGGAAGCGCTGCGAAGCGCTCCCAACAGATTGCCCGGTGCCTCTGGATGGACAGAG
Organism: Triticum dicoccoides; assembly: GCF_002162155.2. Lineage (NCBI taxonomy): Eukaryota > Viridiplantae > Streptophyta > Magnoliopsida > Poales > Poaceae > Triticum > Triticum dicoccoides. Next base: position 587,883,595 of record NC_041386.1, read on the forward strand.
GTCACCGGCACAGGCGTCTTGCCCCTTTTAGAAGGAGGCCGCCTGCCCGAGTCCGGAACCATGTGGGGTTCTGGCACGGTGTTCGGCTGAGGGCCGAACTCGGAGCTCTCGGGAGCCTTGCTCCCTCTGCTCCCGGAGTCCGGAAGGTCGCCTTGAGGCACCTCCGGGACTGTCTCCTCTCGACCAGGTGCCTCTTGAGACAATACCTCGGCGTTGTCCGTAGGGCAAGGGGAGGTGGCGGTCGGAAGTGGATCGCTATCCATATCCGACGAGCCTAGGGAGCCGTCCGATGATACGTCGATACGGGCTTGTGGCGGTCTGCATAATCATAATTCGGCGTTAGAGGAAACAATGCGACAAATGAATGCTATGAGTTACTCTGGCATCCGAATACTTACGACTTTGCCAGGGGCTTGGCCCTGAGCAGCCACTCATCTTCGCCTTCAGCGGCGGTGGTAGAGTAGTCTGGAAGGAGAGTCCTTCCCTTCTTGGACCCTTCGCCCCCCCCCCCGGTTGGGGCGGCCTTCCTTTTCTTGTCTCCCCCAACTGAAGGGGGAGCATCTTATTCTTCCTCCTTGTCTTCGGGGGAGGAGTGTGCCGCAGAGTTATCAGACGATGAGTCCGATAACACATGGCGTCGGGAACTATTTCGGGTTCCCTCGGCCTTCTTGGTATTCTCTGGCACCTTGTAAGGAGCCGGAGTCAGCATCTCCGTCAGGAGAGCGTTTGTGGGGCCTTCGGGCAAAGGATCCGGACAGTCGATCTGTCCGGCCGTTTCCTGCCAGTCCTGTCAAAGGTACGGGAGCTTAGATCCCGCATAGAGTCAAACTATGAAAAACAAGTATCCTGTAAAAGGTAAAGCAGCTTACCGCGCTGGCTTGGCGCTTTGTGCAGAATCCGCGATCCACGGTAGTGGGAGGGGGAACCTCGGCGCCCTTGAATAGCACCTTCCAGGCATCCTTGTGTGTTGTATCGAAGAGCCTGTTCAGAGTTTGGTGCTGGGCTGGGTCGAACTCCCACAAGTTGAAAGCCCGTTGTTGACACAGGAGGATCCGGCGGATGAGCATGACCTGGACTACGTTGATGAGTTTGAGCTTCTTGTTCACCATGTTTTGGATACATGTTTGGAGTCCGGTCAGCTCTCCCGAACTACCCCAGGACATGCCCTTCTCTTGCCAGGAGGTGAGCCACGTGGGGAGGCCAGATCAGAACTCGGGGGCCGCTGCCCATGTAGGGTCACGCGGCTTGGTGATGTAGAACCACCCCGATTGCCACCCCTTTATGGTCTCCACGAAGGAGCCCTCGAGCCATGTACGTTGGGCATCTTGCCCACCATGGCGCCTCCGCACTCCGCCTGGCGGCCACTCACTACCTTTGGCTTGACATTGAAGGTCTTCAGCCATAAGACGAAGTGGGGCTTGATGCGGAGGAAGGCCTCGCACACGATGATAAACGCCGAGATGTTGAGGATGAAGTTCGGGGCCAGATCATGGAAATCCAGGCCGTAGTAGAACATGAGCCCCCGAACGAATGGGTGGAGAGGGAATCCCAGTCCGCGGAGGAAATGGGTAAGGAACACTACCCTCTCATGGGGCCTGGGGGTGGGGATGAGCTGCCCCTCATCTAGGAGTCGGTGCGTGATGTCGTCGGGCAGGTATCCGGCTCTCCTCAGCTTCTTGATGTGTCCCTCCATGACGGAATAGACCATCCACCTGCCTCCCGCTCCGTACATGGTTGGAGAAGGTTGAGGTGGGAAATGCGGACTTGGGCGCTGGAGCTCGAGTGTGCGAAAATGGATGAGCAAAGGAGGAAGAAGGCATGGATGAAAAGGTGAATCCTTGTCCCTTTATATGGGCGGCCGAAACTATGTGCCCCCACTAGCCTGGTAAAACTCACTTATCCCCCAAGCACCATAATCAATGGCGCGGTTGGGTTACCCACGCCCGTATTGATGAGAATCCCGTAATAAGGGGAACACGATCTCTGCTTTGACAAGACGTGTCAAGAAACTACCCCGCGTTGTGTGCGGGGCTAGTTAAAGGAAACGGTTCGAATAATTACCGGGCCATGGCATAATGTCATGTTGCCAAAATGTGTCAGCAGATTAGATTTGTGGAAATATTATTCTCTCTACGGTGGTATGTGGAACTTATTTTTCAGTGTCGGACACTATCCTTGTATTCAAATTCTTTCGTGATGTATTCGGAGGAAGAACCCGCCTTGCAATGCCGAAGACAACACAGCGTGCCGGACTCATCGTCATTGAAGCCTAGTTCAGGGGCTACTGAGGGAGTCCTGGATTAGGGGGTCTCCGGATAGCCGGACTATATCCTTTGGCCATACTGTTGGACTATGAAGATACAAGATTGAAGACTTCGTCTCGTGTCCGGATGGGACTCTACTTGGTGTGGAAGGCAAGCTAGGCAGTACGGATATGGATATCTCCTCCCTTGTAACCGACCTTTTGTAACCCTAGCCCCCTCCGGTGTCTATATAAACCGGAGGGTTTTAGTCCGTAGGACAACAGACAATCATACCATAGGCTAGCTTCTACGGTTTAACCTCTATGATCTCGTGGTAGATTAACTCTTGTAATACTCATATCATCAAGAATAAATCAAGCAGGACGTAGGGTTTTACCTCCATCGAGAGGGCCCAAACCTGGGTAAAACATCGTGTCCCCTGCCTCCTGTTACCATCCGCCTTAGACGCACAGTTCGGTACCCCTACCCGAGATCCGCTGGTTTTAACATCGACAGAAGGCATCAGGGAACAATTTTCTCCATCATCAGCCCAAGCAAGGCTAAACTGCGGTTTTCTCTTCGAGAAATCGGACACCAGATTCCCAAGTAAGGCATCTCAGTCAATGGAGTTGTTCTTCGGTTGGATTGGATTTGACCTCAGTGCTAAACCTAAACACTCATCCAACTTAATCAAACTTACCTGACTTGAAATGTGGCTAGGAACCAAACAACACATAAGAGCATCTACAACCGGACTTGGCAAATCCGGCACCTCAACCGCCCGCGGACGCGCCAAGCATCTTATATCCATACTACCCATGCACACATTGATCTATCCTACGTGATCAGACGACAGGCAACAAAATTGAGCTACAAAGGAACACAAGATCGACTACAGACGGATAAACATACTTCACCACATTCAGAAGATTATAGTCCATCCACAGACAAGTTCATAAACTTCTACAACTAAAACGATATAAACATTGAGGAGGAGGAGGAGGAGGGGGACCGGAATCACCACTTCCTTGCCGGGCCTTTCCCCTTCTGGTCGCCGGTGCAGCTGTAGGCGTCCGTGGCTGGTGGAGGGTCTCGGTCGTCAGACGACGAGGTGCAGTTGTCACCGATGTCGGAGTCGTAGTCGAAGAGGACGAGGAGCCCCTTCATCCGACAGACTGCCCTGTCCTGCACCCGCTTCAGCCTTGCCACCCGAGCCTTCTTCGCCGCTGCCTCCTTCGCCTCGCGCTCCGAATGCTCAATGGCTAGCCGGAGCGCCTTGGCATTCTTCCGTCGAAGGCGGCGGGCCTCCATCTCCGCCATCGTGAGGGAGCGGCGGTACACCCAGGCAAGGATACGCGCGTCCTCGTCGGCGTCCGGCTTCGTCCTGCGGCAGCGTCGCGCGAATTGCTCCGCCGCCTCCCTCTCCCGTGCACGCTACCTCTCGCGGCGCGCGCCTCCGACTCTAGAGTGCGTGTGCGGGCCGGAGGCACAGGCACAAGGACCCAGCGCTGGCCGCGTGCAGGAGCAGCCGACGGGGCCGGGGAAGGAGACGACGCGGGGCCGACACGGACTATGCAGACCGGGTGTCGCTGCGCACGGGCCGGGAAGGTCCAGCTCCGGCGTCCGTGCAGCGCCGCGCACAGGAGGTGCGGCGACACTCCAGATCTAGAGCTGCCGCCGATCTCCACCTTGTATCGCTCCAATGCAATGCAGAGAGCCATCTCCTCCTCGTAGTCGAGCTCCGAGCCAGAGTCGCTGCCGGAGCAGATGGGATCGGAATCGGAGTGGGAGAGGAGTGGACAGACGGAGCGAGTGAGGAAGAGAGTGAGCTAAAGTTTGAGCTCGCTGCCCGGATTGGGTTTTTTTGTGGGATCCGTGATGAGCCGGACCTGTCAGGAGGACGCGCCCGGGCCGCACTATATTTGAGCTGGATATGAGGGGTTCCGGTCAGCCCGGACGTTTGAGGCCCGTCTGAGAGGTTCGGTGGGTCGAATTTTTGTGACCGGTCACCGACCGGACGACCTGCATGGGCGTTAAGATTGATACGAGAGACCCAGTTGTAGATGCTCTAGGACTCCATTTGGATGGCCCACGAGGCAGGGGGCGCGCCCAGGGGGGTGTGCGCGCCCTGGACCCTCGTGGCTAGGTGCTTGCTCCCCTTGTTGTGTTCTCAATGCCAGATATTCACAAATATTCTAGAAAAAAATCATATTTAAATTTCAGGGCATTTGGAGAACTTTTATTTTCAGGGTATTTTTCATTGCATGGATAATTCAGAAAACCGACAGGAATTACTATTTTTGCTTTATTTAATATAAATAACAGAAAGTAAAAAGAAGGTACAGAGAGTTGTGTTTTCTAACTTCATCCATCTCATGCTCATCAAAAGGAATCCACTAACAAGGTTGATCAGGTCTTGTTAACAAACTCATTTCGAATAACATGAAACCGGAGAATTTTCGAATAACACTAGGTTACCTCAATAGGGATATGCACATTCCCAACAATAAGAATATCATATTTCTTTTTGACAGTAGGAAGAGGAAATTCAAAATCTCCAATAGTAATTGTTGAAATTTTTCCAATAGAATTGATACTGCGGACTTGAGGTTGTTTCCTTAGAAAGTGTACCGTATGCTCATTACCATTAACATGAAAAGTGACATTGCCTTTGGTGCAATCAATAACAGCCCCTGCAGTATTCAAAAAGGGTCTTCCAAGAATAATAGACATACTACCGTCCTCGGGAATATCAAGAATAACAAAGTCTGTTAAAATAGTAACATTTGCAACCACAACAGGCACATCCTCACAAATACCGACAAGTATAGCAGTTGATTTATCAGCCATTTGGAAAGATATTTTAGTAGGTGTCAACTTATTCAAATCAAGTCTACGATATAAAGAGAGAGGCATAACACTAACACCAGCTCCAAGATCACATAAAGCAGTTTTAACATAGTTTATTTTAATGGAGCATGGTATAGTTGGTACTCCTGGATCTCCAAGTTTCTTTGGTATTCCACCCTTAAAAGTATAATTAGCAAGCATGGTGGAAATTTCAGCTTCTGGTATCTTTCTTTTATTAGTAACAAGTTCCTTCATATATTTAGCATAAGGATACATTTTAAGCATATCAGTCAAACACATACGTAAAAAGATAGGTCTAATCATTTCAGCAAAGCGCTCAAAATCCTCATCATCCTTTTTCTTGGATGGTTTAGGAGGAAAAGGCATGGGTTTCTGAACCCATGGTTCTCTTTCTTTACGGTGCTTCCTAGTAACAAAGTCTCTCTTATCATAACATTGATTCTTTGATTGTGGGTTATCAAGATCAACAACAGGTTCAATTTCTACATCATCATTATTATTAGGTTGAGCATCAACATGAACATCATCATTAACATTATCACTAGGTTCATGTTCATTACCAGATTGTGTTTCAGCATCAGAAATAGAAATATCATTGGGATTCTCAGGTGTGTCAACAACAGGTTCACTAGAAGCATGCAAAGTCCTATCATTTTTCTTTTTCTTCCACTTAGAAGGACTAGGTGCATCTATATTAGTTCTCTGAGAATCTTGCTCAATTCTCTTAGGATGGCCCTCGGGATACAAAGATTCCTGAGTCACTTTACCACCTCTAGTCATAACTCTAATAGCATTATCATTCTTCTTACTATTTAATTCATTGAGCAAATCATTCTAAGCTTTAAGTACTTGTTCTACTTGAGTGGTAACCATAGAAGCATGTTTACTAATAAGTTTAAGTTCACCTCTAACACTAGCCATATAATCACTCAAGTGGTTAATCATATAAGCGTTATGTTTCAATTGTCTACCAACATAAGCATTAAAATCTTCTTGCTTAACCATAAAGTTATCAAATTCATCCAAACATTGGCTAGCAAACTGTAACGCCCTTGATCCGGCTATATCTCCCACGTGTCGAAGCACGACTTAGAGGCATAACCGCATTGAAAGCAATGTCGCAAGTGAGGTAATCTTCACACAAGCCATGTAATACATAAGGGAAAGAGATACATAGTTGGCTTACAATTGCCACTTCACACAATACATGAATAAAGCATTACATCATCCAGATACAATCAAGGTCCGACTACGGAACCAAAATAAAATAAAACTACCCCAAATGCTACACAGGTCCCCAATTGTCCCAACTGGGCTCCACTACTGATCAGCTAAAACGAAACAACACTACAAACAAGGTCTTCATCGAGCTCCTCCTTGAGCTCGGTTGCATCACCTACACGGTTTCATCGGTACCTGCAAACTGGTTTTGGAAGTATCTGTGAGTCACGGGGACTTAGCAATCTCACACCCTCGTGATCAAGACTATTTAAGCTTATAGGTAGGGAAAAAGGTATGTGAGGTGGAGCTGCAGCAAGCACTAGCATATATGGTGGCTGACATACGCAAATGAGAGCGAGAAGAGAAGGCAAAGCACGTTCGAGAAACTATGTTCAAGAAGTGATCCTAGAACAACCTACGTCAAGCATAACTCCAACACCGTGTTCACTTCCCGGACCCCGCCGAGAAGAGACCGTCACGGTAACACACGTGGTTGATGTATTTTAATTAAGTTAAGTTTCAGGTTCTCTACAACCGGACATTAACAAATTCCCATCTGCCCATAACCACGGGCACGGCTTTCGAAAGTTCAAATCCCTGCAGGGGTGTCCCAACTTAGCCCATCACAAGCTCTCACGGTCAACGAAGGATATTCCTTCACCCAAGACAACCCGATCAGACTCGGAATCCCGGTTACAAGACATTTCAACAATGGTAAAACAAGACCAGCAAAGCCACCCGAATGTGCCGACAAATCCCGATAGGAGCTGCACATATCTCGTTCTCAGGGCACACCGGATTGTCCAAACTTCCGGTGGGCCAACCCAGAGTTGCCCCTGGTGGCCACCGGCGACTGACAAGTTGGACCAACACTCAGAGGAGCACTGACCCGGGGGTTTAAATAAAGATGACCGTTGGGCAGGCCTACCCAAGGGAAAGAAAAGGCTAGGTGGCAAATGGTAAAACCAATGTTGGGCCTTACTGGAGGAGTTTTATTCAAGGCGAACTGTCAAGGGGTTCCCATTATAACCCAACCGTGTAAGGAACACAAAATCCGGGAACATAACACCGATATGACGGAAACTAGGGCGGCAAGAGTGGAACAAAACACCAGGCATAAGGCCGAGCCTTCCACCCTTTACCAAGTATATAGATGCATTAATATAAATAATAGATATTGTGATATCCCAACAAAATAACCATGTTCCAACATGGAACAACTCCAATCTTCACCTGCAACTAGGAACGCTATAATAGGGGCTGAGCAAAGAGGCAACATAGCCAAACAACGGTTTGCTAGGACAAGGTGAGGTTTGGCTTAGCAATATGGGAGGCATGATAAGCAAGTGGTAGGTATCGCAGCATAGGCATAGCAAAAGAGCGAGCATCTAGCAAGCAAAGATAGATGTGATTTCGAGGGTGTGGTCATCTTGCCTGAGATCCCGCAAGGAAGAAGAACGAGTCCATGAAGAAGACAAACGGACGTAGCCAACGGATCCTCACAAACGCAACATTACTGGATTACCGAGAAGAAGTACACCGGAAAGAAAACAAACAACATAGTAAACAACATCACATAATCATGGCACGATGCGCAAACAAGTATGTTGCATGTCTGGTTTAAGGAAGCATGGCATGGCAAAGTGCACAAACAACCCTACAAATTAAGTGGAGCTCAATATGCAACGAGTTGCATATTGACGGAACACCACATTCAAGTTATTTAGTTCGATCTTGTTTATGCACCCAACAATATTAAATGTTGATTAACATGGCAAAGGGTGAAGCACAACAAAACTACCTATCTAGGCAAGTTTAAATGAGGTCGGAACAACAAACAACAAGTCCGGAAAAATCCTCATGTGCAATTTAAGGATTTGGTACTGTTATGCCCTAAACCATATTTTAGAGTTGTTAAACATGCAAAGTGATGCCACCAAGTTAAACTATGCATTTTTCTACCCCATTTACATATAAAGTTTATTAAAAACCGAGCTGCGGTTATTAAGTTATGAATTAAAGTATTTTAACATGGCATAGGAGCAAAATTAACCAAACAACATTTTAAGCATTTCAAACATGGATGAAAGTGGCATATTATTAAACTAGACAAAATTTTAAGCAACTTTCATATATAAAACATTTCAATCCGATGCACGGTTGTGGAATTATTAAATGCATGATCAACAAGGGCTTTTCTGTAAAACTGGACGGCTCTGGATAAAAAGATAAATCGCTGATCTGAAAAAAATACACCGGGCCGAATCTGGTGCACTACTGGGCTGAACAAAGAGGAGGTGCTGAGGGAGCTGCTCACAGCGGGCCTTGGGCCGGGGAAGCAGACCAGCAGGAGCGGCCCAACGGGGGATGGAGCTGGGCCTCTCCAGATCGAGGCGAGGCGCTGGCGGATCGGGGCTGGACGCGACCGATGCAGAGGGTCAACGCGGGACAACCTGGTTTGTCCTCGACTCGTTCCTGCGGCAGGGACCGGGCGGTACTTGGCGCTGGCGTCTCCCGGCGACGAGGATGGGGTGGATCCACGTGGAGGCGACCAGGAACAGGGCGCGGGCGCGGATCCGACGGCGGGGGTTCCATTCTCGGCGCCGGAATGGAGGCGGGATGCACCGGCAGGGGAGCTTGGAGCTTCGAGTGGTTCGGGCGCGATGCAGATGCAAAGGAGGCTGGCTCCGAGGTGGATGGGTGTGGGTCAACAGGGCGCGGAGGAGGTCTCTGGCGGCGAGGCTTGGAGAGCTCGGCGTCGAGGAAGGCGCTCCACTCCGGCGAACTCCCATGGCGGCGGTGGTTCCTGTAGGGTGGCGTCACTGATGAAGAGCAGAGAGAGGAAGAAATGGAGGGAGAAGAAACAAGCGAGGAAGAGGAGCGACCGGGAGCGCTTGACCTGGCGGGGAATTGGCAAGGCTCGTCGGCGGTGCGAGCTTCGGTGGCCGGGGCTCCTCTCCTGTTGGGTTCGAGCGAGGCAACAAGGAGGAGGCAGGTGCGAGGCCTCCTGTTTGTCTGCTGCGGCCGGAAGGACGAGGAGGAGGGCACACAAGGTGGAGCTCGGGCGCGCTGGATCGGGGAAAAGGAGGAGGTTGGTTGGGTGGATCAGACAGGGGAGATCCTGAGGAGGATTTGGAAAACGACAGCGGGCGACGGGACACATCTCCTAGATTTTAGGGTTTGTCCAAAATGACTAAGGGAGACTATATATACCTCACAGATTAGGTTAGGGGCTACCTCGTCCCTCCGATCGTAATTGGACAGTTGCGAATAAATAGCTAGGGAGTCTAATTAACAAAACGGAGATGTTTTGTAGATGTTTGGGGATGATCCGGACACAACGGTGGCGACAGTCCGGGTCGGGTTCGGGACAACTTTCGGACGCACGCGCGAGGAGGGCCGCGGGCTGACGAGAGAGGTTAGGTAGGGCCTGAAGGTGTGTGGTAGTGGGCTGTGCAGAAGGCCTCAGGCTGAGAGAAGAGAAAAGAGAGAGGCCCGGCGGCTGTTTCCGGAGACCGAAAACGTCCGACGTTAGACCGACTATATTGTCGCTATAGTTAACCGTTGAGGCGTCAAATGGACTCCGAACGCAATGAAATTTGACAGGCGGTCTACCTACACTAAAATAATACCGCACGCCAACTTTCAACCCATTCCGAGAACATTTTCCGGCCACTTATAAAATAATATTTCGGACGTGCCGCGGGCGCGTGCAAGTGAGGTTGGGCTCAGAACGAACAACAGACGGAACAAGGAGGCAGGGACGGATGCAAGTTTTGAAAACATGATGATGCAATGCACATGATGACATGACAAGATGCCACATGCAAGCGAATGACAAGACAACAACAACAAATAACCGAAAGACACCTGGCGCATCGGTCTCGGGGCGTCACACAAACTTAGCAGGAGGGATTTCAGCTTTATCATATCTATAGAGAGAATTTACCTTTACTACCTGTGTCGGGTTATCGAGACCATGTGTTTCTTCAACAGGCGGCAAATTATGACCATGTATTTCTTCTATAGGAGGTAAATTCTTAACATCTTTAGCTTTAATACCTTTTTCTTTCATAGATTTCTTTGCCTCTTGCATATCTTCAGGACCGAGGAATAGAATACCCCTTTTCTTCGGAGTTGGCTCAGGATTTGGTTCAGGAAGTGTCCAATTATTTTAATTAGTCAACATATTATTCAATAGAATTTCAGCTTGATCAATAGTTCTTTCCCTGAAAACACAACCAGCACAACTATCCAAGTAATCTCTGGAAGCATCGGTTAGTCCATTATAAAAGATATCAAGTATTTCATTTTTCTTGAGAGGATGATCAGGCAAAGCATTAAGTAATTGGAGAAGCCTCCCCCAAGCTTGTGGGAGACTCTCTTCTTCAATTTGCACAAAATTATATATTTCCCTTAAAGCAGCTTGTTTCTTATGAGCCGGGAAATATTTAGCAGAAAAGTAGTAAATCATATCCTGGGGACTACGCACACAACCAGGATCAAGAGAATTAAACCATATCTTAGCATGACCCTTTAATGAGAACGGAAATATTTTAAGGATATAGTAGTAGTGAGTTTTCTCATCATTAGGTGAACAGGGTGGCTATATCATTTAATTTAGTAAGATGTGCCACAACATTTTTATATTCATAGCCATAAAAAGGATCATATTCAACCAAAGTAATTAACTCAGGATCAACAGAGAAATCATAATCCTTATCAGTAATAAAGATAGGTGAAGTAGCATAAGCAGGATCATATTTCATTCTAGCATTCAGAGTTTTTTCTTTAAGCTTAGCTAATAGTTTCTTAAGATCACTTCTATCATTGCAGGCAAGAAAGTCTCTAGCAGTTTCTTCATCCATAACTTAACCGTCAGGAACAAAAGGCAATTCATATCTAGGGGGAGACTTCATCATCACTTTCATCAATATTATTAGTTTCAATAATTTCAGTCTCTCTAGCCCTAGCAAGTTGTTCATCAAGAAATTCACCAAGTGGCACAGTAGTATCAAGCATAGAAGTAGTTTCATCATAGGTATCATGCATAGCAGAAGTGGCATCATCAATAACAAGCGACATATCAGAATTAATAGCAGAAGCAGGTTTAGGTGTCACAAGCTTACTCAAAACAAAAGGTGAATCAAGTGCAGAGCTAGATGGAAGTTCCTTACCTCCCCTCGTAGTTGAGTGAAAAATCCTGGTTCTTTGATCTTTCAAGTTCTTCATAATGATAAGCAGATATAAATCCCAAGTGACTCAAAGAATAGAGCTATGCTCCCCGGCAACTGAGGGAGTCCTGTATTAGGGGGTCTCCGGACAGCCAGACTATCTCCATTAGCCGGACTGTTAGACTATGAAGATACAAGATTGAAGACTTCGTCTCATGTCCGGATGGGACTCTACTTGGCGTGGAAGGCAAGCTAGGCAATACGTATATGGATATCTCCTCCTTTGCAACCGACCTTGTGTAAACCTAACCCTCTCCGGTGTCTATATAAACCGGAGGGTTTTAGTCTGTAGGAAAACAGCCATAACATACAATCATACCATAGGCTAGCTTCTAGGGTTTAGCCTCTCCGATCTCATGGTAGATCTACTCTTGTACTACCCATATCATCAATATTAATCAAGCAGGACGTAGGGTTTTACCTCCATCGAGAGGGCCCGAACCTGGGTAAAACATCGTATCCCCTGCCTCCTGTTACCATCCGGCCTAGACGCACAGTTCGGGACCCCCTACCCGAGATCCGCCGGTTTTGACACCAACATTGGTGCTTTCATTGAGAGTTCCTCTGTGTCGTCGCTGTTAGGCTTGATGGCTCCTACTATCATCGATAGCGATGCGGTCCAGGGTGAGACTTTTCTCCCCGGACAGATCTTCATATTCGGCGGCTTTGCACTGTGGGCTAATTCGCTTGGCCATCTGGAGCAGACTGAAAGCTACGCCCCTGGCCATCATGTCAGATTTGGAAGTTTGAATTACACGGCCGACATCGCGGAGACTTGATCTTCGATGAATTCGAGCCACAGCCAGGCGCGCCGCACTGTCGTGATGGGTATGACCTAGCTCTGCCGCCAAACAGTACCCAGAGGCCGTGCCCGCATCAGCTCCGACCCTTAGCTCGGAGCCAACTATGCCAGTCGAGGACGGGTGGTTAGACACCGCCTCAGGGGCTGCAGTCTCAACGGCGATCGAGCCGAACACCAGCCTAACAGTCTGCGCAGCCCGTGAGTCCAAGGTGCCAGACTCTTTTCCGGACTCTGAACCATCTGCGCCCCTGCCAATCGAATCCGATTGGCCGCCAATCATGGAATTCACCACCGCGGATATCTTTCAGCACTCGCCCTTCGGCGACATTCTGAATTCACTAAGGTCTCTCTCTTTGTCAGGAGAGCCCTGGCCGGATTATGGCCAACAGGATTGGGATGCGGACGACGAAGAAATTCGATGTCCACCCACCACCCACTTAATTGCCAATGTCGATGACTCAACCGACATGCTCGACTTCGACTCCGAAGACATCGACGGTATGGACGACGATGCGGGAGGCAAAGAGGAACCACCGCCCACAGGGCGCTGGACGTCCACCTCATCATATGACGTATACACGGTGGACACACCAAAAGAAGACGACGACGAGGAACGGAAAGACACGCCGAAGGCTCGTTCCCTCGAGAAGTAGTCAAAGCGGCGGCGCAAGCGCCGCCCCAAATCCCGCCTCGGCAGAAATAACGATCATACAGACCCAGCGTTGGAGCAGGGCGAACCACTGCCGGACTACGGCAATACGGAAAATCAAACCAAACAAACTAATTCTGTCAAAGATAATAGTCCGGACGATATAACGCCGGACAGGCACCCGGAGCAGCATAATGCCCGTCAAAGGCTTGTTGCCACCGTGAGGAGTCTGAAAAAGCAGAAGCGAAGGCTCAAGGCTGCGCAGGACACACTCCAAATCAGATGGAGTAAAGTACTCAACACAGCAGCGAAGTACGGCGACAATCGCCCCACCAAGAGCTACCCAAAGCGGAAATTGCTACCTGAATTCGATGAGGAGGCCTCAGACCCCCCACAACCAAAAATCAAAACAGCCACCTGGCCGGATAGACGACCTCACGGCCAACGTCGAGCAGCAAACAACGCCACTCACAAGCCAATACGCGATCCACGCGAGGGCTCGCACCAAAACGACGGCGCAACCAGATCCATCTATGGACCACGCAAGCGCGCCCCAGCATACAATGCAACACAACAAACATCCGAACAACGCGGTACACCCAGATATAGGGGTGCCGCACACCCCCTATGTTTCACCGATGAGGTGCTGGACCATGAATTTCCAGAGGGATTCAAACCCGTAAACATAGAGGCATACGACGGAACAACATACCCTGGGGTCTGGATTGAGGACTATATCCTCCATATCCATATGGCTCGAGGAGATGATCTCCATGCCATCAAGTACTTACCCCTCAAACTCAAAGGGCCACCTCGTCACTGGCTTAAAAGCCTCCCCGAAAACTCCATTGAAAGCTGGGAAGAGCTCGAAGACGCTTTTCGGGCAAATTTTCAAGGGACTTATGTCAGACCTCCGGACGTGGACGATTTGAGTCATATAACTCAACAGCCCGGAGAGTCAGACCAAAAACTTTGTAACAGGTTTCTTACTAAAAAGAACCAAATTGTCGACTGTCCGGATACCGAAGCCTTGGCAGCTTTTAAGCATAGCGTCTGTGACGAATGGCTCGCCAGACACCTCGGCCAAGAAAAGCCGAGAACAATGGCAGCATTAACAAGCCTCATGACTCGCTTTTGCGCGGGTGAGGATAGCTGGCTAGCCAGATGCAGCACCAGCGACCCCAGTACATCAGAAGTTAGAGATGGAAACAGGAAATCACGGTGCAACAGCAATAACAAACGCCGGAATAAAGAAGACAGCACGAAGAGCACGGCAGTAAACGCCGGATTCAAAGGCTCTCGGCCAGGTCAGCAAAAACCGCCCTCTAAAGGCGCTAGAGACAAACTGACCAGCCTAAACAAAATTCTGGACCAAATATGTCAGATCCATAGCACCCTTGGTAAACCCGCTAATCATACCCACAGAGAATGTTGGGTCTTCAAGCAGTCCGGCAAGCTCAACGCCGTACACAAGGGGGAGGATACACCAAGCGAAGACGAGGATGAGCCTCTCAAGCAAGACACGGGGGAACAAAAGAACTTTCCACCAGAAGTCAAAATAGTAAACGTGTTACACGTGATCAAAGGAAGAAACAAAATGGCACTCCCAGAAAAATATGCCCAAGGGCCTATCACCGTGGAGTCCTGCCACTGGTCGTCTCAACCAATCACTTTCGACCATCGTGATTACTCAGCAAGTATCCGGCGTGCAGGATGGGCTGCCCTGGTATTAGACCCAATAATTGACGGATACCACTTCACACGAGTCCTGATGGACGGTGGCAACAGTCTAAACCTGATATATCAGGATACAATCCGTGAAATGGGGATAGACCCAACAAAAATTTGTCATAGCAATACTACCTTTAAAGGAGTAACGCCAGGCCTAGGGGCTCATTGCACGGGCTCCCTGCTACTAAAAGTTATATTCGGCTCCCCCGATAACTTCCGTAGCGAACATTTAACCTTCCACATCGCTCCGTTCCAAAGTGGCTATCACGCACTACTCAGATGCGAAGCTTTTGCTCGCTTTAATGTAATACCTCACACTCAACATGCCCGGCCCACGTGGCATCATTACAGTAAACGGAAGTATTAAGCGATCTTTGCGCGCCGAAGAGAGTGCGGCTGCCTTGGTAGCCGCACACTAAAAACGGCCTCACCAACTAAAGCATTTAACAGGTCGTCAAGACCTCGGACATGGTTAGTCGAGTCCGGCGCAGCTATATGTAATTTATACCGGATCAATGGTCACACCCCTATTACAAATACAAGGGGATCAACGCACGCAGACAAGTGGCAATTTTTACTCATCTTGAATTATATATGGTTTCTTTAAAAACTATCTTTTCGCACGACAACTTTTTCACCTAAGTTCCTCTCTTTTACAGATGATCATCGTGCTACACCCGTCCAGGATACGGCACAACGGAGACACAGGCGCAGACGTGCAGCAAGGACCCGCTCCAAGGATTCTTTTTAGATTAAGACCCTGCGTAAACCTTTTTTACCGTCTCTTGTTGATACATATCCACCGCATTCTTAGCGCAGTTGAGAAGGATGCTGACGTCTTGGCATGTGGCCACGTCAGAATAATGCACGTACCTGGACACAAGGGGCTTCTTACGAAGGGCATTATTTAGGCCCGGTTTATACCATAAAGACCGAATACCTTAGGGAGTGTTCGGCGTCGGGAGTTTGGCCTTATATGCATCAGCTCCGAATCACTGTCTTTGGCCAAATGTTGGGTTTGCCCGGCTCCTGTGTTTTGGTGCCTTACGTTCCGCTTTAGTGGCTAAGGTAGCACCAGGAGAACTACTGTGATTGTGCCCTAGTTCATCCGGATGAGCACCTCAGTAGAGAAAGCCGAAAACTGACTGTCATGATATAGCGTGAGACTGGTCAACCACTCGATGACCTATCGGAATGGTAGAATTCCTCCGCCTTAACGAAGGGCCATTTTTCGGCCAGGCATGTACGCACCCCGCGATCGGGAGAGTGCGGAGCCACTAGGGGCTATCTAGTAGCCCCACTGTCAAACTCCTATGGCTAAGTGAAAGTGTTAAAGCATTATAGTCCGGTTGCCTCGCTTGCTACACTATCACCTCCTTAATAGGACCAAGACGTTGGGTTAAGTGTGAACGCGCGTTTTTTGCGAGCACCTCCGCATTATATGCGTGGGGGTTGAAGCCAACGGCTGCAATCTTTCAGGTTATACACATGTATACATAAACGGCCG
Source organism: Triticum dicoccoides (assembly GCF_002162155.2). Classification (NCBI taxonomy): domain Eukaryota; kingdom Viridiplantae; phylum Streptophyta; class Magnoliopsida; order Poales; family Poaceae; genus Triticum; species Triticum dicoccoides. The sequence continues at coordinate 587,899,853 of NC_041386.1, forward strand.
CACAGGAGGCATCATACTACTTTCAGGCAAAAGTATAAACATAGCCTTATAAAAACGTCATAAAAGCATTGTGTTTACAATGAGAATACATATCACTCAAACATAATATTCTTCGAGCACTGGGCCTCTATCAAACGAGCACCCTTGAGAACCTCCTCGAAATAGTGCTCGGCAGCCACTCGGCCTATGGCCGAACCCTGCGCCACAACAGTGGTAGCGTCCATCTCCGCCCAGTATGCTTTAACACGGGCAAGGGCCATCCACGACCCTTCTATGCACGCCGACCTCTTCATTGCATTAATGCGTGGCACCGGACCAAGGAACTACTGCACTAAGCTGAAATGGCTGTTCGGCTTTGGCTTTTTCGGCCATAGTTGATCCACAACAGAACTCATGGCGAGTCCGGACAACCTATCCAGTTCGGCTCATTCGGCTAGCTGGTCAGTCAATGAAAGCGGGCGCTCTAGAACGTGGAATTGCGACCAGAACAGCTTGTCCACTTCACGATCTGTCTGACCTTGGAAGTACTTGGCCGTGTCGGCACCGCTCGCCGCCAAATCCATATACGCATCTGCCGAACTCCAGAGTCGATCCAGAGGGGCATACCGTGGATCTCCAAACTTCCTCCGTAACATGAAGGGTTTCCCAGCCGCAATATCCCCGGCTTCCCGTAGCTCCTCTTTCTTCGCTCTCATAGCAGAACGGGTGTCTTTGTCCGCCGCCGTGGCCTTCTCAAGGTCCGTTGCCTTCGCTCAGTTTTCTTTTTCAAGGACCCGGCAACGGTCGGCAGTGTCTTTTAATTCTATGCCCATCTTGGCCATCTTCTCTTGGCTCTCGCAATGTGCGGCCTTCTCGGCTTTCAACTCTTCGGCCGCCTTTAAAGCAGCGGCATTACTAATCCTCGCTTGTTCCTTGGCTCGGGCAAGTTCTGCCCGCAAGGTTTCCACGGTGGCAGCTCCATCTGCAGTCACACCATATTAAAGATACTGGCATCATGCTGCTCTTACTATGTGGCGTTCACCAAGATAATAATACTTACCATGTGCCTCGTCAAGCCTCTTGTTAACAAGCTCGATGTCGGCGTCTGCCGCATCCAGTTGCCGTTTTAATTTGGCAAACTCACTAGTCCGGCTAGCCACCGGAGCTTCCACCACCTGCATATAGGGGCAGTCTGGTTATTGCCTGGGAATATGATCCTCTGTTCGCCGCCATTCTCGACGACAACCAGAGTCTCAGGGGATACTATCTACACAGGGCACACCTAACATGTGCAGTACTATCACATATTATCTCACGTACCTCAAAGCCTGTCAGTAGACTCATAAAGGCTTCATGTAATCCGCTTTCGGCGGACGAGATTCTCTCCATCACCATACCCATCAGCATACGGTGTTCTTCTGAGATGGCCGCTCGCCCCACCAACTCGCTTAGAATGTCCGACCGCACACCAGACGGTGCCGGACTCTTTTGTCTGCTCTCTTCAGGAGCCGGACACAGCTGGGGACTTGGGGGGTCTATGGGATTATCTTCTAGCCTCACCGGATCCGGAGAGGCCCTCCGTGACGACACTTCGGGGTCGCTCGCTTCTGGAGCGGAGGAGTCCGGGGGAGGCGTTTCGCTCTCCATCATCTCTGGAAGAAGATCCCCCGAAGACGAGCTCATCTGAGAGGGGCTAAGGCCCGAACTGCAAGATATATGCGGTGGTTATTTTCTCAGAGAAAAAATATAGCATACCTTTAATATTAAAGTATTTTGGATCACTTACGACTCGTTGGAGGGCTGATCCCCCCACGGACTTTGTGCGGCAAAAGCACCCCCCGAGGTAGGACCCTCTGTGGGAGACTTCTTCTCCCGTTTGGAGGCTTCGGCTTCCGGATCCTCGGAAGCAGTCCTTTTCCTCCCATGGTCGTCCTCCTTCATGGAGACGCTTGTTCCCTCGGTTGGAACGGGCAGCGATGGGGGCCCGCGTCCGCCCGTATTACCCCCCCCCCCGGTATCTTCCTTCAAGGGCTCCAGGCAAGGTGCGACCTCGAGCATCTTTTCCAATACCGGATTTTCCAAACCCTTAGGGAGGGGGACCAAACACCGAATCATCTTCGCCTTTGTTACCCAGTCCTGGTCAAAAAGCAAACTCTCAGAAATAACTTCGAATAAAATACAATGTGTTTAGATAGAAGATTTCTTACTTGTCCAGCGGCGCGGTTACTGGACGTCCTCGGTAATATCTGGACATTCTACTTGAGGTCCGAAGAATGACTTGTACATCTCCTCGTGCGTCAGGATGAGGAAACTTTGAATGGCACGTGGTCCCTCTGGGTCGAACTCCCACAAGCGAAGGGGCCGGCGTTTGCAAGGCTGGACTTGACGAACCAGCATAACTTGTATTACCGCAACCAAATTAAAATCTCCCTGAAGAGATCTCGGATACGGCTTTGCAGTATAGGCACGTCCTTGGCTAGACCCCAGCTCAGACCTCTGCTAATCCATGACATCAGTTGTGGTGGGGGCCCGAGCGGAAAGCGGGGGCAGCCGCCCACTTGGCACTTGTGGGAGCCGTGACGTAAAACCACTCCCGTTGCCATAATTCGGACACCTCTGGAAAGGAACCTTTCGGCCATGGAGCTCCTGCCATCTTGCCTATTGATGCACCTCCGCACGCTGCATGTTGCCCTTCGACCATCTTCGGCTTTACTTCAAAGGTCTTGAGCCACAGGCCGAAGTGAGGGGTAACGCGGAGGAAGGCCTCACACACGACAATAAATGTCGAGATGTGGAGAAAGGAGTCCGGAGCTAGATCATGGAAATCTAGCTCGTAATAGAACATCGAACCCTTGACGAAGGGATCCAGAGTGAGGCCTAGACCTCGGAGGAAGTGGGAGACGAACACGACATTCTCGTTGGGTTCGGGAGTAGGGACGATCTGCCCTCGAGAAGGCAGCCGATGCGAAACCTCGGCGGTCAGGTATCTGGCCTCTCTCAACTTCTTGATGTCCTCTTCCGGAACAGAGGAGGGCATCCATCGGCCTTGAAGGCTGGATCCGGACATGATTGAAGATCCGGAGCGCCTAACCTGGGCTTTGGGTGTTAGAACTCGAGGCGGGGGAAGGGTTCGATTGAGCACGAGAGGGAAAAAGCGAAAACCTTGTCCCCTTATAAAGAGGGTGAATATCAAGCGTCCTCTCTGTAGCCGTTTGGGACTTGCCTATAATCTAGGAGTCCTAGACACGGTTGGGTTACCCACGACCGCATTAATGAGAATCCCGTAATTGGAGGAACACGGTCTCCGCTTCGACAAGACGTGTCAAGAAACCGCCCCGCGTTATGTGTGAAGCTGGTTAAAAGAAACGGTTCGAATAATCACCGGGCCATGACATAACGTCGTGCTGCCAAAACAAGCCATCAAATTAGATCTGCGAAAATATTATTCTCTCTACGGTGGAATGTGGAACTTATTTTGCAGGGTCGGACACTATCCTCGTATTCAAATTCTTCTGTGATGTATTCGGAGAAGGAACCCGCCTTGCAATGCCGAAGATAATACTGCGCGCCGGACTCATCGTTATTGAAGCCTGGTTCAGGGGCTACTGAGGGAGTCCTATATTAGGGGGTCTACGGACAGCCGGACTATCTCCATTAGCCGGACTGTTAGACTATGAAGATACAAGATTGAAGACTTCGTCTCGTGTCCGGATGGGACTCTACTTGGCGTGGAAGGCAAGCTAGGCAATACGTATATGGATATCTCCTCCTTTGTAACCGACCTTGTGTAAACCTAACCCTCTCCGGTGTCTATATAAACCAGAGGGTTTTAGTCCGTAGGACAACAGCCATAACATACAATCATACCATAGGCTAGTTTCTAGGGTTTAGCCTCTCCGGTCTCGTGGTAGATCTACTCTTGTACTACCCATATCATGAATATTAATCAAGCAGGACGTAGGGTTTTACCTCCATCGAGAGGGCCCGAACTTGGGTAAAACATCGTGTCCCCTGCCTCCTGTTACCATCCGACCTAGACACACAGTTCGGGACCCACTATCCGAGATCCGCCGGTTTTGACACCGACAACAATGGTGCCAGAAAATAGTCTTGATAACCCACAAGTATAGGGGATCGCAACAGTTTTCGAGGGTAGAGTATTCAACCCAAATTTATTGATTCGATACAAGGGGAGCCAAAGAATATTCTCAAGTATTAGCAGCTGAGTTGTCAATTCAACCACACCTGGAAACTTAATATCTGCAGCAAAGTGTTTAGTAGCAAGTAATATGATAGTAGTGTGCTTCCTCTTGAGCACTGCATTGGTTTTCTCCGAAGAGGAAGGGATGATGCAGCAAAGTAGTGTAAGTATTTCCCTCAGTTTTTGAGAACCAAGGTATCAATCCAGTAGGAGGCTACGCGCAAGTCCCTCGTACCTGCACAAAACAAATAAATCCTCGCAACCAACGCAAATAGGGGTTGTCAATCCCTATGAGGCCACTTACGAGAGTGAGATCTGATAGATATGATAAAGATAATATTTTTTGGTATTTTTATGATAAAGATGCAAAGTAAAATAAAGGCAAAGTAAATAGCAAAGTAGTAGGCGAACAATATGATAAAGATAGACCCGGGGGCCATAGGTTTCACTAGTGTCTTCTCTCGAGAGCATAAGTATTCTACGGTGGGTGAATAAATTACTGTTGAGCAATTGACAGAATTGAGCATAATTATGAGAATATCTAGGCATGATCATGTATATAGGCAGCACGTCTGGGACAAGTAGACCGACTCCTGCCTGCATCTACTACTATTACTCCACTCATCGACCGCTATCCAGTATGCATCTAGAGTATTAAGTTAAAAGGGACAATTGCAAGTTTGCCCCTAGTTGGAACCCACCCACGGGGTTTGCCCTTAATTTTCCACCTTACTCAGTTTTGCCCTTAGATTTGTCCCAGGGCTCGCTCGAATGCCCTTCCGTGACGGCCCTATGTGGTCAGCGTCGTTTGACCACGGTTTTGCGCCGTTTTGGACAGCACATGCCCCTGCCCTTTCCTTATAGGTGGGACCCGCATATGTATCGCATCTCATTTCCCCTCTCTACCAAATCTGTCTCTAGAACCCTAGCACAGCGGCGACCCAGGCGAACCCTAACCCTAGCTTTTGGCGGCGCGCATCCGAGCCCAGCCCGTGGTTTGGTCGATGTCGTGAGAGATCCAGACCACATCTTCATCGGCTACGATGGTGAAGACCCGTAGCTCACGCGGCGGCGGAGGCGAAATGGAGGGCGCGGCGTCAAGACAGAGGACTCCGATGTCGACGGAGGAGACGAGCCAACAGATCCCAGATGGGTAAGTTCATCTGCTTTTTATCACTAGTTCTTACTTTATTTTTAGGTAGATCTGCCGTGCGTGATGTTTTCCGGACATTTTCTTGCATTCGTAGGATGGATCCAGAGCGCGCATTTTCTCTGTCCATTAGAATGGAAATGACTCTTTTAGCAAGGTTTGGTACTAAGGATCAAGGCATAGGCTTCACTTTTCCTCTTGCGATCGATGCTACAAGCACATTCACCTCTTTCAGGGGTGCAGTATACAGAAAATATCCGTGGGGTTTGTACGATGCTGTTGAGTTTAGATTTTGGGACCAGGATAAATTTGCATGGATCCCTCTGCAGTGTGATGATGAGCGAGCCCAGATGTTTGCAGCCAATGCACTGTTGAAAAGTGGCAAAATTGAAGCCACTGTCATACAGAGAGCCAGACCAGATGCAACTCCTAGTACAGCAAAGCCCCCTGTCCCAGGAAACAAATCAAAAACGGCCAGCAACTGTAATCAAATTGAAGAACCATATCATCCAGCAATTGTAATGCCTTCTCCAGATCATCCAGCAACTGTGCAGCCTTCTCCAGAGCAGCCAGCAACTATGCAGCCTTCACCAGAGCAGCCAGCAACTGTGCAGCCTTCTCCAGAGCAGCCAGCAACTGTGCAGCCTTCTCCAGAGCAGCCAGCTAGTGAAGATGATGTATCACAAGAACCTGCTACACAAGCTTCTACTGTTGCTAGTGCAGATCTATGGTTTGTACTATTTGCAATGTTTCTCCTTTTACTTATTTGACTGCAACTAACTAACTTTATTCCTTTTTCCAGCACTCCTAAGAAGAATTGCAAAAGGCCAGCTATGAGAGGACCATCTCCCTGCAAGAAGAGGAAGATGAGCACTACTTCTACAGTAGCAGACACACATGGGTCAGTGACTGGCAGCAATATGCATGAGAAAACTGCTGCAACTCAAGAGGAAGTGCAGGCTGATGTGCCCCAAATCCCAGCAAAAGTGACTAGAAGCAGATCTAAGGAGATGCCAAACCCAGCAGGAAACACTAGGAGCAAAAGGGCCAAATCATGAGTGTTGTCATGTGTGGAACTATCAGTTTGGGATGATCTCTTATGTCATGTTTGAACTATCTGTAGTTGATATCTATCTGCACTGTGTTGGGTTTCGTAGTAATTTCAAAAAATTTCCTACGCACACGCAAGATCATGTGATGCATAGCAACGAGAGGGGAGAGTGTTGTCTACGTACCCACGCAGACCGACTGCGGAAGCGTTGACACACCGTAGAGGAAGTAGTCGTACGTCTTCACGATCCAACCGATCTAGCACCGAAACTACGGCACCTCCGAGTTCGAGCACACGTTCAGCTCGATGACGATCCCCGGACTCCGATCCAGCAAAGTGTCGGGGAAGAGTTCCGTCAGCACGACGGCGTGGTGACGATCTTGATGTACTACAGCAGCAGGGCTTCGCCTAAACTCCGCTACAGTATTATCGAGGACTATGGTAGCTGGGGGCACCGCACACGGCTAAGGAATAGATCACGTGGATCAACTTGTGTGTTTCTGGCGTGCCTCTGCCTCAGTATATAAAGGAGCCAAGGGGGAGGCGGCCGCCGGCCAGGAGGAGGGCGCAGGAGGAGTCCTACTCCTCCCGGGAGTAGGACTCCTCCCCCAATCCTAGTTGGACTAGGATTCCCCGAGGGGCAGAGAGAGAGAGAGGGAGGCCGGCCACCTCTCCTAGTCCTAATAGGACTAGTGGAGGGGGGAGGCGCGCGGCCATCTTGGGCTGCCCCTTTCTCCTTTCCACTAAAGCCCATTAAGGCCCATATGGCTCCCGGGGTGTTCCGGTAACCTCCCGGTACTTCGGTAAAATCCCGATTTCACTCGGAACACTTCCGATGTCCAAATATAGGCTTCCAATATATCAATCTTTATGTCTCGACCATTTCGAGACTCCTCGTCATGTCCGTGATCACATCCGGGACTCCGAACAACCTTCGGTACATCAAAATGCATAAACTCATAATATAACTGTCATCGTAACCTTAAATGTGCGGACCCTACGGGTTCAAGAACAATGTAGACATGACCGAGACATGTCTCCGGTCAATAACCAATAGCGGGACCTGGATGCCCATATTGGCTCCTACATATTCTACGAAGATCTTTATCGGTCAGACCGCATAACAACATACGTTGTTCCCTTTGTCATCGGTATGTTACTTGCCCGAGATTCGATCGTCGGTATTCCAATACCTAGTTCAATCTCGTTATCGGCAAGTCTCTTTACTCGTTCTGTAATACATCATCCCGCAACTAACTCATTTAGTTGCAATCCTTGCAAGGCTTAAGTGATGTGCATTACCGAGAGGGCCCAGAGATACCTCTCCGACAATCGGAGTGACAAAACCTAATCTCGAAATATGCCAACCCAACATGTACCTTTGGAGACACCTGTAGTACTCCTTTATAATCACCCAGTTACATTGTGACGTTTGGTAGTACCCAAAGTGTTCCTCCGGTAAACGGGAGTTGCATAATCTCATAGTTATAGGAACATGTATAAGTCATGAAGAAAGCAATAGCAACATACTAAACGATCGGGCGCTAAGCTAATGGAATAGGTCATGTCAATCAGATCATTCTCTTAATGATGTGATCCCGTTAATAAAATAACAACTCATTGTTCATGGTTAGGAAACATAACCATCTTTGATTAATGAGCTAGTCAAGTAGAGGCATACTAGTGACACTTTGTTTGTCTATGTATTCACACATGTATTATGTTTCCGGTTAATACAATTCTAGCATGAATAATAAACATTTATCATGATTATAAGGAAATAAATAATAACTTTATTATTGCCTCTAGGGCATATTTCCTTCAGTCTCCCACTTGCACTAGAGTCAATAATCTAGATTACACCGTAATGATTCTAACACCCATGGAGCCTTGGTGCTGATCATGTTTTGCTCGTGGAAGAGGCTTAGTCAATGGGTCTGCAACATTCAGATCCGTATGTATCTTGAAAATCTCTATGTCTCCCACCTGGACTAGATCCCGGATGGAATTGAAGTGTCTCTTGATGTGCTTGGTTCTCTTGTGAAATCTGGTTTCCTTTGCCAAGGCAATTGCACCAGTATTGTCACAAAAGATTTTCATTGGACCCGATGCACTAGGTATGACACCTAGATCGGATATGAACTCCTTCATCCAGACTCCTTCATTTGCTGCTTCCGAAGCAGCTATGTACTCTGATTCACATGTAGATCCCGCTACAACGCTTTGTTTAGAACTGCACCAACTGACAGCTCCACCGTTTAATGTAAACACGTATCCGGTTTGCAATTTAGAATCGTCCGGATCAGTGTCAAAGCTTGCATCAACGTAACCTTTTACGACGAGCTCTTTGTCACCTCCATATACGAGAAGCATATCCTTAGTCCTTTTCAGGTATTTTAGGATGTTCTTGACCGTTGTCCAGTGATCCACTCCTGGATTACTTTGGTACCTCCCTGCTAGACTTATAGCAAGGCATACATCAGGTCTGGTACACAGCATTGCATACATGATAGATCCTATCGCTGATGCATAGGGAACATCTTTCATATTCTCTCTATCTTCTGCAGTGGTCGGGCATTGAGTCTTACTCAATTTCACACCTTGTAACACAGGCAAAAATCCTTTCTTTGCTTGATCCATTTTGAACTTCTTCAAAATTTTGTCAAGGTATGTTGTTTGTGAAAGTCCAATTAAGCGTCTTGATCTATCTCTATAGATCTTAATGCCTAATATGTAAGCAGCTTCACCGAGGTCTTTCATTGAAAAACTCTTATTCAAGTATCCCTTTATGCTATCCAGAAATTCTATATCATTTCCAATTAATAATATGTCATCCACATATAATATCAGAAATGCTACAGAGCTCCCACTCACTTTCTTGTAAATACAGGCTTCTCCAAAAGTCTATATAAAACCAAATGCTTTGATCACACTATCAAAATGTTTATTCCAACTCCGAGAGGCTTGCACCAGTCCATAAATGGATCGCTGGAGCTTGCACACTTTGTTAGCTCCCTTTGGATCGACAAAACCTTTTGGTTGCATCATATACAACTCTCCAGAAATCCATTCAGGAATGCAGTTTTGACATCCATCTGCCAAATTTCATAATCATAAAATGTGGCAATTGCTAACATGATTCGGACAGACTTAAGCATCGCTACGGGTGAGAAGGTCTCATCGTAGTCAATCCCTTGAACTTGCCGAAAACCTTTCGCGACAAGTCGAGCTTTGTAGACAGTAATATTACCGTCTGTGTCAGTCTTCTTCTTGAAGATCCATTTATTCTCAATTGCTTGCCAATCATCGGGCAAGTCAACCAAAGTCCATACTTTGTTCTCATACATGGATCCCATCTCAGATTTCATGGCTTCAAGCCACTTTGCGGAATCTGGGCTCACCATCGCTTCTTCATAGTTCGTAGGTTCATCATGATCTAGTAGCATGACTTCCAGAACGGGAGGTGCGGATCTTACTCTGGTTGATCTACGAGGTTCAGTAGTATCTTGTTCTGAAGTTTCATCATCATTATCATTAGCTTCCTCACTAACTGGTGTAGGTGTCTCAGAAACAGTTTTCTGTGATGTACTACTTTCCAATAAGGGAGTAGGTACAGTTACCTCATCAAGTTATACTTTCCTCCCACTCACTTCTTTCGAGAGAAACTCCTTCTCCAGAAAGTTTCCGAATTTAGCAACAGAAGTCTTGCCTTCGGATATGTGATAGAAGGTGTATCCAATAGTTTCCTTTGGATATCCTATGAAGACACATTTCTCCGATTTGGGTTCGAGCTTATCAGGTTGAAGCTTTTTCACATAAGCATCGCAGCCCCAAACTTTCAGGAACGACAACTTTGGTTTCTTACCAAACCATAGTTCATAAGGCGTCGTCTCAACGGATTTTGATGGTGCCCTATTTAACGTGAATGCGGCCGTCTCTAGAGCGTATCCCTAAAACGATAGCGGTAAATCAGTAAGAGACATCATAGATCGCACCATATCCAGTAAAGTACGATTACGACGTTCGGACACACCATTACGCTGAGGTGTTCCGGGTGGCGTGAGTTGCGAAACTATTCCACAATTTTTCAAATGTACACCAAACTCGTAACTCAAATATTCTCCTCCACGATCAGATCGTAGAAACTTTATTTTCTTGTTACGATGATTTTCAACTTCACTCTGAAATTCCTTGAACTTTTCAAATGTTTCAGACTTATGTTTCATTAAGTATATATACCCATATCTGCTTAATCATCTGTGAAGGTGAGAAAATAACGATATCTGCCACGACCCTCAATATTCATCGGACCACATACATCTGTATATATGATTTCCAAAAAGTCTGTTGCTCTCTCCATAGTACCGGAGAACGGTGTTTTGGTCATCTTGCCCATGAGGCACGGTTCGCAAGTACCAAGTGATTCATAATCAAGTGGTTCCAAAAGTCCATCAGAATGGAGTTTCTTCATGCGCTTTACACCGATATGACCTAAACGGCAGTGCCACAAATAAGTTGCACTCTCATTATCAACTCTGCATCTTTTGGCTTCAACATTATGAATATGTGTGTTACTACAATCGAGATTCAACAAAAATAGACCACTCTTCAAGGGTGCATGACCATAAAAGATATTACTCATATAAATAGAACAACCATTATTCTCTGATTTAAATGAATAACCGTCTCGCATCAAACAAGATCCAGATATAATGTTCATGCTTAACACTGGCACCAAATAACAATTATTTAGGTCTAATACTAATCCCGAAGGTAGATGTAGAGGTAGCATGCCGACTGCGATCACATCGACTTTGGAACCATTTCCCACGCGCATTGTCACCTCGTCCTTAACCAATCTTCGCTTGATCCGTAGTCCCTGTTTCGAGTTGCAAATATTAGCAACAGAACTAGTATCAAATACCCAGGTGCTACTACGAGCATTAGTAAGGTACACATCAATAACATGTATATCACATATACCTTTGTTCACCTTGCCATCCTTCTTATCCGCCAAATACTTGGGGCAGTTCCGCTTTCAGTGACCAGTCTGCTTGCAATAGAAGCACTCAGTTTCAGGCTTAGGTCCAGGTTTGGGTTTCTTCTCTTGAGTCACAACTTGCTTGCCGTTCTTTTTGAAGTTCCCCTTCTTCTTCCCTTTGCCCTTTTTCTTGAAACTAGTGGTCTTGTTGACCATCAACACTTGATGCTCCTTCTTGATTTCTACCTCCGCAGCTTTCAGCATCGCGAAGAGCTCGGGAATAGTCTTGTTCATCCCTTGCATATTATAGTTCATCACGAATCTCTTGTAGCTTGGTGGCAGTGATTGAAGAATTCTGTCAATGACGCAATCATCTGGAAGATTAACTCCCAACTGAATCAAGTGATTATTATACCCAGACATTTTGAGTATATGCTCACTGACAGAACTGTTCTCCTCCATCTTGCAGCTATAGAACTTATTGGAGACTTCATATCTCTCAATCCGGGCATTTGCTTGAAATATTAACTTCAACTCCTGGAACATCTCATATGCTCCATGACATTCAAAACGTCGTTGAAGTCCCGATTCTAAGCCGTAAAGCATGGCACACTGAACTATTGAGTAGTCATCAGCTTTGCTCTGCCAGACGTTCATAACATCCGACGTTGCTCCTGCAGCAGGCCTGACACCCAGCGGTGCTTCCAGGACGTAATTCTTCTGTGCAGCAATGAGGATAATCCTCAAGTTACGGACCCAGTCCGTGTAATTGCTACCATCATCTTTCAACTTTGCTTTCTCAAGGAACGCATTAAAATTCAATGGAACAATAGCACGAGCCATCTATCTACAATCAAACATAAACAAGCAAGATACTAATCATGTACTAAGTTTCATGATAAATTTAGGTTCAATTAATCATATTACTTAAAGAACTCCCACTTAGATAGACATCCCTCTAATCCTCTAAGTGATTACGTGATCCAAATCAACCAAACCATAACCGATCATCACATGAGATGGAGTAGTTTTCAATGGTGAACATCATTATGTTGATCATATCTACTATATGATTCACGCTCGACCTTTCGGTCTCCGTGTTCCGAGGCCATATCTGTATATGCTTGGCTCGTCAAGTATAACCTGAGTATTCCGCGTGTGCAACTGTTTTGCACCCGTTGTATTTGAACGTAGAACCTATCACACCCGATCATCACGTGGTGTCTCAGCACGAAGAACTTTCGCAACGGTGCATACTCAGGGAGAACACTTCTTGATAATTTAGTGAGAGATCATCTTATAATGCTACTGTCAATCAAAGCAAGATAAGATGCATAAAAGGATAAACATCACATGCAATCAATATAAGTGATATGATATGGCCATCATCATCTTGTGCTTGTGATCTCCATCTCCGAAGCACCGTCGTGATCACCATCGTCACCGGCGTGACACCTTGATCTACATCGTAGCATCGTTGTCGTCTCGCCAAGCTTGTGCTTCTACGACTATCGCTACCGTTTAGTGATAAAAGTAAAGCATTACATCGCGATTGCATTGCATACAATAAAATGACAACCATAAGGCTCCTGCCAGTTGCCGATAACTCGGTTACAAAACATGATCATCTCATACAATAAAATTCAGCATCATGCCTTGACCATATCACATCACAATATGCCCTGCAAAAACAAGTTAGACGTCCTCTACTTTGTTGTCGCAAGTTTTACGTGGCTGCTACGGGCTTAAGCAAGAACCAATCTCACCTACGCATCAAAACCACAACGATAGTTTGTCAAATAGACTCCGTTTTAACCTTCGCAAGGACCGGGCGTAGCCATACTTGGTTCAACTAAAGTTGGAGAGACAGTCGCCCGCAAGCCACCTATGTGCAAAGCACGTCGGGGGAACCGGTCTCGCGTAAGCGTACGCATAATGTTGGTCCGGGTCGTCTCGTCCAACAATGCCGCCGAACCAAAGTATGACATGCTGGTAGGCAGTATGACTTATATAGCCCACAACTCACTTGTGTTCTACTCGTGCATATAACATCAACATAAATAACCTAGGCTCTGATACCACTGTTGGGTTTCGTAGTAATTTCAAAAGAATTCCTACGCACACGCAAGATCATGTGATGCATAGCAATGAGAGGGGAGAGTGTTGTCTACGTACCCACGCAGACCGACTGCGGAAGCATTGACACAACGTAGAGGAAGTAGTCGTATGTCTTCACGAACCAACCGATCTAGCACCGAAACTACGGCACCTCCGAGTTCGAGCACACGTTCAGCTTGATGACGATCCCCGGACTCCGATCCAGCAAAGTGTCGGGGAAGAGTTCCGTCAGCACGACGGCGTGGTGACGATCTTGATGTACTACAGCAGCAGGACTTCGCCTAAACTCCGCTACAGTATTATCGAGGACTATGGTAGCTGGGGGCACCGCACACGGCTAAGGAATAGATCACGTGGATCAATTTGTGTGTTTTTGGGGTGCCTCTGCCTCAGTATATAAAGGAGCCAAGGGGGAGGGGGCCGCCGGCCAGGAGGAGGGCGCAGGAGGAGTCCTACTCCTCCCGGGAGTAGGACTCCTCCCCCAATCCTAGTTGGACTAGGATTCCCCGAGGGGGAGAGAGAGAGAGGGAGGCCGGCCACCTCTCCTAGTCCTAATAGGACTAGGGGAGGGGGGAGGCGTGTGGCCACCTTGGGCTGCCCCTTTCTCCTTTCCACTAAAGCCCATTAAGGCCCATATGGCTCCCGGGGGGTTCCGGTAACCTCCCGGTACTCCGGTAAAATCCCGATTTCACCCGAAAAACACTTCCGATGTCCAAATATAGGCTTCCAATATATCAATCTTTATGTCTCGACCATTTCGAGACTCCTCGTCATGTCCGTGATCACATCTGGGACTCCGAACAACCTTCGGTACATCAAAATGCATAAACTCATAATATAACTGTCATCGTAACCTTAAGCGTGCGGACCCTACGGGTTCGAGAACAATGTAGTCATGACCGAGACATGTCTCCGGTCAATAACCAATAGCGGGACCTGGATGCCCATATTGGCTCCTACATATTCTATAAAGATCTTTATCGGTCAGACCGCATAACAACATACGTTGTTCCCTTTGTCATCGGTATGTTACTTGCCCGAGATTCGATCGTCGGTATTCCAATACCTAGTTCAATCTCGTTATCGGCAAGTCTCTTTACTCGTTCTGTAATACATCATCCTGCAACTAACTCATTTAGTTGCAATGCTTGCAAGGCTTAAGTGATGTGCATTACCGAGAGGGCCCAGAGATACCTCTCCGACAATCGGAGTGACAAAACTTAATCTCAAAATACGCCAACCCAACATGTACCTTTGGAGACACCTGTAGTACTCCTTTACAATCACCCAGTTACGTTGTGACGTTTGGTAGTACCCAAAGTGTTCCTCCGATAAACGGGAGTTGCATAATCTCATAGTTATAGGAACATGTATAAGTCATGAAGAAAGCAATAGCAACATACTAAACGATCGGGTGCTAAGCTAATGGAATGGGTCATGTCAATCAGATCATTCTCTTAATGATGTGATCCCGTTAATCAAATAACAACTCATTGTTCATGGTTAGGAAACATAACCATCTTTGATTAACGAGCTAGTCAAGTAGAGGCATACTAGTGACACTTTGTTTGTCTATGTATTCACACATGTATTATGTTTCCGGTTAATACAATTCTAGCATGAATAATAAACATTTATCATGATTATAAGGAAATAAATAATAACTTTATTATTTCCTCTAGGGCATATTTCCTTCACACTGTGCACTCTAGTTGTATGAAGTACTATGTTGTCATGTGTGAAACTATCAGTTTGTGAACCTGAATTTAGTACTATGTTGTATAAGTACTATGCAACTGAATTTGGTAGTTTGTTGTGTGAAGTAGTATGCAACTGGAGTGGGTGGTTTGCTACTGAATTTGAAACTATGTTGTCTCCTAACATCTTCACATAGAACATATCAGTGCATAACTTATGAGGCATTCATACATCACCGCATTCATGGATCACAAACTGCAAATAGATCATAAACTTCATAGATCATAAACTGCAAATACATCAGTGCATTCATATATGATTGCACTCATACATCAGTGCATTCATGAGCTAGCATACAAACTTTAGTGTGCATTTTGTGCACACACAGACATTGCGATAGCTAGCATACAAATTGTAACTATAGGGAAAAACATTGTCCAAACGCGCATCATTTCCTTTCTTTCCTTCAATTCTTTGATCAGCGCACGATTTATCTTCGCCAGATCAACTGCTTGCTTCTCCAACTTATGACTTTTGATCCAGCTAGCTTCAAGCGTTGCATGCAAATCTTCTAAAGCTAGTCCAACTCTTGCTGGAGGTGCAGGGTCAACCCAAACCACCCACTCACATTCATCTGGCAACTGCATGAACAATTTTCGATTAGATCTGATGTCGACTGCTTCGTCATGGATTCAAACCAAAGAATATAAAATGCAGTTCAAATACTTACATCCAGGGGGCAACCCAAAAATCGACGACCGGTGCTAGCTCCACCCCATGAGACACGACGAGCAGGGATTAGGCCATGCCCTGGACAACGATGCTTCGAGCGATACTCCAGGCCGGAGAAAGTGGAGTCTGGCAAGTAAAACTCTGAGCTATGCTGCACAATTCCTACCCCATCCACCTAATTTGACCAAAACCACATAAATCACCCGAAATTTGAGCTAACCCTAGAAAATGGGGAAATTTTACTCTACCTATTACAAATTACCTCTTCAGCGGGGGCCGGCGACGAGCTCTCCGACGACATACCCGACATCTCCATGGCCGTGGGCGAGCCTGCACGACGCCCCCTCCAACAGCTCCTTCCTTCCGCCCCCTTTTCCTTCCGCCCCTTCCGCCCCCTTTCTTCTGTCTAGCGCGAGGTAGCAGACGACTAAAAGTCTAGGGATATCGACTCAGGGGTAAAAATGTCCAAAACGATGCAAAATCGTGGTCAAACGGTGCTGACCACACGGGGCAGTCACGGAAGGGCATTCGAGCGAGCCCTGGGACAAATCCAAGGGCAAAACTGAGCAAGGTGGAAAATTAAGGGCAAACCCCGTGGGTGGGTTCCAACTAGGGGCATAAACTTATTTGTCCCAAGTTAAAAACAGAGTAACGCCTTAAGCAAGATGACATGATGTAGAGGGATAGACTCATGCAATATGTAGAAAACCCCATCTTGTTATTCTCGATGGCAACAATACAATACGTGCCTTGCTGCCCTTACTATCACCAGGAAAGGACACCGCAAGATTGAACCCAAAGCTAAGCACTTCTCCCATTGCAAGAAAGATCAATCTAGTAGGCCAAATCAAACTGATAATTCGAAGAGACTTGCAAATATAACCAATCATACATAAAAGAATTCAGAGAAGATTCAAATATTGTTCATAGATAGACTTGATCATAAACCCACAATTCATCGGTCTCAACAAACACAACGCAAAAAGAAGATTACATCGAATAGATCTCCACAAGAGAGGGGTAGAACATTGTATTAAGATCAAAAAGAGAGAAGAAGCCATCTAGCTACTAACTATGGACCCGTAGGTCTGAGATGAACTACTCACACTTCATCGGAGGGGCTATGGTGTTGATGTAGAAACCCTCCGTGATCGATGCCCCCTCCGGTGGAGCTCCGGAACAGGCCCCAAGATGGGATCTCGTGGATACAGAAAGTTACGGCGATGGAATTAGGGTTTTGGCTCATGTTCTGATCGTTTGGGGTACGTGGATATATATAGGAGGAAGAAGTATGTCGATGGAGCAACAGGGGGCCCACAAGGGTGGGGGGAGCGCCTAGTAGGGTAGGGCGTGCCCCCCTTCCTCGTGGCCTCCTGTTACCTGCCTTGGCGTAGGGTCCAAGTCTCCCGGGTCTTATTTGCTGAGAAAATCACGTTCCCGAAGGTTTCATTCCATTTGGACTCCGTTTGATATTCCTTTTCTTCGAAACCCTAAAACAGGTAAAAAATAGCAATTCCGGGCTGGGCCTCCGGTCAATAGGTTAGTCCCAAAAATAATATAAAAGTGGATAATAAAGCCCAACAATGTCTAAAACAATAGATAATATAGCATGGAGCAATCAAAAATTATAGATACGTTGGAGACGTATCAAGCATCCCCAAGCTTAATTCCTGCTCGTCCTCGAGTAGGTAAATGATAAAAACAGATTTTTTGATGCGGAGTGCTACTTGGCGTAATATTATTGTAATTCTTCTTAATTATGGTATGAATATTCAGATCCGAAAGATTCAAGACAAAAGTTCATATTGACATAAAAATAATAATACTTCAAGCATACTAACTAAGCAATTATGTCTTCTCAAAATAACATGGTCAAAGAAAGTTCATCCCTACAAAATCATATGGTTTAGTCATGTTTCATTTTCGTCACACAAGAATGCTCTCATCATGCACAACCCCGATGACAGGCCAAGCAATCGTTTCATACTTTAGTAATCTCAAACCTATAAAATTTCACGCAATATATGAGCGCAAGCCATGGACATATCACTATAGGTGGAATAGAATATAATGAGGGGGGTTATGTGGAGAAGACAAAAGAGGAGAAAGTCTCGCATCAACAAGGCTAATCAATGGGCTATGGATATGCCCACCGATTGATGTTAATGCAAGGAGTAGGGATTGCCATGCAACGGATGCACTAGAGCTATAAATGTATGAAAGCTCAACAAAAGAAACTAGTGGGTGTGCATCCAACTTGCTTGCTCACGAAGACCTAGGGCACTTGAGGAGGCCCATTGTTGGATTATACAAGCCAAGTTCTATAATGAAAATTCCCACTAGTATATGAAAGTGACAAAACAAGAGACTCTCTACCAAGAAGATTATGGTGCTACTTTGAAGCACACGTGTGGCAAAGGATAGTAACATTGTCCCTTCTCTCTTTTTCTCTTATTTTTTATATATGGCCTTTTTATGGCCTTTCTCTCTTTTTTTATATTCCTCACTTGGGACAATGCTCTAGAAAATGATGATCATCACAGTTCTATTTATTTACAACTCAATGATTACAACTCGATACTAGAACAAAAGATGACTCTATATGAATGCCTCCGGCGGTGTACCGGAATATGCAGTGGACCAAGAGTGACATGTATGAAAGAATTATGAACGGTGGCTTTGCCACAAATACTATGTCAACTAAATGATCATGCTAAGCAATATGACAATGATGAATGTGTCATGATGAACGGAATGATGGAAAGTTGCATGGCAATATATCTCGGAATGGCTATGGAAATGCCATAATAGGTAGGTATGGTGGCTGTTTTGAGGAAGATATAAGGAGGTTTATGTGTGAAAGAGTGTATCATATCACGGGATTTGGATGCACCAGCGAAGTTTGCGCCAACTCTCAATGTGAGAAAGGGCAATGCACGGTACCGAAGAGGCTAGCAAGGATGGAAGGGTGAGAGTGCGTATAATCCATGGACTCAACATTAGTCATAAAGAACTCACATACTTATTGCAAAAATCTATAAGTCATCAAAAACATCGGTACTACGCGCATGCTCCTAGGGGGATAGATTGGTAGGAAAAGACCATCGCTCGTCCCCGACCACCACTCATAAGGAAGACAATCAAATAACACCCCATGTTTCAAATTTGTTGCATAACGTTTACCATACGTGCATGCTACGGGACTTGCAAACCTCAACACAAGTCTTTCTCAATTTCACAACTACTCAACTAGCACGACTTTGATATTATTACCTCCATATCTCAAAACAATTATCAAGCATCAAACTTCTCTTAGTATTCAAAACACTCTTAAGAAAATTTTACTGATCTTGAGTACCTAGCATATTATGATTTTAAGCAAATTACCATGCTATTAAGACTCTCAAAATAATCTAAGTGAAGCATGAGAGATCAATAGTTTCTATAAAACAAATCCACCACCGTGCTCTAAAATATATAAGTGAAGTACTAGAGCAAAGCTATGTAACTCAAAAGATATAAGCGAAGCACATAGAGTATTCTAACAAATTCCAAATTATGTATGGCTCTCTCAAAAGGTGTGTACAACAAGGATGATTGTGGTAAACTAACAAGCAAATACTCAAATCATACAAGACGCTCCAAGTAAAACACATATCATGTGGCGAATAAAAATATAGCTCCAAATAAAGTTACCGATAGAAGCAGACGAAAGAGGGGATGCCTTCCGGGGCATCCCCAAGCTTTGGCTTTTAGGTGTCCTTATATTATATTAGGGGTGCCATGGGCATCCCCAATATTAGGCTCTTGCCACTCCTTGTTCCATAATCCATCAAATCTTTACCCAAAACTTGAAAACTTCACAACACAAAACTTAAAGTAGAAAATCTCGTGAGCTCCGTTAGCGAAAGAAAACAAAAGACCACTTCAAGGTACTGTAATGAACTCATTCTTTATTTATATTGGTGTTATACCTAATGTATTCCAACTTCTCTATGGTTTATAAACTATTTTACTAGCCATAGATTCATCAAAATAAGCAAACAACACACGAAGAACAGAATCTGTTAAAAACAGAACAGTCTGTAGTAATCTGTAGCTAGCGCAAGATCGGGAACCCCAAAAATTCTAAAATAAATTTTTGGACGTGAGTAATTTATATATTAATCATCTGAAAAATAATTAACTAAATAGCACTCTCCAAATAAAAATAGAAGCAGTTCTTGTGAGCGTTAAAGTTTCTGTTTTTTACAGCAAGTTCAACAAGACTTTCCCCAAGTCTTCCCAACGGTTCTACTTGGCACAAACACTAATTAAACACAAAAAGACACTACCAAAACATAGGCTAGATAATTTATTTATTAATAAACAGTAGCAAAAATCAAGTAATAAAAATAAAATTGGGTTGCCTTCCAACAAGCGCTATCGTTTAACGCCCTAGCTAGTCATAACAAGCAAGAATAGATCTAGGTTTTGCCATCTTTGGTTGGCAATCCATAAGTGGCTCTCATAATAGATTCATAAAGTAATTTAATATTCTTTCTAGGAAAGTGTTCCATGCCTTTCCTTAATGGAAATTGGAATCTAATATTTCCTTCCTTCATATCAATAATTGCACCAATCGTTCTAAGGAAAGGTCTACCAAGAATAATAGGACATGAAGGATTGCAATCTATGTCAAGAACAATAAAATCTACGGGCACATAATTCCTATTTGCAACAATAAGAACATCATTAATTCTTCCCATAGGTTTCTTAATAGTGGAATCTGCAAGGTGCAAGTTTAGAGAGCAATCATCAAAATCACGGAAACCTAACAAATCACACAAAGTCTTTGGAATCGTGGAAACACTAGCACCCAAATCACATAAAGCATAGCATTCATGATCTTTAATTTTAATTTTAATAGTTGGTTCCCACTCATCATAAAGTTTTCTAGGGATAGAAACTTCCAATTCAAGTTTTTCTTCATAAGATTGCATCAAGGCATCAACGATATGTTTAGTAAACGCTTTATTTTGACTATAAGCGTGAGGAGAATTTAGCACGGATTGCAACAAGGAAATACACTCAATCAAAGAGCAATTTTCATAGTTAAATTCCTTGAAATCCATAATAGTGGGTTTAGCAACATCTAGGGTTTTAATTTCTTCAATCCCACTTTATCAATTTTAGCATCAAGATCAACAAATTCCGAATTCTTGGAACGCCTTCTAGGTAAAGGTGGATCATATTCAGTCCCATCATTATCAAGATTCATATTGCAAAACAAAGATTTAATAGGGGACACATCAATAACTTTTAGATCTTCATCATTATTTTCATAGGAAATAGAAGAACATACTCTTACAAAGGCATCTTTCTTAGCACGCATCCTAGCGGTTCTTTCTTTGCACTCACCAATGGAAATTCTCATGGCTTTGAGAGACTCATTGGTATCATGCTTAGGTGGAATAGATCTAAGTTTCAAAGAATCAACATCAAGAGAAATTCCATCAACGTTCCTAGCCAACTCATCAATCTTAAGCAATTTTTCTTCAATCATAGCATTAAAATTCTTTTGCGAAGTAATAAATTCTTTAATATTAGATTCAAAATCAGAGGGCATCTTATTATAATTTCTATAAGAATTGTTGTAGGAATTACCATAATTATTAGAGGAATTACTAGGATAAGGCCTAGGATTAAAATTTCCTCTATGCGCGTTGTTACCAAAATTGTTCCTACCAACAAAATTCACATCCATAGATTCATTATTATTCTCAATCAAAGTAGACAAGGGCATATCATTAGGATCAGAAGAAACACTCTTATTAGCAAATAATTTCATAAGTTCATCCATCTTTCCACTCAAAACATTAATTTCTTCTATCGCATGCACCTTTTTATTAGTAGATCTTTCAGTGTGCCATTGAGAATAATTAACCATAATATTATCTAGGAGATTAGTAGCTTCTCCTAAAGTGATTTCCATAAAAGTGCCTCCCGCGGCCGAATCTAAAAGATTTCTAGAAGCAAAATTCAATCCGGCATAAATTTTTTGAACAATCATCCACAAATTTAAACCATGAGTAGGGCAATTACGTATCATTAATTTCATTCTCTCCCAAGCTTGTGCAACATGTTCATGATCAAGTTGCTTAAAGTTCATAATATCATTTCTAAGAGAGATGATCTTAGCGGGAGGAAAATACTTGAGATAAAAGCATCTTTACACTTGTTCCCTGAATCAATACTATTTTTAGGCAAAGACAAAAACCAAGCTTTAGCACGATCTCTAAGCGAAAAAGGAAATAGATTCAATTTAACAATATCATTATCCACATCTTTCTTCTTTTGCATGTCACACAAATCAACGAAGCTATTAAGATGGGTAGCGACATCTTCACTAGGAAAGCCGGAAAACGGATCTTTCATGACAAGATTCAGCAAAGCAGTATTAATTTCACAAGATTCAGCATCGGTAAGAGGAGCAATCGGAGTGCTAATAAAATCATTGTTGTTGGTATTGGTGAAGTCACACAATTTAGTATTATCTTGAGCCATCGTGACAAGCAAACAAACTAACACACAAGCAAACAGAGAGGCAAACGGGTAAAAAGAGGCAAATAGAGAAAGAGAGGGAGGATAGAGAGAGAGAGGGCGAATAAAACAGAAAGGGTGAAGTGGGGGAGAGGAAAACGAGAGGAAAATGGCAAATAATGTAATGCGGGAGATAAGGGTA
This sequence comes from Triticum dicoccoides, assembly GCF_002162155.2. NCBI lineage: Eukaryota > Viridiplantae > Streptophyta > Magnoliopsida > Poales > Poaceae > Triticum > Triticum dicoccoides. The sequence continues at coordinate 587,922,487 of NC_041386.1, forward strand.
TGTGATGGGTACTTGGTATGTTGACTTTTGCGAAGACCTACCCGGCAACGACGCCAGAAATCCTTCTTGCTACCTCTTGAGAACTGTGTTGGTTTTCCCCGAAGAGGAAGGGATGATGCAGCAAAGTAGCGTAAGTATTTCCCTCGGTTTTTGAGAACCAAGGTATCAATCCAGTAGGAGGCTACACGCAAGTCCCTCGTACCTACATAAAACAAATAAATACTCGCAACCAATGCAAATAGGGGTTGTCAATCCCTATGAGGCCACTTACGAGAGTGAGATCTGATAGATATGATAAAGATAATATTTTTGGTATTTTTATGATAAAGATGCAAAGTAAAATAAAGGCAAAGTAAATTGCAAAGTAGTAGGAGAATAATATGATAAAGATAGACCCGGGGGCCATAGGTTTCACTAGTGGCTTCTCTCGGGAGCATAAGTATTCTATTCTACGGTGGGTGAACAAATTACTGTTGAGCAATTGACAAAATTGAGCATAATTATGAGAATATCTAGGCATGATCATGTATATAGGCATCACGTCCGAGACAAGTAGACGGACTCCTGCCTGCATCTACTACTATTACTCCATTCATCGACCGCTATCCAGCATGCATCTAGAGTATTAAGTTAAAAACAGAGTAACGCCTTAAGCAAGATGACATGATGTAGAGGGATAAACTCATGCAATATGAAGAAAACCCCATCTTGTTATCCTCGATGGCAACAATACAATACGTGCCTTGCTGCCCTTACTGTCACCGGGAAAGGGCACCACAAGATTGAACCCAAAGTTAAGCACTTCTCCCATTGCAAGAAAGATCAATCTAGTAGGCCAAACCAAACTGATAATTCGAAGAGACTTGCAAAGATAACCAATCATACATAAAAGAATTCAGAGAAGATTCAAATATTGTTCATAGATAGACTTGATCATAAACCCACAATTCATCGGTCTCAGCAAACACACCGCAAAAAGAAGATTACATCGAATAGATCTCCACAAGAGAGGGGGAGAACATTGTATTGAGATCCAAAAAGAGAGAAGAAGCCATCTAGCTACTAACTTTGGACACGTAGGTCTGAGATGAACTACTCACACTTCATCGGAGGGTCTATGGTGTTGATGTAGAAGCCCTCCGTGATCGATGCCCCGTCCAGCGGAGCTCCGGAACAGGCCCCAAGATGGGATCTCCTGGATACAGAAAGTTATGGCGCTGGAATTAGGGTTTTGGCTCCTGTTCTGATCGTTTGGGGGTATATGGATATATATAGGAGGAAGAAGTACGTCGGTGGAGCAACAGGGGTCCCACGAGGGTGGGGGCGCGCCTGGTAGGGTAGGGCGCGCCCCCTACCTCGTGGCCTCCTGTTATGTGCCTTGGCGTAGGGTCCAAGTCTCCCGGGTCTTATCTGTTGAGAAAATCACGTTCCCGAAGGTTTCATTCCGTTTGGACTCCGTTTGAAATTCCTTTTCTTCGAAACCCTAAATAGGCAAAAAACAACAATTCTGGGCTGGGCCTCCGGTTAATAGGTTAGTCCCAAAAATAATATAAAAGTGGATAATAAAGCCCAATAATGTCTAAAACAGTAGATAATATAGCATGGAGCAATCAAAAATTATAGATACGTTGGAGACGTATCATAGTGGTAACGGTAGCAAAAGGTAACGGTAGCAAAAGTAATATTTTTGGGTTTTATAGTGATGATAACAGTAGCAGCGGAAAAGTAAATAAGCGAAGAACAATATAGGAAAAGCTCGTAGGCATTGGATCGGTGGTGGAGAATTATGCCGGATGCGATCGATCATGTAACAGTCATAACCTAGGGTGACATAGAACTAGCTCCAGTTCATCAATGTAATGTAGGCACGTATTCCGAATATAGTCATACGTGCTTATGGAAAAAACTTGCATGACATCTTTTGTCCTACCCTCCCATGGCAGCGGGGTCCTATTGGAAACTAAGGGATATTAAGGCCTCCTTTTAATAGAGTACCGGGCCAAAGCATTAACACATAGTGAATACATGAACTCCTCAAACTATGGCCATCACCGGGAGTGGTCCCGATTATTGTCACTTCGGGGTTGCCGTATCATAACACATAGTAGGTTACTATAGACTTGCAAGATAGGATCAAGAGCTCTCATATATTGATGAAAACATAATAGGTTCAGATCTGAAATCATGGCACTCGGGCCCTAGTGACAAGCATTAAGCATAGCAAAGTCATAGCAACATCAATCTCAGAACATAGTGGATACTAGGGATCAAACCCTAACAAAACTAACTTGATTACATGATAAATCTCATCCAACCCATCACCGTCCAGCAAGCCTACAATGGAATTACTCACGCACGGCGGTGAGCATCATGAAATTGGTGATGGAGGAAGGTTGATGATGACGATGGCGACGGATTCCCCTCTCCGGAGCCCCGAACGGACTCCAGATCAGCCCTCCCGAGAGAGTTTAGGGCTTGGCGGCGGCTCCGTATCATAAAACGCGATGAATCCTTCTCTCTGATTTTTTTTCTTCCCGAAAGTGAATATATGGAGTCAAGGTTGAGGTCGGTGGACCGTTAGGGGGCCCACGAGGCAGGGGGCGCGCCTAGGGGGGTAGGGCGCGCCCCCACCCTCGTGGACAGGTGGTGGCCCCCCTGACGTAGATCTTTCTTCCAGTATTTTTTATATATTCCTAAATAATTCTTCGTTGATTTTCAGGTCATTCTGAGAACTTTTATTTCTGCACAAAAATAACACCATGGCAATTCTGCTGAAAACAACGTCAGTCTGGGTTAGTTCCATTCAAATCATGCAAGTTAGAGTCCAAAACAAGGGCAAAAGTGTTTGGAAAAGTAGATACGACGGAGACGTATCAACTCCCCCAAGCTTAAACCTTTGCTTGTCCTCAAGCAATTCAGTTGATAAACTGAAAGTGATAAAGAAATTTTTTTACAAACTCTGTTTGCTCTTGTTGTTGTAAATATGTAAAGCCAGCATTCAGGTTTTCAGCAAAGATTATGAACTAACCATTTTCACAATAACACTTAAGTCTCGTGTTTACTCATGCCAATGGCATAACCAACTAGTGAGCAATAATAATAAATCTCGGATGACAACACTTTCTCAAAACAATCATGATATGATATGACAAGATGGTATCTCGCTAGCCCTTTCTGAGACCGCAAAACATAAATGCGGAGCACCTTTAAATATCAAGGACTGACTAGACATTGTAATTCATGGTAAAAGAGATCCAGTCATAGTCATACTCAATGTAAACTAATAGTAATAGATGCAAATGACAGAGGTGCTCTCCAACTGGTGCTTTTTAATAAGAGGATGATGACTCAACATAAAAGTAAATAGATAGGCCCTTCGCAGAGGGAAGCAGAGATTTGTAGAGGTGCCAGAGCTCGGTTTTGAAATAGATATGGATAATATTTTGAGCGGTATACTTTCATTGTCAATATAACAACCGAGAGATCTCGATATCTTCCATGCTACACACATTATAGGCGGTTCCCAAACAGAATGGTAAAGTTTATACTCTCCCTCCACCAACAAGCATCAATCCATGGCTTGCTCGAAACAACGAGTGCCTCCAACTAACAAGAGTCCCGAGAGAGTTTTGTTTGCAGTTCATGCACGCATGGGCCATTATGTCACTTCTCAATGAAATAGGTGGAACTTATGTGAAGTTATTTATTGTTGGACACAGGAAGCAAGCTTGCTCGTGCTGACCTTCCGACAGTGCTAGCTGGTTTCGGCTAGGTGTATGTATCCTCAACCTTAAACATGGTTGATCTCTCGAGAAGATCAGTTAATGGTCCATTTTAACACCAACCTTAAAGATAGGAAATGTTTAGCCGCCAGTACTTTTGTGAGTAGTGTTAAAATTGGTTTTCATATAGTACTCAAGATAAGAGCATTTGCATTCTTTTCTGTGTCATCCCTCGGCCAACTTCAACACGACCATTTTTAGAGATATAGCAAAATTAAGCAAATGCTAGAGCCCCACTAAAGATAGTAAACACATGAAGTTGTAGTAGTATCTATCTCGCGAGAGATGAACCACGTCATCAGGAGAACATGCTTAGCTAGAAAATGGACCATGGACCGATATTCTCGAGAGATCAACCATGTTTTAGGTTGAGCATACACCTGGCCGAAAGCCCGAAACCAGCACCGGCGGAAGTTCAGCTCGAGCACGCTTGCCTTCTGCTTTCAACAACAAAGAATATCACAAAAGTTTCATCTGTTTCATTGAAGTGATATGAAGGCCCATGTGTGCATGAGAACCACCCTAAAATTTCTGAAATTCCAAAACGATTCCCAACATAAGGTTCAGTCACACATTGCTAAAGCAAGGAGGTAGAGATCAACTTATAAGCTAGGTGGCCAGGTGGGTCTCATATCATGTTGTAAAATACTAAAAACACATGTTTCAAAAAATAATAGTACAAACCCACATAGCATTGAACCACGTACACATAGTGTGTGTGCTCGCCTGAATTGCAACATGTATAGTCATTATGTTTTTGGCGTGCATGCACGTGTCCTACCCAATAACATTGAGAAAGTCATCAGTAACGTCTCCAATCTTTGGTTCCAGCTTGCCTTGCATCCATCCTATCGTCCTTCAAGGTTTGTGATGGTCAGCTCGACGTTGCCGGATGTTTCCTCCTGCACGTTGAGAAGGTCCGCAAGAGTGCTCACGGGCATGCAGACCACCGGTCGAAGTGGCCGTTCCAATGCCTTTTGGTGCGACATCATGGGTATTATGGCAGCCATTTGCGGTCGTTGGCTCGGGCTCTCCTGAACGCACAGTAGACCTACTTGGATGCACGTCGCCGCCTGCTCTAGCTCCGCTAGGCTGCAGCCATCACGCACGACTGGGTCAAGGAGCTCGAGGCTCTTGTTTTCCTCGAATAGCATCCATGCCTGCAAAAGGATTATTGTGCTTGTGCTTGTCAATGCGATTTGTGGGGTTCAATGTGATTCTATCATGGTGTATTTCTTGGTTCAAACAAATTGGTTGGGACTTTGGCCGTCTAGGCACGCTATTTCGAGTTTGTGTTAAATTTATAAAATCACACAAAACTCATTTTGGCTGTTTGAATTCAGTTGCAGGAGGTAATTCACTTACGTGAGCTATGAGGTTGAAACTTCGTTGGTTCCTCCTCCCATTGATGATCTCTAGCAACAGCACACCGAAGCTGTACACATCTTGCATGAACGAAACCATTCCGTCCATGGCGTACTCTGGTGACATGTAACCGCTGCGCCACACATGGGCATCATGCAAAATCAGTCAAGAAATCGGGAGAGGATACACTTGAAAAGAAAAGGAAAAAGTCAAGGTAACTATATAGTACTTCTCCACCGTTTGTGTTATGCAAGGTTTGCAGTTCTTACTATGTCACAACAATCCTTTCTGTGACCTGATGGTCGCCGATGCTGCTGAACAACTTGGCGATTCCAAAATCCGATATCTTGGCCACCATCTCCCTATCGAGGAGAACGTTAGCCGCCTTGAGATCTCGGTGGATCATCGTGTGCCTCGAGTCCTGGTGAAGGTAGAGAAGCCCTCTTGCAACACCGAAGATGATGTCCATCCTAGTTCTCCAGCTCAAGCCAGCGTGCCTCCTTGGATTTGTTGGCAAATTTACACAATTGAATTTCTCGTCATAAATGGTACTCCCTCCATTCCACAATGTAGTGCTTCCTCTATCCTCGTGCTTCAACTTTGACCGTAAATTTAACTACCAAGACCGATTGCGGCGGGAGCAAAAGTTATGTCAGTGAATTCGTATTCGAAAGAAGTTTTCAATTATTCAATTTTTTCTCCCGCCGCAGTCGGTCTCGTTGGTTAAATTTATGGTCAAAGTTGGACCTCGAGAAACGTGGGCGCACTATATTTTGAAATGGATGGAGTAGTAACTGGTATATTGCAGTTAGCCAGACACGTCATACATACCAAAAATGAAAGTGTCCAAGCTCTTGTTGCTCATGTACTCATAGACCAGTATCCTCTCGGAGCAGCAGTGGATGCAGCAACCGAGCAGGCGTACGAGGTTACGGTGTCGCAGCTTGGCGATCAGGTCCACCTCATTCTTGAACTCCTTCAGACCTTGCACACTGTTTCCTGCTGATAGCTTCTTCACTGCGACTTCCTGGCCATCTTCCATTTGACCCTGTCAAAGAAAATTCAGGTAATCAATTAGACATTTGTCATATAAGTACAACATGGCGAGCACTACCCGCATGTAGTCCATACGAGCATAGGAAATTTTCAGTCTGATTTCACATGAATTTTACAAGCATTATCACCTTGTAAACAATGCCAAAGCCGCCGCGCCCTATTTCATTTTTGGGGCAGAATCCGTCGGTGGCGTCTCTAAGGGTTTCGAGATGGTACGTCGGACACTCACCTCTCACCATGTCATCAAACTTGATAACTAAAAAATGGAGAAGGAAGCAACAAATACATGAGCAGCTGATAGAGCAAGTAGTAGTTTCAGGTTATCCTCCTGAAACAAACTCACCAAGGAAGGCGACTCACCTTGCTTACTGCGTTGCCGGATCTTTATCCAGATCACAAGGCCAAGCGATAGCAGAAGCAATGAAAATTATGTTACCACCGTGGCGATGATCACGACGAGCTTGCTGGTCTTTGTTGTCTCTAATATTAAGATGCATGTGCAGTGTAAACGCACAAAAATTGTGTATTCCTTAAGCCATTATACTAGTATAAGGTGCATCGTAATGTGTGAGCTTGGCATGTTTGCCATGGCATAGGATTGACAAGGTCCTTACCTTCAGGAACTAAAAATATCATTCTGTTAATGAACAAAAAGTCTGATCTCTTGACTTCAACCAAAAGTTACAACATGAATTGTTTTTGTGTAACTGGTAACTCCAAAAGTCTGATTTCATGACTTCAATCGAAAGTTACAACATGAATTATTTTTGTCTAACTGGTAACTCAAAAAGTCTGATTTCATGACTCAATTGAAAGTTACAACATAAATTATTTTTGTCTAATTGGTAACTGAAGTCAAGCTAAAGGAGTCATAATATCTTATTAGTAGTCGATGATGGTATGTCTGGCATCCATCTTTTTTGTCTTTCTGGCCATCATATCTATACCTAGCGTATGCAGAATAAGTTGTGCCATTTTTGTAACTCCATATTTGAAAAAAATAATTAAACCTTAGTCTATCCAGACGTGCCCATCCTTCCCCTACCTCATCCAAACAGATAAGATGAATTCATCATGTAAAAAAAAGGGATTTTGTGAATACAAATTGGGTGAAACATAACATAAGCAATAGTGATATATACGGAAATTAAGGTGATCTTGTTTCAAGTTTGTGATTATCCATACGAATCTCTGCGTAAAATCAATGACTTAGGACTTAGATGTGCAATACTTATGACACATCTAAAAAATGTGCTTTAGCAAAACTGTAGTTTTATTTTGGATTTTGGATCCGAAGCAAAGAGAGTGTAATGTGTTTATAATTACCTAGGTGAAGGTCAGACATTGCCAGCCTGATGAATAGATCCTGGCCGTGGTCGACGAAGCGCGTGTCCATGAGCTCGCCGAACCATTGTATGCACCCGGTCCCGCCCCCACGTACGGATGTCCGACGCGGCGTACGCCGTGCAGGAGCAGTTGGACGAGCACCTCCGGCCGCACTCCGCGAGCGATGCGCCGGCGTCCACGCTGCTGCCGTGCGTCTCCGGCAGTTTCACGCCGCGCAGGGTATAGAACCCGTCGCCGCCACTGCACTGCAGCACCGTGCTGCGGGCGCACCCGCCGGACGCGTTTCGCATGCGCCACTCCGCCGGCGAACTCGGGATGAACCCCCTGATGCAGCCGCACATCACGGCGCCGACCGCGTTGCACACACCGAACGGGCCGCACGCGCCTTAGAAGTCGCACTGGTCCCTCGGCCCCGACCAGAAGACCCTCCACACGAGCGCCGCGCGGTCCCAGAACATGCGCTGCATCGCGCCGGACTCGTTCAGGACCAGCCGGGACACCGGCGAGCCGACGCGGTCGCTGTACACGAAGGAGACCTCGTCGGCGGTGTGGGTGAACCGGAACTCCACCAGATCCTCGAAGGTGGTCATGTCCGGGCAGCCGCTGAACCGCAGCCCGTTCCACGGGCCCGTCCGGTACCTCTTGCGTCCGTTCCTCCAGACGTGCAGCTCCGGCGAGCCCCGCCTGTCCATCACGTACCGGAAGTCGCCGGGCGACGGGTCGTCGGCGCTGCGCCACGACGAGGCGGACCACACGTCGCCCGTCCGGAGGTCCTGCCCGGCCCGCGACCCGGAGAGGAACGTGCTGGTCGGGTGGTCGAAGCTTTGCCACACCGCGACGCCGGCCGCGTCCGCGAGCACCAGGTTGCCGTCGTCGTGGAGCTGTGCCACCGACGCCGCCGAGGAGCTGGACGAGGACCAGATGGTTTCGTTACCACTGGCGGCGTCGAGGAGCACGAGGTCCCCTCGGCTGCTGAGCACGACTACGCCGGAGGATGAGGCGTTGAGCGGGCGGTCACGGTTGGCGACCCAGACGACGGCGCCCGGGGAGGCGGTGAGCCATATGCCGAGAAACCACTTGGTGTTGTTGGCGACGGAGAAGAGGCCGTCCGCTGCGTCAAGGTGCTGTCGGCGACGGCCGAGGCCGTGAGAAGCAGCCGAGACAAAAAAGCGAGCAAGCACCGGTGGCGGCTCTGGCTGGGCCTCATGATCTTGCGCGCGCGGGGCTTCGCCGAGAGTAGAGGAATGCAGCAATCAAGAAATCGCTCAACACTGAAGCTTGGTGATATTGTGATTTGACCATTTCACGCTGGTACTGGTCCGGCTGCCAACTTCCACACACGATCGAAATAGTCATCCATTTTATTCGGATTCTGTTCATTTACATTGGTAAAAGGAACAAAAGTGTCTGTTTGCGGTCGTCCGCGGTTATCACATTAAATTCACGCCGAACTGTCCACATGCATTAAACTTAAAACATTAAAAAAAGCAGACTTAAACTCCAAAAGAAACCTTAGAACGGTTGTCACCGCCGTTCTGGCCCCCGTCTTCACTGGATGCCGTCTTCCTCGTCCGCGCTGAGGTCGATGAAGGGAGGCGGCTGTCATAGGTGGGCTGGTGGCGCCTGCGGCGGCTGCACTGCAGAGGGCGTTGGTGGCACGCGGGTGATGACCATGTATCAGTCTCAACCCACACGGGCGTACACCAACCACTATTGAGAAAAGCCATATAGATAAACTATAATTTTTGAAACAATTGTGGCGGATAACTGGTCTTAACCGCCACAGCTAAAGGCGGTCTAATGGCGGCCGTGGGCTTGCACTCGTCACAAGCGGGATCTTCCAAATAAGCCCGCGGGATGAAATGTGTAGTGGTGAGCGGAAGTTAGAGCCTGCCACTGCTCTCTCATAAGTCAGTGGCGGACACTGTCATATGCCCGCCACAACTACATTTTGGCAAGCCAAGCCAAATAAATCCAAATTTTGAAAGAAAAAAATACAGTGGCAACAAGGTGCCTTGCAATTTTGCCCACCTTAGACGCTTAGGCGTCAGGGCGGTGCATGCTGGCCTTTCTGCCTTAAGAATAACAAGTTTAAACCCAATCATCCAAATCAAGTGCTCCAGCAAAATTGTAAACTTAGACATGGGGATTCCATGTTGTGACCATTTTATGAAAAATGGTTTAGCTACACCAAAAATTAGCAACAAGCTGGGACATATAGTTGTAGACAGAAGTGCTGATCCCACATGATATCATGGCTCACAACTAATCACTTTCAGTGTTAGGCGCTGTGTAAAATTATGAGGTCGTATACAGTTTTATTTGGCCACTTCTTATGGTCTTGACTCTTAATTATTGGAACAGCTCTAACATTTTTTTTCCGTTTCCATATACGTATATCCTATTATTGACTACTTTATGATGTAATGGTACAGGTGTACCCAAAGATTCAGGAGTCAGATGAGGTATTGTTTCTTCTATAGTCTTAATATCTGCAATGCTGTCATGTTCACTTAAATTTGGTATTTCTCGACATTGGTAGGAGGATTACCTTTAAATGTAAACCGACGCGCCATCATGCCGCCGTGCCGCCGAGGAGCATCGGGCTACCGCGGCGTCCGCCAGCACCCCAACGGCTGGTACTCCGCTGAGATTCGGTCTGGTGACGTCCGGCTCGGCCTCGGTACGTTCCGGACCTCGCACGAGGCCGCACGCGCCTACGACGCGGCAGCGTGGCGCCTGGACAGGCCGCGCCAGCAGATGAACTTCCAGGATGTCCAAACACGCCAGCAGGCGCAGGACATCGCCCCTCCGCCTCGTCTTATCACGGACGAGGACCGTGCAGAGCACGCTCAGCAGCATCGCCCCCTCCTCGTCGCCGAGGAGGACGAGCGGGCCATGGCGGAGTGGCGCCGGCGCCACCCGGAGGACGTCGCCAACGAGGAAGCCTTCTGGGCAAGGCGTCGCGAGGAGATGGCAAGGCGCCGCACGGAGCGGTTGGACAGGCGTCAGCGGAAGGCCCTTGCGTTATCGCAGTGCGAAATCGTTGAAAATGGTGGGCAGTCGATCTTTTTGTCTAATGATGACCGTTGGGAAGATATGTGGCTCGATACCTCGGACCAGACCAGCGAGGATGGCGATGATGATAATGATGATGACTGGGAGTACGCTGTAGTTGCACTATCTAGTAGTTTTTAAAAAAAATCGTTGCACCGTAGTTTTTTATCTATCTATGCTATGGAACTATGTAAAATATCTATGTATCGTTTTGATCTATGAATTTTATTTATCGTTTTATTAAAAAAATGTACGCAATGTTTAGCGCGCGCTGCATTTTAGCGCGGCCGCTGGTGCTACGCGCGCGCGCTCAGTTTTAGCGCGGCTGCTGGAACTAGCGCTGCCGGTCGCACCAAACCAGGCGAAGGGCGTGCGGCAAATGAGTTTTTAGCGCGTGGCGCGTTGCGCGGCTGTTGTAGATGCTCTTAGTAGCTAAGCTTGACTGGCACAATCGAAGACCGGGAGAATTCTTTTTTCTTCGGAGCCGACACCACAAGATAGAACACCCCGTTTTACCCACGATTTTTCTAGAAACATCGAATACAACTACACACGCATACAGTAACACCATCACACGAATGCACTCACACAACGCCTAGTGAAGACCTAGTGATACACGGTTATGCTGACGAACCCAGAAACAACTCCATCACCTACACTTCATTGCTAGGGAATTCGACGAGAAAACCACAATTTAGTCCATCTTAGGATGATGGTGGAGAAACCCGTTCCCCGATGCCTCCCATCCTTAAGCTACCATGAGCAAATGAAGACGATGGAAACATTAGGTGATGTGACTCTCGTCTCTCTTATTGCGATCATCAATTTTTTTTCTTTAGTTGTGTTTCGCTTTTGCTCTCCTTTTCTTATTGTTCTGCTGCTGCATGTTTGGATGCGTTATATAGTGAAGATGGGGATATATAGAGGTAGGAAAGTGGAAAATTAGGTGCCAAGCAATCAATACTGTATTGACATTAGTCGTACACACAATAGACGGTATTATTGCTTAGCTATAGCACCAGCAGGTGTTCCTGACGACGAGGTGGCCGATGAGCCGCGATGGCAAGACCTCTTCGATCTCGAAGTCAAGGGCATGGAGCAGTGGGTCCAGCTCCGCCATCTTGGTGCTCGCCAAGGCCGAGGTCATGGCAACCCCCCAGGCTGACTAGCTGAGGCGTGGTAGGGGGAAGCTCAGGTGCGCGTTCCGCACACGGACCGTGTGCGTGTGGTCGCTGGTGGGAATGGACCAGCGCCGTTTTTTGGAAGTTATTGGTATAGCTGAGTGTGACTGGCACAATAGAGCGGGGAATTTGGCTAGAGACGTGAAGCAATAAGGGGTTGTTTGGTTCCTAGTCATGTCTTGACACACTATGTCACATTTTAAGTTAGGTACTTTCATCAACTTAGCTAGTAGTATGTGTTTGATTTTAACCGTATTTAAGCGAAGATTCTTTTTGTGAGACATAAGCCAATATGTCATACACATAAAAGGTGTGGCAAAATTCCCTTAAGAAAGCAATAGTGTGGCTAAGATTCTAAACAATTAAGGTAAGACAAGTAAGGCAAAAATAGTATGGTAAACAATGTAAAATTTAGTCACCAACCAAATAAGTCCTTACTACTTATTTTATATTTTGGAGCCAATGCCACCAGATAGTCAGAGAACACCCGGATGTACCTACAATTCAGTGATTCTTTGCTGTAAAGTCGAATCCAATAAACACAAAAAACTATATCGACTATGTTGCATTGCTACCCGCGAAAAAGAAAACCACAATACTGCATTGCTAGGGAATCTGGTGTCTATTTTCTCTTAGAGAAGACCACAAGTTAGTCTAGCTTAGGATAACAATGCAAGAATCATTTCCTTGATGCCTTTCATCCTTAAGCCGGCCTGGATAAATGAAGACAACAGAAACATTAGGTGATGCTACTCGGGTCTCTCTTATTGTGATCGTCGATTTTTCTCTATGTGTGTTTCTCTCCTGTTCTCTTTTTCTTATAGGTCTGATGCTTCATCTTTGGACACTTTATATAGCAAAGGTGGGACTATATAGGCATAGAAAATAGGAAAAAATAGGTGCCAAGCAAGAAATATTGTATTCGTACATAGTAGGTGGTATTATTGCTTAGGGATGGCATGTGAGTTAATGCAAATAAAAAGAAAAGAAATAAAATAAAATAATACGTGACTTGAAAAATATTTATTGACTTCCGCTTTATAGTGTTATAGGACCTCTTTGGACCACATGCTTGAGAAACGTGGGATTATACAATCACATGAATCTGACAAAGTTTGCAAGTGCAAAACAAGAAATTGTGAAAGAGCAATATTTTGCAATATTTGTCGTTTCGATGGATCACCAAGGAAAAGAAACACATAAAAATGTGTCGATCCTACGTTAGCATGTTAAAGAATTTTGGGTGGATGTTCAAATTCCTATGCAATTGAGGCATACAAAACCAGTCCACAGAAGAAAACATATGCATGGGAGGAGGAAGAAGGGAAAACTGACCGGAAAGAATTGGCGAGTCGGCGATGACAACGAGAGTGCAATCCATAGATTTTATTAGACAGACAACTCATATTTGTGAATATTAACAAGCCAAATATTACTAGTTTTGAGAACATTCACAGTGCTTAGAGGCTTGCTTGCCTCTATGCCGAGCCCCACAGCCAGCCTCTAAGTTTATCCCAAAACTCTGCGATATGCCATTCCTCTATTATGGACTTCATAAGAACCTAAAAACGTTTCTAATGCTTCTCTTTCATCACTTTTCCTGGTACACTTGATTAGGCACGCGCTAAAATGCGGTATCAGAAGTTGCAAATTTAAGGCGTCGGATTGCACGCTTTTCATAATTTACACTGCATGTTTTTTGGACGTGGGTTTTTGGGCATCTGCTAAACTAATGTTGAGTTCGGCGTGCTAAAAGTGGTACAATAACGCGCTAAAACTATTTTAGCGCGTGAAACTTTTATAAGGGTGAAGGAGACGATGCAAGAGCGATCCTAATCTATAAGCCCAGCCCATAACTGCTCTTTGTATAAAACGTGAGCACAGATCCACTCCACCATTGCTGCAATCCCCTACTCTCGGTGAAGCGGCGGTATTCAATTCACCGGGCGCGCGCTCAAGATCATGAGCCAGAGCCTCAGCCACCACCGGCTCTTGCTCGCTTTTCTGTCTGTGCTGCTGCTCACAGCCTCGGCCGTCACCGACAGCACGTTGACGCAGAGGAGGGCCATCGGCGGCGACCAGAGGCTGGCCTCGCCCGGCGGCGCCTTCCTGCTCGGCCTCTTCTCCGTCGCCAACAACACCAAATGGTTGCTCGGCATCTGGTTCACCGCCTCCCCGGACGCCGTCGTCTGGGTCGCCAACCGCGATCGCCCGCTCGACACCTCGTCCTCCGGCGTAGTCACGCTCAGCAGCCGAGGGGACCTCGTACTCCTCGACGTCGCCAGCAATAACGAGACCATCTGGTGGTCCAACTCCTCGGCCGCGGTGGTAGCGCAGCTCCGCGACGACGGCAACCTGGTGCTCGCGGACGCGGCCGGCGTCGTGGTGTGGCAAAGCTTCGACCACCCGACCAACACGTTCCTCTCAGGGTCGTGGGCCGGGCAGGACCTCCGGACCGGCGCGGTGTGGTCCGCCTCGTCGTGGCGCGGCGCCGATGACCCGTCGACCGGCGACTTCCGTTACGTGATGGACACGCGGGGCTCGCCGGAGCTGCACGTCTGGAGGAAGGGGCGCAAGACGTACCGGACGGGCCCGTGGAACGGGGTGCGGTTCAGCGGCTGCCCAGGCATGACCACCTTCGAGGACCTTGTCGAATTCCAGTTCACCCACACCGCCGACGAGGTGTCGTACGTGTACCGCGACCGCGTCGGCTCGCCGGTGTCCCGCATGGTCCTGACCGAGTCCGGCGAGGTGCAGCGCATGGTCTGGAACCCCGCGACGCTCGCGTGGAGCGTTTTCTGGTCGGTGCCGAGGGACCAGTGCGACGTCTACGGCGCGTGCGGCCCGTTCGGCGTGTGCAACGCCGTCGGCGCCGTGGTGTGCGGATGCATCAGGGGGTTCCTGCCGAGGTCGCCGGCGGAGTGGCGCATGCGGAACTCGTCCGGCGGGTGCGCCCGCAGCACGCCGCTTCAGTGCGGCGATGACGGTTTCTACGTTCTGCGCGGTGTGAAGCTGCCGGAGACGCACAACAGCAGCGTGGACGCCGGCGCCTCGCTCGCGGAGTGCGGCCGGAGGTGCCTGTCCAACTGCTACTGCACGGCGTACGCCGCGTCGGACATCCGTGGCGGCGGGACCGGGTGCATACAGTGGTTCGGCGAGCTCATGGACACGCGCTTAGGCGACGACGGCCAGGATCTGTTCGTCAAGCTGGCAATGTCTGAACTTGGCCTAGGTAATTAAACACTCTACACTCCTCAGCATGGATCGCTAGAACCAGATCAATTTCATCCAAATTTTATTCACCTTATCTGTTTTTTTTTCAACAATTCATCTTACCTGTTCTGATGAGGTAGGGGAGTGGTTGGGTGCCTTTTTATAAAAGAAATGCAATAGCTTATTTCACATGCTCAGAATGATGGATGACAGACACACTATCAGCACAAACTGCTAGGATTAGAGACAACTTCTTCTTTACCTTGACTTGAGTTACCAATTAGACAAAACAAAACATGTTGTATCTTTCAGTTGAAGTCAAGAAATCAGACTTTTTGAGCTACCAGTTAAACAAAAAACAATTCATCTCATAACTATTGGTTGAAATCATGAAATCTGGCTTTTTTGTTCATGAACAAAATGTTATTTTGTAAGTGTTGATTCGAGTTCCAGAATCATGGCATTCGCATTATCTTTTTTTTTACATCAATTTATATTATCTATTAGGATGAGGTGGGGTTAGACTTAGGGGTTTTCTGCAAATGTGGAGTGGAGTGGAGTGGGGTCTTTCTATAAAGATGGCACAACTTATTTCACATACATTTGGTCAGAAACGACGGATAATACCATCACCACGAACTGGTCGGAGTAGGGATATTCTAACTCCTTTGGCGCGACTTCAGATACCAATTAGACAAAAATAATTCATGCTGTAACTTTCAATTGAAGTCATGAAATCAGACTTTTTGAGTCACCAGTTAAACAAAAAAAATCATGTTGTAATTTTTGGTTGAAGTCAAGAAATCAGACTTTTTGTTCATTAACATATTGATATTTCTGTCCCTGGAGGTAAGGACCTTGTCAAGCCTATACCAAGACAAACATGTTAAGCTCACACATTATGATGCACCATACACTAGTACAATAGCTTAAGGAGTACACAATTTTCACGCGTTTACACTACTCCTGCATCTTAATTCAGGGACAACCAAGACCAACAAGCTCGTCATGGTCGTCGCCGCGGTGATAACAACATTTGCATTGCTTCTGCTATCACTTGGCCTCCTGATCTGGAGAAAGATCCGGCAGCGCAATAAGCAAAGTGAGTCAAGAGTCCATGGTGAATTCGTTTCAGGAGGATAACCTGAAACTACTACTTGCTCGATCTACTGCTCATGTATTATGGCTTCTTGCTCCATTTTCCAGTCACCGAGTTTGATCACATCGTGAGAGGCGAGTGTCCAGCGTACCATCTCGAAACCTTTAAAGCCGCCACCGACGGATTCTGCGCCAAAAATGAAATAGGGTGTGGTGGCTTCGGCACTGTATACAAGGTGATAATGCTTGTAAAACCCATGTGAAATCAGACTGAAAATTTCCTATGCTCGCATAGACAACATGTGGATTGATTAACTGGATTTCTTTATCAGGGTCAAATGGTAGATGGCCAAGAAGTTGCAGTGAAGAAGCTGTCAGCAGGGAATAGAGTGCAAGGTCTGAAGGAGTTCAGGAACGAGGTGAACCTGATCGCCAAGCTACAGCACCGCAACCTCGTACGCCTGCTCGGCTACTGCATCCACCACTCTGAGAGGATACTGGTCTACGAGTACATGAGCAACAAGAGCTTGGACACCTTCATTTTTGGTACGTATGACATGTCTTGACTGGCTGTAGTATACCAGTTACTACCATTTATGATGATAAATACAATTGTGTGAATTCGCCAACAGATCCAAGGAGACACGCCACCTTGAGCTAGAAGACTAGGATGGACATCATCTTCGGCATTGCCAGAGGGCTTCTCTACCTTCACCAGGACTCGAGGCACACGATGATCCACCGAGATCTCAAGGCGGCCAACGTTCTCCTCGACCGGGAGATGGTGGCCAAGATATCGGATTTTGGAATCGCCAAGCTGTTCAGCAGCATCAGCGACCATCAGGTCACGGAAAGGATTGTTGGGACATAGTAAGAACTGCAAACTTTATATAACACAAACAGTGGACAAGTATTTATAGTTACATCGACTCTTTGTTTCTTTTCTAGTGTACCCACGATGGGTTCCTTAACTGATTTTGTATGCTGCCCATGTGTGGCTGCAGTGGTTACATGTCACCTGAGTATGCGATGGACGGCATGGTATCGTTCATGCAGGACGTGTATAGCTTCGGTGTGCTGTTGCTGGAGATCATTAGTAGCAGGAGGAACCAACGAAGTTTCAACCTCATTGCTCATGTAAGAAGTCAATTGCCTCTTGCAACTGTACAAAATAGTAAAAGTGAGTTTTGTGTGATTTTATAAATTTCATCCGAACTCAAAATACCATGCCAAGACGGCCAAAGTCCCAACCACGTTTGTTTGAATCCCACAATGGCATTGACAAGCATAATAATCTTTTTGCAGGCATGGGGGCTATTTGAAGAAAACAAGAGCCTCGAGCTCCTTGACCCAGCCGTGCGGGGCGGTTGTAGCCCGACCGAGCTAGAGCAGGCCGCGACGTGCATCCAGGTAGGGCTACTGTGCGTTCAGGAGAGCCCGACCCAACGACCGCAAATGGTTGCCATAATATCCATGTTGTCGCACCAACAACTGCCGGGACGGCCGCTTCGGCCGGTGGTTTGCATGCCTGTGAGCTCTCTGACGGACCTTCTGGACGTGCAGGAGGACACATCCGGCAACGCCGAGCTGACCATCACAAACCTTGAAGGTCGGTAGGATGGCTACTGGGCAAGGTAGAACCAAAGATTGGAGACGTTACTCTTACCAAAAACATAACGTGCATGCACACCAAAAACATAATGATTGTACAAGTCGCAGTTCACGCGAGCACACACGCTATGTGTATATATTTCAATGTTATGTGGCTTTGTAACTTTTTTTAAACCTGTGTTTGTAGTACTTCACAACATCACATGAGACCTGCCTGGCCACCTTATAAGTTGATCTCTACTGTAAGATTGAATAGAACTATGTTTATTGATAATTGCAGCCACATACATGAGATTATACTAGCAAAAGAGCCCGTGTGTTGCAACGGGAGAGAAAACATAACACACACTCTTAATTCAACAACCATCACTCAAGACCACAATAGGTCCATCTCCTTTATTTTTGCGAGGCATCATATTTGTGTTGCCGCTTATCCTCCTTCTCACCCTTGCCGGCGATGGCCTCGGTGTCCACACAAAACAACAAAAAACGTGTGTTGAATATGGTTAATCCTAAGGCGTCTCTCTCTCCCTCTCTCCTCCCTCTCCCTCTCGCTCGCTTTCTCTCACTCTCGCGATGAGAAATCTGTTGTTTTCCCCTGCGACATTTTTCAGAGGTATGCATGTGTAGTTATCGATGTTCTCTTTCCTGTATATGGTTATAGTTGGGTGTTTATTTACAATCCGGATCGCCACCGGTATGAAAAAAACGAATCTTGCGCTATAAATTATAAGTTTGCTTTCATAACAATATTTAAAAATATTTAACAGGTAAAATTAACATCATATTTAGATTTCACACATTTTTCTAATAAAATTTCATATATAATATGTTAAAATCGAAGTTAAGGTTTAAAAGATACAGATAATTTAGAAAATCATTTTGTTTGACTCAAATATATTTCAAAATAATATTTAAAAATAATTAACAGGTAAAAATAATCTCATATTCATGTTCTACATATTTTTCTAATCAAATTGCGTATATAACATGTTCAAATCGGAGTTACGGTTTAAAAGATATGGATGATTTTAAAAAGCATTTGGTTGACTTAAATATGATCCGCGGGTTGATTTCAAGAAAAGACAGAGACTTTTGTGTAAAATACAAAATAACGATGCGTTTTAACTTAAAACAGGACTGCGGGTTGAATTCTCTGAAATAGAAGGACTTTTCAAAAAAAATGCCATGACGGACGAAAGAAACCCAATTTGCTTTATTATTAGGTAAAGATAGGAGGGTACAACCGACTAAGGCTATTACAAAACGACTAGGACTGCTATTACAAAACGACTAGGACTCCTAATTAAGTTGAGATCCAAGTAATAGTCTAACATCCCCCACGGGATCAACGGGAGGCTCGACGATGTTGAGACTAAATCAAATGTTTTGAAACTGTGTAGTAGCCATGCCTTTTGTAAAATATGTTAGCAAATTGAGCTGTAGTAGGAATGTGAAGGACCTGAACCTGTCCGAGAGCCACCTTCTCGCGAACAAAATGAATGTTAATCTCGATGTGTTTAGTCCGTCGATGTTGAACAGGATTCCCAGACATGTAGACAGCTGATATATTATCACAATAAACAATGGTAGCCTGTTCAATTGGTTGATGTAACTCTAAGAGCAACTGACGGAGCCAAATAATATCAGCAATAGCATGTGCCACTGCACGGTACTCAGCTTCAGCGGACGAGCGGGAGACCGTTACCTGTCTTTTTGAGGACCAACAAATCAAATTGTTACCAAGAAAAACACAGAAACCAGATGTAGATCGTCGAGTGTCTGGACAACAAGCCTAGTGTGCATCAGAATATGTGGCGAGAGAAGTAGGAGAAGAATTATTGATGTGGAGACCATGATCAAGAGTACCTTTCAAATACCGAAGAATACATTTGACGTGATTATAGTGAGGAAGACGAAGATCATGCATGTAGAGACAGGCTCACTGGACAGCAAAAGAGATTTTAGGGCGAGTGATGGTTAGATATTGGAGAGCACCAGTGAGGCTACGATAAAGAGTAGTGTCGGGAAAAGGTTCACCAGCAGCAGAGAGTTTGAAACTGGTGTCAATAGGGGTGCGAGAAGATTGACAGTCAAGCATACCAGCACGATTGAGAAGATCAAGAATGTATTGCCGTTGGGAAAGAAAAAGACCAGAAGAATCCCGAAGAACAGTAATACCCAAGAAGTCATGAAGAAGACCAAGATCGGTCATAGAGAACTCAGCACGAAGTTGAGTAATACGGTCCAAAAAGTATTGAGAAGATGCAGTGAGAATGATATCATCAACGTAGAGGAGTAAGTAGGCAATTTCAGAATTGTGATGGTAGACAAAGAGAGATGTGTCCGAAAGAGAAGGAAGAAAGCCTATTGTTTGAATGAAGGAGGAGAAACGCTGAAACCATGCTCTAGGAGCTTGTTTGAGACCGTAGAAAGATTTTTGGAGAAGACATACGTGGTTGGGATAAGAGGGATTTTCAAAACCAAGAGGTTGTTGATGAGCTGCCGGTCTTCAACTGGATCACCAATTCACGAAGTTCATCGAAGATGGCCTTGAGGCGTTGGCAGCAGACGCTGAGAGAAGTATCTCCTTGCACCGTGTTCCTGAGCTTGGTGTGGAGGATGTTGCTGCGAGCATCAATGTTGTCCTGGAAGAGCTGTCGGAGGGCCGCCCAGAGATCAGCGGCGGTGGTAGCATCACGTAAGACAAGATTGAAAATCTCGGTGCAGACGCGCATGTAAATCCATTGGATGATGGCGAGATCATCCTTGACCCATTGTGGATCGTGTGAGGCTGCGGAACTGAGCCGGCGCGGACGTGGGAACGGAGATTGCATCGCCCAAGGTGGACGTCGAATAGGTGGCGCCAATGGTAGTAGTTGTGGGAATTGAGATCAAGGGTTATATGTATATAGGGGCTAACATCGGCGATTGTATCGGTAAAGGAAAGTGCGGGAGGCAGCGGTGGTGCTAGAGGAGGGGTGGCAGCGGCAGCTTTGGCGAGGATGGCGGCCCGGCGGTCGAAGTAGCCGGGCAGCGGCGGCAGCGGCGGAGGTTTGGGCGGTGGAGCCATACCCTAGGACCGAATATCTGATACCATGTAAGATTGAATAGAACTATATTTATTGATAATTGCAGCCGCATTCATGAGATTATATAGGAAGGGTACAAACCGACTAAGGCTATTACAAACGACTAGGACTGCTATTACAAAATGACTAGGACTCCTAATTAACTTGAGATCCAAGTAATAGTCTAACATCTACGTCTTTGCCTTAGCAATGTGGGACTGAACCTTGAATTGGGCATTGTTTTGGAATTTCGGAATTTTTAAAGTGGGACTCATGCACACATGGGCCATCCTATCACTTCAATGAAACAGCTGGAACTTGTGTGAAGTTCTTTGTTGTTGGACACAGAAAGCAAGCTTGCTTGAGCTGAACTTCCGCCAGTACTAGCTGGTTTCGGCTAGGTGTATGTATGCTCAACCATAAATATGGTTGATTTCTCGAGAAGATTGGTCAATGGTCCATTTTAACACCAACCTTAAAGAAAGGAAACGTTCAGCCGACAGTACTTTGTGAGTAGTGTTACTATTGGTTTTCTTGTAGTACTCAAGATTCAAGAGCGTTTGCATTCTTTTCTATATCCTCCCTCGTCCAACTTCAGCGCGACCTTTTTTTTGAGATATAACAAAATTAAGCAAATGCTAGAGCCCCACTATAAATAGTAAACACATGAAGTTGTAGTAGTATCTATCTACCGAGAGATCAACCACATCATCAAGAGAACAAGCTTAGCTAGAAAATGGACCATGGACCGATATTCTGGAGAGATCAACCACGTTTTAGGCAGAGCATACACCTGGCCGAAACCAGCACCGACATAAGTTCATCTCGAGCACGCTTGCCTTCTGCGTCCAACAACAAAGAATATCACAAAAGTTTCATCTATTTTATTGAAGTGATATGATGGCCCATGTGTGCATGAGAACCACTCGAAAATTTCTGAAATTCCAAAACGATTCCCAACATAAGGTTCAGTCACACATTGCTAAAGCAAGGAGGTAGAGATCAACTTATAAGGTGGCGTGGGTCTCATGTGATGTTGTAAAATACTAGAAACACATGTTTCAAGAAACTAATAGTACAAACCCACATAGCATTGAACCACGTACACATAGGGCGTGTTTGGTTGCCCGCATGCAGCCCAACCAGGCCCGCGCGGGATGTGCGCGGCCTGTTTGGTTGGCTGGGCTGCATGCGGTTTGTGGCCTGCACGGAGCTTAAAGCAGCCCGCAGCCTGACCCGGCGAAAACTGCCGAATCGGCAGTTTCTCGCGAGCCTGGCTGGGAGCGGCCATGCGTGCGAGGCAATTGCATGCCTCGGGCAGTGCGGGAGACGGAGGGGACGTCTCATAACTCGCCCCCCACTCTGCTGTCACCGCCCAGACGCACTGTTCCCACCGCTCTCTCTCTCCCTCACCGCCCTCCCTCTCCTCTCCTCCGCTGGCTCTGCCATGCCCACCGCCGCGCCGCCCTCTGACCCCCGTCGACGAGCGCATCGCCAGCATCCATGAGCGCTGGCTAGCCGGGCTCCAGAACTCGGGCCGTGACCTGGCGTCGGCGCCGCGAGCGCTGTCCCCCATCTGCTGCCGGCCACCACGAGCGCCGGCTAATGCGGTGCCGGCCACTCCTGCTCCGCCGCCAATTCCGGACCTCGTGGTCCTTGGCTCGGCGCCGGCGCCGTCTACGAAGATTCCCCTTCTTGGGACCCATTGGGCACGGGGGTTTTCTTGACCCCCGTCCAAGGGTTTTCTCCTGTCGGCAGGCCATCCTCCTCGACCTCCGGCGTGGCTGTGAGCACGGGGTCGATGCCGCAGGCCATCGCCAAGGCCGGCTCCTCCTCTGCTCCGCCACCTCTCTCCTTCCCGCCGGGGTTTTCACCACGGCCTCGGTTCGCCACGGCTGCGCGTGCTCCGGTGAGTCAAACCCCCTCAATGCTTGCTCGTAGATGTAGATTAGGGGTATATTTCTTAGGCATGTGCTAGTAGTTAGTGGATTCGATAGGATTAGATAGGATTCTTGCAGATTCGATTGGATGCGATCCCAATCGAATCCAATCGGACTGATCTGTTCTTGTTTTGTACAGTGTGTGTGCTAGGATAATTTTCTTGTGCTACTGCTAGTGTGTCCTATGATCTGTGTTCATGATGTAGCTGTGTTAATGCTAGAATCATGTTCATGTTGACTGATGAATGTTATACTGATGGCATGTTCATGTTGACTGATGAATGCTAGAATCATGTTGACTGATGGCATGTTCATGTTCAATCTAGGACCATGTTCATGTTTCATGTTGCTAACATACATGTTCAAGCTAGGGTTTGTGTTGAATGTTATACGTGCATGTAGTACGACAATTTTAGGATGGTGTCAAATCTGCATGGCTGCACAGGGGTGCTATTGCACTTGTTGTTGCTATTTTTAGATGTTTCCATGGTTAGGATAGTGCAGTGATGAGTTCCAGTTGCAGCAAAGCAGATGCCACTGATCAGTGGACTTGCCCAACAGCAAGTCAACTCATCAGTGCCACTGATCAGTGGCATTTTCCCAACAACAAGTGTCATTGATAAGTGGCATTTTCCCATAGGCAAATTCCCATAGGAAAATGCCACTTATCAATGGCGCTTGCTGTTGGGCAAAATGCCACTTATCAATGGCGCTTGCTATTGGGCAAGTCCACTGATCAGTGCCATTTCCTAACAGCAAGTGCCATTGATAAGTGGCATTTGCTCAAAGAGTTTGTGCACTGATCAGTGGAATTTGCTCTTGGGCAAATGTCTCTGATCAGTGCCATTTTGCAAAGAGTTTGTGCACTAATACTTGTCATCTTACCTGACAAGATATTGAAGACTGACTGGGATGTGCCGGGAGGAGGAGCTCAGGTGGTGGCCGGAGCTGAGCGCGCCGAGGATTTCATCCCCACGAACAGGTGGCTCAGGACGGTGGACCTACCTGGCCGGATCGCCTTCATGAGCGTGCCTCGTTCTAGGGGACGATCTCCGAGGCAGGGCCACGAGGAGGGGGCCAGGGAGCCGCTGCGCTTCTACCAGCATATCAAGGACAATGAGGACCTCGCCATGCTCGTCGTCCCTCCCAAGTTCGTGGAGGTGATGAACACCTTGCTGGTCATCAAGCGACTCCCGCACGTGGTCAGACTGTCGCGAACAAGCGGTGCATGTTCTGGGTGCAGGTCTAGAACTTCGAGGGGCACATGGTGCTTGGCCGGGGCTGGAACTACTTCTGCCGCCGCCACCGGATCGTCCCCGGCAACCTCATCGTTGTGCACATCTCAGGACTCGGACTGAAGGTTCAGATCTACAACCACGACTCCTCGGTCATGTGCAGGTTTCGTTGCAGCAGGCACAATTGCGTTGGTAACATCGAGCAGGCTACGTAGTTAAGTTAAGTAAGGTGTTGGTGGAGAACTTTTATGGTGTGTGGCGAGACTTGTGCTGGGAACTTGTTCATATTTTGGCCAGGACCAGCACCCTGGCATGCATCAGGGAAGGAGGATGCCCCTGCTGTTAATCTAGACTTATGCTATGTAGTTAAGTAGTTTGATGTCATTTCCTTGCTTGCTGTTTTTGATTTCATTTGGTTGCCTGCTGTTGTGCTGATCATGTGGTGGTAAGGCCACCACATTTGAATGGGGTGAGCAGAACACAAACGCTGTTTGCAACCAAACAGCTGAAGTTTGCATCTGCTCACACCCTAAGCACAAAAACGACAACCAAACAGCAGGGGGGGTAAGTGCCTCTCCATGCGATGCAGGCAACCAAACAGGTTGCATCTGCTGCATATGAGGTTGCATTTCATAAATCAGGCTGGCTGGAGATGGACATGCAATGCAACTATTGTTGCAAACTGCAACCAAACACGCCCATAGTGTGTGTGCTCGTTGAGAGAGTCCTGGATTAGGGGGTCTCCGGACAGCCGGACTATATCCTTTGGCCGGACTGTTGGACTATGAAGATACAAGATTGAAGACTCAGTCTCGTGTCCGGATGGGACTTTACTTGGCTTAGAAGGCAAGCTAGGCAATAGGGATATGTATATCTCCTCCTTTGTAACCGACCTTGTGTAACCCTAGCCCCCTCCGGTGTCTATATAAACCGGAGGGTTTTAGTCCGTAGGAAAACAGACAATCATAACATAGGCTAGCTTTAGGGTTTAGCCTCTCTGATCTCGTGGTAGATCAACTCTTGTAATACTCATATCATCAAGAACAATCAAGAAGGACGTAGGGTTTTACCTCCATCAAGAGGGCCCGAACCTGGGTAAACATCGTGTCCCCAGTCTCCTGTTACC
The DNA here is from genome assembly GCF_002162155.2 of Triticum dicoccoides. Classification (NCBI taxonomy): domain Eukaryota; kingdom Viridiplantae; phylum Streptophyta; class Magnoliopsida; order Poales; family Poaceae; genus Triticum; species Triticum dicoccoides. The sequence goes on from NC_041386.1 coordinate 587,947,569, forward strand.
ATCCGCCTTAGACACACAGTTCGGGACCCCCTACCCGAGATCCGCCAGTTTTCACACCGACATTGGTGCTTTCATTGAGAGTTCCACTATGTCGTCATCATAAGGAAAATGGCTCGCCTCGTTGTCAAGGACAACATCACCTCTGGGGGAGCCCTGGTTGTAGGCTAAACTCTCTGACTAGGCGGCTTCGTCATGACCGCTCACTCGGGCGTTGCACCGACAATGACCTCTCGGGTCATCGAAAATAGCCTCGACATTAGCTCAAAATTTGCCGAGCAGATGGATCCAATGGAGCTCTTGTCTTTGAACGAGCTCTTGGATCGCATTGCCGCTCTAGGAGTCACTACGGACTACGGTTGGATCGGGCTTAAACCCGACCAAAGGGAGATTAACTCTCCGCCGGTCACCCATCAGATAGTGGTGGTGGAGGAGCAATGTGGCGATTCTCCCTCTATCCTGAGGACGAACTACGTCTGGATTCCCGAGCTCTCCGAACAGGATACTCGCTCACGGGAGGACGCCGCCCTAACACTGAATCCAGAATCAGGCCGCATACCGAACCCGCAGGGCAACATCCCGGAGCCCAAACTTCCAAAATCAGAAACTTCCCTGCCCTGGGATCACAGATTGGGTCAAGGTCTGGACTTAAATCCACCCACCCATGGAGGATTTTTTGGAGAGAATTTCTAGCACGCATGGGCGGGCACACAGATTGTGGGCCGCCGATCTACGTCAAGATTTGGAAAGTCGTTTGTGTATTTCATGTATTCATAGTCCAATATCCGTACGCACATATCTATAATCACATCATAAAAGGGGAGCAGTATACCTTTCTGTGGGATCAAGGGACCGTTCCTCAAGTGATAGATATTTTGATCAACAGTCGGTGCAAGAAGTGTGTAGTAAAACCGTAGAGTTGTGCTGAAACCGTTCACTCTATTCTTCTTCTTGAAGTCCCTTATTTTTTTGTTAGAACTCCTGTGTTGCTAGGTTCTTAATTCTACCATAGGTCTCGCTATCGCGGGTCACCGGCCGCCTCGTCGTCATGGACACCTGCTGCTAGGTTCTTAATTCTTCCAACTAGTGCCATCTCTAAGCAATAATACCACCTACTATGTATGACTAATGTCAATGCAATATTGATTGCTTGGCACCTAATTTTCCACTTTCCTATGTCTATATGTCCCATCTTTGCTATATAACGCGTCCAAACATGCAGCACCAGAACAATAAGAAAAGGAGAACAGAAGAGAAACACAATTAGAGAAAAAAATCAATGATCGCAGTAAGAGAGACGAGGGTCACATCACCTAATGTTTCCGTCGTCTTCATTTGCTGATGGTAGCTTAAGGATGGGAGGCATCGGGGAACGGGTTTCTCCACCATCATCCTAAGATGGACTAAATTGTGGTTTTCTCGTCGAATTCCCTAGCAATGCGGTGTAGGTGATGGAGTTTTTTCTGGGTTCGTCAGACCAGCAGAATATCACTAGGTCTTCAATAGGCGCTGTGTGAGTGCATTCACATGATGGTGTTATTGTGTGCGTGCGTGTGTACTTGTATTCGGTGTTTCTAAAAGAAGTCGTAGATGAAGGAAATATGCCCTAGAGGCAATAATAAAGTTATTATATATTTCCTTATAATCATGATAAATGTTTATTATTCATGCTAGAATTGTATTAACCGGAAACATAATACATGTGTGAATACATAGACAAACAAAGTGTCACTAGTATGCCTCTACTTGACTAGCTCGTTAATCAAAGATGGTTATGTTTCCTAACCATGAACAATGAGTTGTTATTTGATTAACGGGATCACATCATTGAGAGAATGATCTGATTGACATGACCCGTTCCATTAGCTTAGCACCCGATCGTTTAGTATGTTGCTATTGCTTTCTTCATGACTTATACATGTTCCTATAACTATGAGATTATGCAACTCCCGTTTACCGGAGGAACACTTTGGGTACTACCAGACATCACAACGTAACTGGGTGATTATAAAGGAGTACTACAGGTGTCTCCAAAGGTACATGTTGGGTTGGCGTATTTCGAGATTAGGTTTTGTCACTCCGATTGTCGGAGAGGTATCTCTGGGCCCTCTCGGTAATGCACATCACTTAAGCCTTGCAAGCATTGCAACTAAATGGGTTAGTTGCGGGATGATGTATTACAGAACGAGTAAAGAGACTTGCCGGTAACGAGATTGAACTAGGTATTGGAATACCGACGATCGAATCTCGGGCAAGTAACATACCGATGACAAAGGGAACAACGTATGTTGTTATGCGGTCTGACCGATAAAGATCTTCGTAGAATATGTAGGAGCCAATATGGGCATCCAGGTCCCGCTATTGGTTATTGACCGGAGACATGTCTCGGTCATGTCTACATTGTTCTCGAACCCGTAGGGTCCGCACGCTTAAGGTTACGATGACAGTTATATTATGAGTTTAAGCAGTTTGATGTACCCAAGGTTGTTCGGAGTCCTGGATGTGATCACGGACATGACGAGGAGTCTCGAAATGGTCGAGACATATAGATTGATACATTGGAAGCCTATGTTTGGATATCGGAAGTGTTCCGGGTGAAATCGGGATTTTACCGGAGTACTAGGAGGTTACCGGAACCCCCCGGGAGTCATATGGGCCTTAATGGGCCTTAGTGGAAAGGAGAAAGGGACAGCCCAAGGTGGCCGCGCGCCTCCCCCCTCCCCTAGTCCTATTAGGACTAGGAGAGGTAGCCGGCCACCCTTTCTCTCTTTCCCCCTTGGGGAATCCTAGTCCAACTAGGATTGGGGGGGGGAGTCCTACTCCCGGTAGGAGTAGAACTCCTTCTGCGCCCTCCTCCTGGCCGGCCGGCCCCCTCCCCCTTGGCTCCTTTATATACTGAGGCAGAGGCACCCCAGAAACACACAAGTTGATCCACGTGATCTATTCCTTAGCCGTGTGCGGTGCCCCCAGCCACCATAGTCCTCGATAATACTGTAGCGGAGTTTAGGCGAAGCCCTACTACTGTAGTACATCAAGATCGTTACCACGCCGTCGTGCTGACGGAACTCTTCCCCGACACTTTGCTGGATCGGAGTCCGGGGATCGTCATCGAGCTGAACGTGTGCTCGAACTCGGAGGTGCCGTAGTTTCGGTGCTTGATCGGTTGGATCGTGAAGACGTACGACTACTTCCTCTACGTTGTGTCAACGCTTCCGCAATCGGTCTGCGTGGGTACGTAGACAACACTCTCCCCTCGTTGCTATGCATCTCATGATCTTGCGTGTGCGTAGGAAATTTTTTGAAATTACTACGAAACCCAACAGTGGCATCCGAGCCTAGGTTATTTATGTTGATGTTATATGCACGAGTAGAACACAAGTGAGTTGTGGGCGATATAAGTCATACTGCCTACCAGCATGTCATACTTTGGTTCGGCGGCATTGTTGGACGAGACGACCCGGACCAACATTACGCGTACGCTTACGCGAGACCGGTTCCCCCGACGTGCTTTGCACATAGGGGGCTTGCGGGCGACTGTCTCTCCAACTTTAGTTGAACCGAGTATGGCTACGCCCGGTCCTTGCGAAGGTTAAAACGGAGTCAAATTGACAAACTATCATTGTGGTTTTGATGCGTAGGTAAGATTGGTTCTTGCTTAAGCCCGTAGCAGCCACGTAAAACTTGCAACAACAAAGTAGAGGACGTCTAACTTGTTTTTGCAGGGCATGTTGTGATGTGATATGGTCAAGACATGATGCTGAATTTTATTGTATGAGATGATCATGTTTTGTAACTGAGTTATCGGCAACTGGCGGGAGCCTTATGGTTGTCATTTTATTGTATGCAATGCAATCGCGATGTAATGCTTTACTTTTATCACTAAGCGGCAGCGATAGTCGTAGAAGCACAAGCTTGGCGAGATGACAACGATGCTACGATGGAGATCAAGGTGTCACGCCGGTGATGATGGTGATCACGACGGTGCTTTGTAGATGGAGATCACAAGCACAAGATGATGATGGCCATATCATATCACTTATATTGATTGCATGTGATGTTTATCCTTTTATGCATCTTATCTTGCTTTCATTGACGGTAGCATTATAAGATGATCTCTCACTAAATTATCAAGAAGTGTTCTCCCTGAGTATGCACCGTTGCGAAAGTTCTTCGTGTTGAGACACCACGTGATGATCGGGTGTGATAGGTTCTACGTTCAAATACAACGGGTGCAAAACAGTTGCACACGTGGAATACTCAGGTTATACTTGACGAGCAAAGCATATACAGATATGGCCTCGGAACACGGAGACCGAAAGGTCGAGCGTGAATCATATAGTAGATATGATCAACATAACGATGTTCACCATTGAAAACTACTCCATCTCACGTGATGATCGGTTATGGTTTGGTTGATTTGGATCACGTAATCACTTAGAGGATTAGAGGGATGTCTATCTAAGTGGGAGTTCTTTAATTAATTTGATTAACTGAACTTAAATTTATCATGAAACTTAGTACATGATTAGTATCTTGCTTGTTTATGTTTGATTGTAGATAGATGGCTCGTGCTGTTGTTCCGTTGAATTTTAATGCGTTCCTTGAGAAAGCAAAGTTGAAAGATGATGGTAGCAATTACACGGACTGGGTCCGTAACTTGAGGATTATCCTCATTGCTGCACAGAAGAATTACGTCCTGGAAGCACCGCTGGGTGCCAGGCCTGCTGCAGGAGCAATGCCGGATGTTATGAACGTCTGGCAGAGCAAAGTTTATGACTACTCGATAGTTCAGTGTGCCATGCTTTACGGCTTAGAATCGGGACTTCAACGACGTTTTGAACGTCATGGAGCATATGAGATGTTCCAGGAGTTGAAGTTAATATTTCAAGCAAATGCCCGGATTGAGAGATATGAAGTCTCCAATAAGTTCTATAGCTGCAAGATGGAGGAGAACAGTTCTGTCAGTGAGCATATACTCAAAATGTGGGGGTATAATAATCACTTGATTCAATTGGGAGTTAAATCTTCCAGATGATTGCGTCATTGACAGAATTCTTCAATCACTGCCACCAAGCTACAAGAGCTTCATGATGAACTATAATATGCAAGGGATGAATAAGACTATTCCCGAGCTCTTCGCGATGCTGAAAGCTGCGGAGGTAGAAATCAAGAAGGAGCATCAAGCGTTGATGGTCAACAAGACCACTAGTTTCAAGAAAAAGGGCAAAGGGAAGAAGAAGGGGAATTTCAAAAAGAACGGCAAGCAAGTTGCTACTCAAGAGAAGAAACCCAAACCTGGACCTAAGCCTGAAACTGAGTGCTTCTATTGCAAGCAGACTGGTCACTGAAAGCGGAACTGCCCCAAGTATTTGGTGGATAAGAAGGATGGCAAGGTGAACAAAGGTATATGTGATATACATGTTATTGATGTGTACCTTACTAATGCTCGCAGTAGCACCTGGGTATTTGATACTGGTTCTGTTGCTAATATTTGCAACTCGAAACAGGGACTACGGATCAAGCGAAGATTGGTTAAGGACGAGGTGATAATGCGCGTGGGAAACGGTTCCATAGTCGATGTGATCGCAGTCGGCATGCTACCTCAACATCTACCTTCGGGATTAGTATTAGACCTAAATAATTGTTATTTGGTGCCAGTGTTAAGCATGAACATTATATCTGGATCTTGTTTGATGCGAGACGGTTATTCATTTAAATCAGAGAATAATGGTTGTTCTCTTTATATGAGTAATATCTTTTATGGTCATGCACCCTTGAAGAGTGGTCTATTTTTGTTGAATCTCGATAGTAGTAACACACATATTCATAATGTTGAAGCCAAAAGATGCAGAGTTGATAATGAGAGTGCAACTTATTTGTGGCACTGCCATTTAGGTCATATCGGTGTAAAGCGCATGAAGAAACTCCATTCTGATGGACTTTTGGAACCACTTGATTATGAATCACTTGGTACTTGCGAACCGTGCCTCATGGGCGAGATGACCAAAACACCATTCTCCGGTACTATGGAGAGAGCAATAGACTTGTTGGAAATCATAAATACAGATGTATGTGGTCCGATGAATATTGAGGCTCGTGGCGGATATCGTTATTTTCTCACCTTCACAGATGATTTAAGCAGATATGGGTATATCTACTTAATGAAACATAAGTCTGAAACATTTTAAAAGTTCAAGGAATTTCAGAGTGAAGTTGAAAATCATCGTAACAAGAAAATAAAGTTTCTACGATCTGATCGTGGAGGAGAATATTTGAGTTACGAGTTTGGTGTACATTTGAAAAATTGTGGAATAGTTTCGCAACTCACGCCACCCGGAACACCTCAGCGTAATGGTGTGTCCGAACGTCATAATCGTACTTTACTGGATATGGTGCGATCTATGATGTCTCTTACTGATTTACCGCTATCGTTTTGGGGATATGCTCTAGAGACGGCCGCATTCACGTTAAATAGGGCACCATCAAAATCCGTTGAGACGACGCCTTATGAACTGTGGTTTGGCAAGAAACCAAAGTTGTCGTTTCTAAAAGTTTGGGGCTGCGATGCTTATGTGAAAAAGCTTCAACCTGATAAGCTCGAACCCAAATCGGAGAAATGTGTCTTCATAGGATATCCAAAGGAAACTATTGGATACACCTTCTATCACAGATCCGAGGGCAAGACTTTTGTTGCTAAATTCGGAAACTTTCTGGAGAAGGAGTTTCTCCCGAAGGAAGTGAGTGGGAGGAAAGTAGAACTTGACGAGGTAACTGTACCTGCTCCCTTATTGAAAAGTAGTACATCACAGAAAACTGTTTCTATGACACATACACCAGTTAGTGAGGAAGCTAATGATAATGATCATGAAACTTCAGAACAAGATACTACTGAACCTCGTAGATCAACCAGAGTAAGATCCGCACCAGAGTGGTACGTTAATCCCGTTCTGCAAGTCATGCTACTAGATCATGATGAACCTACGAACTATGAAGAAGCGATGGTGAGCCCAGATTCCGCAAAGTGGCTGGAAGCCATGAAATCTGAGATGGGATCCATGTATGAGAACAAAGTATGGACTTTGGTTGACTTGCCCGATGATCGGCAAGAAATTGAGAATAAATGGATCTTCAAGAAGAAGACTGACGCTGACAGTAATATTACTGTTTACAAAGCTCGACTTGTCGCGAAAGGTTTTCGGCAAGTTCAAGGGATTGACTACGATGAGACTTTCTCACCCGTAGCGATGCTTAAGTCTGTCTGAATCATGTTAGCAATTGCCGTATTTTATGATTATGAAATTTGGCAAATGGACGTCAAAACTGCATTCCTGAATGGATTTCTGGAAGAAGAGTTGTATATGATGCAACCAGAAGGTTTTGTCGATCCAAAGGGAGCTAACAAAGTGTGCAAGCTCGAGCGATCCATTTATGGACTGGTGCAAGCCTCTTAGAGTTGGAATAAACATTTTGATAGTGTGATCAAAGCATGTGGTTTTATATAGACTTTTGGAGAAGCCTGTATTTACAAGAAAGTGAGTGGGAGCTCTGTAGCATTTCTGATATTATATGTGGATGACATATTATTAATTGGAAATGATATAGAATTTCTGGATAGCATAAAGGGATACTTGAATAAGAGTTTTTCAATGAAAGACCTTGGTGAAGCTGCTAACATATTAGGCATTAAGATCTATAGAGATAGATCAAGACGCTTAATTGGACTTTCACAAACAACATACCTTGACAAAATTTTGAAGAAGTTCAAAATGGATCAAGCAAAGAAAGGATTTTTGCCTGTGTTACAAGGTGTGAAATTGAGTAAGACTCAATGCCCGACCACTACAGAAGATAGAGAGAATATGAAAGATGTTCCCTATGCATCAGTGATAGGATCTATCATGTATGCAATGCTGTGTACCAGACCTGATGTGTGCCTTGCTATAAGTCTAGCAGAGAGGTACCAAAGTAATCCAGGAGTGGATCACTGGACAGCGGTCAAGAACATCCTGAAATACCTGAAAAGGACTAAGGATATGCTTCTCGTATATGGAGGTGACAAAGAGCTCGTCGTAAAAGGTTACGTTGATGCAAGCTTTGACACTGATCCGGACGATTCTAAATCACAAACCGGATACGTGTTTACATTAAACGGTGGAGCTGTCAGTTGGTGCAGTTCTAAACAAAGCGTAGTAGCGGGATCTACATGTGAAGCGGAGTACATAGCTGCTTCGGAAGCAGCAAATGAAGGAGTCTGGATGAAGGAGTTCATATCCGATCTAGGTGTCATATCTAGTGCATCGGGTCCAATGAAAATCTTTTTGTGACAATACTGGTGCAATTGCCTTGGCAAAGGAATCCAGATTTCACAAGAGAACCAAGCACATCAAGAGATGCTTCAATTCCATCCGGGATCTAGTCTAGGTGGGAGACATAGAGATTTGCAAGATACATACGGATCTGAATGTTGCAGACCCATTGACTAAGCCTCTTCCACGAGCAAAACATGATCAGCACCAAGGCTCCATGGGTGTTAGAATCATTACGGTGTAATCTAGATTATTGACTCTAGTGCAAGTGGGAGACTGAAGGAAATATGCCCTAGAGGCAATAATAAAGTTATTATATATTTCCTTATAATCATGATAAATGTTTATTATTCATGATAGAATTGTATTAACCGGAAACATAATACATGTGTGAATACATAGACAAACAAAGTGTCACTAGTATGCCTCTACTTGAATAGCTCGTTAATCAAAGATGATTATGTTTCCTAACCATGAACAATGAGTTGTTATTTGATTAACGGGATCACATCATTGAGAGAATGATCTGATTGACATGACCCGTTCCATTAGCTTAGCACCCGATCGTTTAGTATGTTGCTATTGCTTTCTTCATGACTTATACATGTTCCTATAACTATGAGATTATGCAACTCCCGTTTACCGGAGGAACACTTTGGGTACTACCAGACATCACAACGTAACTGGGTGATTATAAAGGAGTACTACAGGTGTCTCCAAAGGTACATGTTGGGTTGGCGTATTTCGATATTAGGTTTTGTCACTCCGATTGTCGGAGAGGTATCTCTGGGCCCTCTCGGTAATGCACATCACTTAAGCCTTGCAAGCATTGCAACTAAATGGGTTAGTTGCGGGATGATGTATTACAGAACGAGTAAAGAGACTTGCCGGTAACGAGATTGAACTAGGTATTGGAATACCGACGATCGAATCTCGGGCAAGTAACATACCGATGACAAAGGGAACAACGTATGTTGTTATGCGGTCTGACCGATAAAGATCTTCGTAGAATATGTAGGAGCCAATATGGGCATCCAGGTCCCACTATTGGTTATTGACCGGAGACATGTCTCGGTCATGTCTACATTGTTCTCGAACTCATAGGGTCCGCACGCTTAAGGTTACGATGACAGTTATATTATGAGTTTATGCATTTTGATTTACCGAAGGTTGTTCGGAGTCCCGGATGTGATCACAGACATGATGAGGAGTCTCGAAATGGTCGAGACATAAAGATTGATATATTGGAAGCCTATGTTTGGATATCGGAAGTGTTCCGGGTGAAATCGGGATTTTACCGGAGTACCGGGAGGTTACCGGAACCCCCCGGGAGCCATATGGGCCTTAATGGGCCTTAGTGGAAAGGAGAAAGGGACAGCCCAAGGTGGCCGCGCGCCTCCCCCCTCCCCTAGTCCTATTAGGACTAGGAGAGGTAGCCAGCCCCCCTCTCTCTCTCTTTCCCCCTTGGGGAATCCTAGTCCAACTAGGATTGGGGGGGGGGGAGTCCTACTCCCGGTAGGAGTAGAACTCCTCCTGCGCCCTCCTCCTAGCCGGCCGGCCCCCTCCCCCTTGGCTCCTTTATATACTGAGGCAGAGGCACCCCAGAAACACACAAGTTGATCCACGTGATCTATTCCTTAGCCGTGTGCGGTGCCCCCAGCCACCATAGTCCTCGATAATACTGTAGCGGAGTTTAGGCGAAGCCCTGCTACTGTAGTACATCAAGATCGTCACTACGTCGTCGTGCTGACGGAACTCTTCACCGACACTTTGCTGGATCGGAGTCCGGGGATCGTCATCGAGCTGAACGTGTGCTCGAACTCGGAGGTGCCGTAGTTTCGGTGCTTGATCGGTTGGATCGTGAAGACGTACGACTACTTCCTCTATGTTGTGTCAACGCTTCCACAGTCGGTCTGCTTGGGTACGTAGACAACACTCTCCCCTCGTTGCTATGCATCTCATGATCTTGCGTGTGCGTAGGAAATTTTTTAAAATTACTACGAAACCCAACAGTAGATGATTGGGTGCTCTATCTGGTGAGATCGGCTCTAAAAAAATTCCCCGCAAAAAAAGCTCTGAATTTTTTTTTCTCCCGGTCTTGATCGTGCAAGTCACTCTCAGCTAAACTTTCCGAAGGCCATACATCTTCTATATCTAAATAGGAGCCCCCCACTAGCTGATTTTTCTGGCCTCACAATCCTCCACGTCACGACAAATGTGTTCATCCGTTTGATCGACTATGGGTGGCTAGATCTGCAGCTCACGAGTTGACCCTCCTCCCGCAATCCATCCACCTTTCTCTACCCTCCTCGGCTCCTCACATCCCAAAAAACGCGCACCAACACAGCCTGATGCGCCTTCCCGTTCCACTTCCACTGCTCCTTTAATTCCCATCGAGTCCGGCCACCCCGCTCCGTCTTCTTGGCTTGCTTAACAAATCTGCCTCCACTGCGAGATGCCTCCTCCAGTGCTCGCCAGTCGACGCCAAATAGGCCGCCGCAACCACATGTAGCTGCGTCCAGCCACCGCGGGCGGCTGCCGCTGCTCGACCACCATCGATTTGGGTTGGTTTCGGTGCTCTCGATTCCCGCTCGCGTCGCGGCCTCGCAAAGTCGCAGGAACTAAAGCGGCCACTAGAAGAAATCTGGTGAGGACCGCCCTGTTCTCCTTCTGGCTGTTCCCCTCCACAAAATCCCATCTGAAATTTGTCGTTGCCTGTGGTCCGCATGTGTAGTTTTGCAGCCCTGATGGAGCCATACCGATGACAAGTACTGACAAGGCTGCCTGATCCCAATCGAAATAGTGCCTCTATCACAAAGTACGTATGAGCAGGAAGATGAGGTTGGTCCTGTTATTTATTTGTCCAGATCTCCATGCCCACGCCTGAGTTGTTCGCCTGAAGGCGTATGTGTTTTGTAGTGTAAGAGATGAATATGTGTATTACTTACATGACGTTACTGTTTCATTTTTTCTAGCTATTGGTATATTGATCGGGGTCACGTACAAGTTCTACAATGTATGGATGTGGTGATGCTGGATTTGTTTCATGGTGAATCTCAGGCAACCCTTCATCAAGCTTATCTGTTACTCCTCACATTCCAACATCTTTGGCTAACTTTTGGGGTAAGAGGAGGCCATGGGTTTGCTTCGCTTTCTTTCCCATCCAGTATAGCTTTTACCAAATGGATTTGTTAATACTGAACATGTGTTGTGTGATGTATCTTCCATGTAAGGATTATGTGCTTCCTAATACCGATGGGGATTTCAACATCTTAAAATTTATGATGTAGGCAAATAGTTATTATGGCTTGCAAGGTTAACTTCTTGATTAATGAATAGGGTTCGGCTTCTATAATGAAATCATAAGGTATACTTTTGCTTCACATTTGTTATGCCTAGGTACTATTTCTCATATGCTGCCAACCATAGGTATTTCGCTTACGCATGCATCAGACTGTAGTTGTTGGTATAAATCACAACGTTCGAATTATATTTGTTTGTGATATTTAATTATTTTCTGAAGTTTTAGCTGTCACCAATTACCTCTATTTGAGAAATTATTGCACCTTGGTTGGGCTGCAGGGATGCATGCCATCCAGGGAGGCGATGAATTGGCTACCGAGCGACCATACGACGCCTACTCTCTCTGCTGCATCTGCGATTCAGCATGAGTGTCTTCGGCTAGAATGAGAACATCACATAGTGTAATTGCAGCCAATCCCTTCCTTATTTTTTCTCAGCATGATGTGCTCCAATTTAGTGTAGTGGATTTGAGGGGCTCCAGAGGTGATATGTCTTCAAATGCTACCTCATCATTTTTCATTTGTGGTGTTTCTTAAAGTTGTTTCAGTAAGAGATCAATGGGAAACGACAATGTGTTTGGATAAGTTATTTATGTGAAAAGTTATCTACTAGGTACTTTATTTCAGCCTGTACCCTAGATCAACACATTTCACATTTGTTGCCAACAGGAAAATTAGTTTTCATGTTTGTCTTTAAGTTTCATTGTGCATTCATAGATCTTCAAGTGCAGTACTAAGACATTTCTTGCTTATGATACTTCTTTACATTCAGAAATGTCAAACTCGATAGCCTAACAATATGTACTTTTCAGATTCTTGCAATGATGAATTTTTATCTTCAAATGTTCAATGATTTGTAGACTCTGGTGTTAAACGTCTCCTACTTAATATTTTGTTCGCAATTTAGTGTGCTGAAAATGCAGACTTGAAGCAGCGCAAGAAGATCATGAAAATATTGGTGTATAATTGTTGTACATATTCAAGGTGTTGCAATTTGTTCGTTTCATTTTTCATATCTTATAGATAGCTGTCCGTCTAGAGTGCCCATCATTTCTTTTAAGCTATCTGTCTCACTAATGTCCCGCAGCAACGCGCGGGGCATCATCTAGTTACAAAGACAGCAATGCTACATCTACGTAATTAGTCTTACGTAATTAACGTAATAGGTCAGGTGGCATCTTTTTGTTGGGCGAAATTAGAGGAGGGAGGCCCACCGAGTTGAAGTCAGGGGGGTGGAGAGATTAGTTAGGCTTCGTTCGGTTAGCCCCTCCCCGCCGGGATTGGCGTCCAATCCCCGCCGAACCCCGTGGTTTCGCCCCGACCGGGATTCGACCCCAACATACTTTATGAACGTGTTCGGTTAAACCCGGCTGGGGCTACACCCCCGTCCAATCCCCCTCAAACCCCGTGGAACTACCCGGAATAAAATCCTCTCCACTCTACCCGTGGAACCAATCCCTCCCGAGCGACGAAACGGTACACCAGAAAACAATCGAGTCCCCGAGCTCTCTCTCTCTCTCCTGCGATTCAGCGGCGGCGGCGAACTGATAGCGATGGAGCTCCTGGTTCGACCGTTTCTCCCTCTTTCGCCTCCCTTCATGTGTTGTGGTAGCGGAGATGATTACTTCTCCGTTTATCTTCCTTCAAGTTTTAATCGTGTTCCCCTCCGCGGCTTCACCTTCCCGACGTTCTGGATCAGCGGCACGGTGACGCCCTCCCCTTTCAGGGCAGAGGCTCGATGATGGAAGAGAAGTACGAGGAGGACACGCACGCACACGTGCACCGCACCCGCACCCTCCCTTCCCCCCACCACGCCTCGGCTCGGCCAGTCAACCCAACGAACCTCGGCCGCGTCATGGGCGACGCCACGGGCCCGGCGAGCACCAAGCCGGCGGAGCTGGACGTGCCGCTCAGCGCCCTAGGCTTCGAGATGGAGGAGGTCTCGCCGTCGCGGCTCACCGGCCGCCTCGTCGTCACGGACACCTGCTGCCAGGTCCGTCCTTCTCCCTTGCAGCCACCTACCTGACCCCGGCCATCGATCAGCGAGTCGCAAACCTGTCGCCTCGCGACCTTTCGTTTTGCGTGTGTACTGAAAGAAGCCGCGTGTGTTTGCGCTCGTGGCCGGCCGGCAGCCGTTCAAGGTGCTGCACGGCGGCGTGTCGGCGCTGATCGCGGAGGGCCTGGCGAGCACAGGCGCACACATGGCCTCGGGATACCGCCGCGTCGCCGGCATGCAGCCCAGCATCAACCACTTCCGGAGCGCCGCCACCGGCGACACCGTCCTCGTGCGCGCCGTCCCCGTCCACATCGGCCGCTTCACCCAGGTTATATTAATTTTCCCCTGCTATTTCGCTTTTTTTACCTGAATTGTCAACCTCTTCTCTAGCAGTAGTCGATAGTGCAGAGCTTAAACAAACCACAAACCAGAGATGGCTTTTTTTTTACTGAAGCATGCTGTATTGCTACAGAAGTACAGATATTACATTTCATCGATACTCTGAAACAACTGCTTGAGTTCCACTTCATGTTAGTATCAAGTCCAGATGCAGAGGTCGGAGGTCCTCCTCCATTTCTAAAAAAAAAATGTTAGTATCAAGTCTGGTAGTTTGGTAGAGTAACTAACGTGGCTGGCATAAACAACCCGCAACTTGTTCCGTGCTTAAGAGGAGAATAATGCGACATGTCCTGATCACACTGACATTGAAGGAATTGTTAAAGCTATCTTCCATAGATGCGTGTCGCTATCAAATCTGAATGATGGAAGGATGCTAGAAACTAATCGAAATTAATAGTTGATGCTAAAATGGGTTTAAAGGTATGGGAGGTGAAGCTATGGAAGATGGATGCACCCACACAGGGGGAAGGGCCTCAAATCGCCGAGGCAAGGGTCACGCTCCTCTGTAATCTACCGGTGCCGGATGAGATGAAAAGTGCGGGAGAATCCCTTAGAAAATACTCTAAACTGTAAAACCCGGGACAAATTAAGCTTGACATGGGATTATCCATTGATGTGCGATTATCTTTCTTTTTTCGAAAAGGAGGATGGTCCCCAGCCTCTGCATCTGGACAATGCATGCAACCATTTTATTAATTATTCACAAAGACGTTACAAAATAATACATCAGTAAGTTTGAAGCCACCTTCTTGTCAACATCTGTCGCTACTCCTATCCACTGGATGAAGGGGTGCCGAATGTTCGAACCAAATACCAAACAGACATTGTACTAAATCCTAACATCTAAAGCCGGAGGCCCCAAGTAAGCCGCATTGTCGGGTCTGGGGCACACACCGGTCCGGCGCACTCTCAGAGGCCGTCGCCGCCATCTTTCACAGGTCCATCTTCAGAGCAGAAACAAGCTTTGTGTGTGTGGTTGATGAACCTTACTATGCAGCAACTAAATTGGCATGTGCTTCAATTTTGTATGTATTCATTATTCTAGTATATATATGCAGTAACTCTGATCTGTGAGCAAATATTAAAGGGCCTACTATGTAAAAGGCTATCATAAATACCATGTTCCCTTCTCCTTGTCTTCCCAGTCTTGGTTATGCGGTCTTGTAAAGGAATATAAGGCTGGTTGTAATGGGGAGTATCATATACTAGTATCATGCATATGATACTAGTGTATGATACTACCTCCCTAATGCATAGTATCATATATTAATATCATGTAGTACTCTATTTATTGCCATGCATGACACAAAGTAGCATATCATTTATTATGATACGGTATCATGACATGATACTATACTCTCTCTTTCTTCATTTAATGCTATGACACCTCATTAAAATTGCCTAGTTGGCATGTATGATACTAGCTATGATACTACCATTACAACCAGCCTAAGACATCAACAATCATGAAGAAAAGATATCAGGTGAAGCGCAGACATATTTCAAGTTTCATGGTATTTTAATTTCCTTTGAATCTGTCTACATAAGGATGGGAGGTATCAGGAAAAGGATACCCCAATGTGCCAAATAGCAAACGCGTGCAAAAATCTGTATTGCTTTTCTTTGTTTCAAAAAATCAGGATTTCAATAATAGATAAATGATGTAAGCATTAACCAAAATGGTTGTGCTGAAATGGATATCAAGGTATGGGAGGTAATGCTCTGGAAGAAGGATCCATCCACACATGAGAAATGCATGACCTCAAATCGTCGAGGCAATGGTCACACCCATTGTAATTTACATGTGTCGTATGAGATGAAAAGTGCAGGGGAAAATCTTAGAAAATACCCAAATTGTATAAAGCTCAAAGGGACAATCTTCACATGGGATTATCGATTGATATGTGATGATGATGTAAAGTGTTGTTTGCAAGCTTCATAGTTTCTTAATTTCCAACAGAAACGGCCTTCATAATTCACATGGATAATTGATGCCTTGAATTACCCAGGAATGATTAGGTCATACGATGTTGGTGTGTCCTTTTAGAACGTTAAAACCATTGCTGATATTAAGAAGCCGTATTCGGCAGTAACACGAAAGTATAAGGAAAAGAGAAATAATAATCATATATACATTTTGGTCATCTTTCTTCGATTTCCTTCTTTTTAGTTTTGCTTTTGGTTTTATTTGTTTCTTCATGGTTTTCTTTGGTATTTCTATTTTATCAGTTTTCTTTGTTTTTCTTGATTTTCACTGATTTTTTCCTTTTCTTGTTTCTTTGATTATTTTCTTTATTTTCATTGGTTTTTTCTTTTCTTTTTCTATTATCTTTATTTTTCTTCCATTTTCTTTGTTTCTTTCTTTGTTTTCATTCGTCATCTTTGTTTTTCTTTTTTTTTATCGGTTTTCATTGTTTCTAGTTTTTGCACTGTTTCTTCATTTTTTTGTTCCTTTGCCGGTTTTTATTAGTTTTTTCTTTCCCTTTTCTAGAGAACAAGAAAAAGTTTTTCCAATACACGTTTAACATTTTTTTATTACATGTAACTTCCTTCTGTAGACATTGAATTGTTTTTTTAGTAATCCCTTTGTCCCAAAATATGTGTCACTGATTTAGTATAAAGTTGTACTAAATAAGCGTCACTTATTTTGGGGTGGAGGGAGTACATGATTAACATTTCTTCCAAACATATATTTTGATGTTAACTTTTTTCATGCACATTTTACATTTTTCATATACATTAGGAACATTTCTTTATACTAGTAATCGTGCACGTGCAATGCACATCTTGTTAAATTTAATTTTTGGATATGCAAATCACGTCTTAACTATTATTACTTCCATCGTCCTCTCCTCTATCACCATGTTGCTCCACAACATATCGCACATCTTATCCTTGTCACATCCTCTCGCTTCTTTTCTACTACCTCCGTTTCTACTTCCTTCGTCTTATAATGTAAGACTTTTTTTGACACTATGCACTCATCTTCAAGTGAAAATTCACCTCACACTTTGGACAAGTAGTGACCTAAAACATCTTATATTATTTGCTTACAGAGGGAGTACATAATATGAAAATATTGTAAGCGTACTATATAAATACACAGAGTATGTGAGGTAAACTCAACATTTAAAATAATCAAACTATACTTTATTAAGTTTCCCTAATTTTCCCCACCGGTGACATGCAAGCGATCCATCACATGAGCGTCGGTGGTACCCCTCAGCAGCAGCGGTAGCTAGAGAGGATAGCAGGCGACTGCCACGATGACGAGCGAGCATGAACATATGGCGTGATGTACTTCTCGATGACCCGCAACATCTCCTCGGCGCTGGTTCTCACGATCACCCAATAAAACTATAATGCACAAACCTTCTGCATTTCAAGATAGATCTCATTTTGTCTATATGGATAACATAACTTCCATTTGCCCCTAGATGTCATCCATGTCAAGTCTTGAAGAACAAAAAAATAATACCAAGGTGACAAGAGTTGAAAAGAAAATATATCCACTTGTAGACTTATAGTAAGTAGATCATCACTTGTCACCTACATGACCAACCAAGCAATGGAATGTATGATAGTTTGGCGCAAACCAAATAATAAAAGGGTAGATAATCTTATTGAGTGTGCCTTCAGGTACCAACAATGTGGTTCCTTCTACACATCCACAGTACAAATCTATGCATAAAGTCTAGCTACAAACATTGTCCTAAAACATTCTTTATCAGCAACAAGAAAAGGAATTAGCTGATTTCTCGCCCATTGTACTAACTTTGCTAAAAAAATTGGTTCCTTAAAAAGAAAATTAGATGAAAGACCAGTTCAATACCGTCCTCTTCGTTTTGATGCAGAGGCCGGGGGCTGCCCTCCTTTTCGAAAAAAACCGTCCTCTTGATCTAAGATCCAACAATATACTTCCAACAGAAAAGGATTGTCCGATCTAGTATGTACAAGAAACTACTTTGTCCACTGATTCTAAAGATTTGAACGTTCGATGTTGCACAACATCAATACCAGTTAGCTTCAGATTGAAATTCTCAGCAAGAGCCATACTGTTGTATTGCACTGAACATTGAAAATTTAAAGCAACATCAAATGAAGAACACTACTCTATGGTGCATCCACATCAAATAAACATTTCAAATATTGGTGATATGGAAGATTAAGAAAGTGCGACATTCGTCAGCAAGCCTAGAATATGTAAATATTGGTACCCTTTTTCTGTACCTATGGACGAGAGCAACCTCAAATCTTACCAATGCATTAAGGTCATCTTCCTGACAACAGAAACTAACCTGGCAAGCACAATTGTTAGGTGACGCCTCCAGGGCCAAATCATAGTTTCACTACTTCCCATAAGATTCCTAGTGAAGCAAGAAAAAAAATGCTTTTTAGATCTGCTAGTTGCAGCCTCAAATCCTACAGACAAATCTGTTTATAGTAAACAAAATTCATGTCAACAAAAGAAAAGATTACCCGAAACAAATGTGCACCTGACTTAATCTCTCTCAACAGAACTGCAGTGCACATGTTTGTCTGTAGTAAATATCTTCCTTGCTGCATTTGTTTCAGTCTGGATCTCCTTGCTTCCAAAGGCACAAACAAGATTACTGCATGCAAAAGTACTGCAAAAAGAAGATTGATACAAGTTAATACAAGATTCTACTTTGCTTCATTGCGTTCTTTATAAAAACACTGTGGGCTGCCCCTTTTTTGGTGAGTGGACCAGGGTGCAAAATGAGATGCAATGAATATTTCATGTAATATGCTATTGGAAGTTAAGAACATAGCAAAGCAAAGCAAAGCTTGAAACAGTTCATGTAGGTGTGTTTATGTTTCCTACCAGTATATCAAGCAATACATTTGGCAAAATTATGCCTTGTACCATGACGACATCAGACAAAAGCTAATTAAATAGACCATATGAAAACTGCACCGAGTAACGCATCGCTTGTCTTTTGCATCAACATCTGAAGGTTGCCATGCTACGAAAACCAACAACTTTGCCCATAAAATGCAAACCAATCTAAAACTGTGCCTTGCATGCACATACTTCGGTAGAGCATTAACCATGTACTTCCTCCGTTCCTAAATATAAGTCCTTTTAGAGATTTCAATATGGACTACACACGGATGAATATAGACATATTTTATAGTGTAGATACTCATTTTGCCCCGTATTAGTCTATATTGGAATATCTAAAAAGACTTACATTAAGGAACAGAGGGAGTATCTCCATAGAAATCAAGCATGCCTGATGTAAGCAAAAAAGTCACTCAGCTCATCTTTCGAAGTTATTAATAGCCACCTTCTCTTCCTTCAAATGCGCCTTCTGGGGGAAGCAATACACAAGAATGAATAGATACAAGTCAAGAACTGAATCAAGCACGCAAGAATATGAGGTCTGCGCAATAATAAAATTAACCTCCACAACTAAATAAAAATACTGAATCCCCACAAAGAAAAATCAAAATTGAATGTGCCGCAGGTACGATTAGGCCAATCACAAGAAGTAAATAAAATCAAAGAAGATGGGACGTCATACATGGCATAACTTGTTCAGTGTGCCATCAGCCTGGACGAAGATTCGAGAAGCATTTCCAACTATTTGATACCAGGCTCAATATTTAGTTGAAATTTCACAAGCTCTCTCCATTATATGGTCACAGTCATCTTCCTACTTAAATTGGCATGCAAACGAAAGATTAAAATGAGCTCAATAAATTATGGGTATGAACATTAGAACTACCTATCAATTAGGATATACTTCAGTCATTGAATAATGCAAATATATCTATAATCAAGATAGTTCAGGTAGTTGTAGCACTTAGTTACGTCCCACTATTCAAGCATCCAGAAAAAACCTGAGAATAGCTAACCTTAAAGACGATTGGCGGTGTAGCTCGAGTGGGATACATTTGAATAGCTAAGCTTAACGGCAATGTTAGACTTGGCTTCAATCAAAGAGTCTCTCAGGTTCTGGGCCGAAACCAAAGAGTCTCTCTTGGTCCTGCTCCGAAACCTACAAAAACACCATCAGAAAACTCTGTTAGAGCACGACATGGCCACCAGACTGAATAGGATAAGTACTAACAACATATGCTACTCTGTTTCTATAGAATGAAAAAAATGAATAGTTCACCTTCAGTTTTAGCAGGGATCGACGAATTGGGGATGAACCAATGGACTGGAAACTAAAGTCCAACAGCCAAGATAGTACAGTAAGTTTTCAAACAGATTTATATCCAATGAAACTCGACAGAAACTCACAAAAACAGAGGACTAAACTGTGTCCACGGGTTATAAAGAAAATTCAGAATGTGGGGAGAGATTACAGAAAACGAATTGCATATTTAGAATTTTGAGGATCTCTGCATGCCGACGCCGCCACGGGCCACGACCTCATATCTGCGAACAAGATGCCCGTAGAGGAAATGGTTAAAATGCACACATCGTCTGACATTTCACTGGAGCGCGACATCCAAAAAAAGGCGAACTCCGGGGGAGGGGGAGGAATGGGAGGATGCGGACGTACTCGTGGCCGGCGAGGGAGATCTTCTCCTTGTTGAAGACGGCGATGGTGAACTCGACTGACGGCATTGCGGTGCCGACCTTGGTCGGGGCTGCGACCATGGCGGCGACCGCGCGGTCGCTCGCACCCGCGCATGCGGGGTGGGATGTAGCCGTGGAGAAGGCGACGGAGGAGAATGAGCCGCCGATGGCAGCTAGGGTTTCGGGATGGGCGAGGGTGGATGTCACGGGGGAGGTGGGCTGTGGCGATTGGGAGGAGCGTGCGCCGGCGGTCTCTCGTCGGGCATATGGTAGCCGCGAGGAGTGGTGCGTGGACGACGCGGCCGGGCGGCTGGAGCGTGGACGCGGCGATACAGCGGCGCATGGAGAGGCACAGGTCGAGGCAAGCCGGTGGTTCGTGGGCCCGGTGGTCCGGCGGCACACGGAGAGGCACAGGTCGAGGCGGTCCGGCGGACGGCGGCGCATGGAGATCGAGGCACAGGTGGAGGCGGTAGTTGGCGGCGAGGTTGTAGGGAAAGAGGTGGGGCGAGGCGTGGGGTGTGGCTGGCGGTGAGGCATGGGCAGCGGTTTTGGTTTTGTTCCTGCGTGATTAAAGAGGAGAGGATTAAGGTAATGGCATGGTGGGTAATTAATTAAACATAATGGCATGGTGGGTAATTAAAGCATAAAACGTGTTTGGTGTTTTGAAGCGATGTAGACCATCAGATTGCAGGTTTGGATGGATAGGATGATTTGGTTCTCCGCCCTCTCTTTCTTTTATAGGGGCAGTAGATACACGTTTGACATTTCCCAAATAAATGATTAACATTTTTCAAAATTTATATTTTTGGCTGTCTACTTTTGTCATACACATTTATCATTTTTTGTATACGTCAGGAAAATTTCTTAAATACAGGTTTAACATTTTTTGAATACATGATTAATATTCTTGAGAACATAAATACATTTTGTCTACACATTGTAGATTTTTTGCATACATTGGGAACACTTTTTACATACAAATTTAATATTTTTCAAATACATGATCAACATTTGTTTTATAGATGTGTTTTGATGTCTAATTTCTTGTATACAAATTTTACAATTTTTGTATACATTAGAAAAGTTTTTTCTCTATGCGTGTAACATTTTTCATTTTTGTTTATAAAGTGATTTTTTATAAGGACTGTGATATTTGGCACATGTGTGCCATATAAGCAAAACTGACACACCTCTACTTCTTTCATTTTAAAGTACCACACGGTCCCTCTTCCTTCGACCCCACCTTCTCCCAAACGACCTTACAGACTCGCCCGGGAAATCTGCTTCTCCCGCACATCTCGCGCCCACCACCGAGAAAACTGTCACTTCTTCATGTCTACCACATGATAAAAAAATATTGCGCATGTGGGATTTGAACCCACACCTCCTTGGCACCAAAGCGCGCCACCACAACAACCTCACCCTTAGGTATTTGTTGCTCAAACTAAAGAAACTAATCGTTTTGATCTTTTTTTTTACAATTGTGTTACTACAAAAAAGTACGGAAAATTACCACTATTTTCCCTCGGGACAAAGTTACCATGGTATTCGCATGCAAATTATCAGACCTGTCTTGCGTAAGTTACCGTGCTATTTACATAGAACTTACCAGGTACTATGTTTCAACAACTACACCCCTTTCAAAGTTACCACTGTGTTATAAGGTCTTCGATGTGTAAAATATCGTGGTACTTACACATAAGTTATCAGGGTATGTGTACATCAACCTCGTTCTTGGTCAAAATTACCATGGGGGATTGTACATGAGTTACCAGGTCTACAGTTCGTATATTATCATCGTACTTACACCTAAAAACCTGGGTGTGTTTCGGTAACTTTTTTCATAACTTTTTCGATGTTTTTGCGTAACTTATCACGCCTATAGCGGGTCAAAGTGGGCCATTTTTCTGGGCCAACCCACAAGCACATGTGCCTCCTCATGACACTAAACATTATGTGGCTTTTCTGTGGCACATCATGTGTTATGTTCATCTAAGAGGCCTCACGAGGCGAGTGTATGTTTTTAACAACTTATTTTCCTTTGGTAAAACATTACCACCATGTTTATATTGTAACTTATCGGTTATGCGGTACTTATATTATCATGTTATTCACACAAAAATTATCGAGGATGTTTTGAACAACTTTTCCCCGGGACAAAAGGTTATCATGATGATTCTAGGTAACCTATCAAGCCCGCGATGCTTAAAATATCATGCTATTTACACAAAATTTATCAAGGGTATGTTTCAGCAAAATTTCCCTCCACGGGTCAAAAACTTATCATGGTGTTTAGTTATCGCGGTGCATATGTTTTCATGCTATTTACACATAAAAATACCAGGGGAGGGAGGTATAGTACCGTGCTATTTACACAGAAGATACCGGAGTATCTTTTCAAAAAAAATTCCCTATGGTCAAAGTTACCATGGTGTTTCTACCTCAGTTATCAGATGTGCGCTGCGTATATTACCATCTATTTACACATAAATTATCTGGTATATTTTCACATTTTTCTTCCCCAATGGTTAAAGTTACCACGATGTTTGTGTCTAAATTAGCAGGTCTATGGCGTGAATGTTATCGTGCTATTTATAGAAATTACCCGAGGCCGGGGTTCAACAAATTTCTTCCCAATGATCACAGTTACCATGATGCTTTCACCAAAGTTATCACGCCTTCAATGCTTATGACCATGCTACTTACACATAATGTACCGTGTGGTATACAAAAGTTATCATGTTGGTGGTGCGTCATTTATCGTGGTGGTGATGGAGAATTTACCACGGAAAAAGTTTATGTTTCAGGTTTGATAGGTGAAACAAAAGTTTTTCAGTGATAAAATATTAAAGGCAAAACATGTCAAAAATAATATTTTCCTTAGCTTGTTAAACAATGAGTGTCATAGGTGAGATGGTTGGCTCCCTTCGTTGATTACCTGCAGACTAGAGATCAAATCCCAATTAAAGCATTGTTTTTGCCCAAAAATCTGAAAGACGCGTGGGGCCGTAACTGGTGATTGAAAGGAAGGAAATCAGGAGGGCGGGAAAGGAAGGAGATCAAGAGGAAAGGAAGGAGATCGGGAGGACGTGCGGGAATGAAAGGAGATCGCGAGGAAAGAAAAGAGATAGCGAGGACGTGCGGGAAAGGAAGGAGATCGGGAGGGTGTGGCAGTTTTGCAATCCGCCACACGGTTGCCACTTACATATTTCGTTTTTATAATAGATATATTTAGAGTATTTCGAAATATAAGCAAAATAAAAAAAAAGAAAAACTGGAGGCAAGCGTTGAAGGATTGTGGTCCACGTTGGGCCGGCCCATTCTAGCGGTCGCCTACGCGAGGCTGCGCTACGTCTCGCTGTAAGCGAGACATAGTCGCGCTATGGTAGAGATCCTGAAAATGATTTTCAGGCGAGCAAATGAAAAGAACCATCTAATCTCGGTCTGTTATACCTAGTGACGGGCATGCTATAAGCAACAATCTTATGTGTGATTGTAAAAAAAAAGTCCAAATCCACCTCCTCATGCACATTGGTGCCTTTTGCATCCTGCTAGATACAAACCAATGCCTCTAGGCTAGTTTTTTAACGTCGCATCTAGGTTTGGAGGCAACATCAAGGCAATAAGAAAAATAAAATGTGGATCCTTTGTCAACCCGAGGGTTACACTCATATCAAGTGTAACAGAGAAAATGATGAAAGAGAAGCACTAGACACATTTTTTTAGGTTCTTATGAGGTCCACAATAGAGGAATGGCACATCCCAGAGTTTTGGGACAAACTTAAATGCTGGCTGTGGGGTTCGGCTTAGAGGCAAGCAAACCTGTAAGCACCATGAATGTTCTTAAAACCAGTAATGTTTGGCCTGTTAATATTCACAAATACGAGTTGTCTGTCTAATAAAATCTATGGATTGCGCTCTCGTTGTCATTGTGGACTCGTCAACTCTTTTCGATCAGTTTTCCCTTCTTCCTCCTTCCATGCATATGCTTTCTTCTATGGATTGGATGTGTATGCCTGAATTGCATAAGAATTTTTTTTGAGAACAATTGCATAAGAATTTAAACATCCACTCAAAACTATGTAACTTGTTAACGTAGGATCGACACATTTTTATGTGTTTCTTTTTCTTGGTGATCCATCCAAACGACAAATATTGCAAAATTTTGCTCTTTCACAATTCTTTGTTTTGCACTTGCAACCTTTGTCAGATTCATGTGATTTAATAATCCCGTGTTTCTCAAACATGTGATCCAAAGAGGTCCTAACACTATAAATGCAGAAGTCAATAAATATTTTTCAAGTCATGTATTATCTTGTTTTTATTTATTTTCTTTTTATTTGCAGTAACTCATATGCCATCTCTAAGCAATAAGATCCAAAGAGGCTTGCTTGACACTTAATTTTCTACTTTTCTATGCGTATATATTCCTGCCTTTGCTATATAAAGTGTGCAAAGATGAAGCACCAGACCAATAAGAAAAGAAGAACAAGAGAGAAACACAGATAGAGAAAAAGTGACGATCACAATAAGAGAGACCCGAGTAGCATCACCTAATGTTTCCGGTGTCTTCATTTATCCATGCTGGCTTAAGGATGAGAGGCATCAAGGAAAGGATTTTTGCAACACCACCATTTTCCCTAGCAATGCAATATTTTTTTCTTTTTTGGCCGTAGAATTGCATCATAGTCGATAGTTCTTGCGTTTTTATTGGATCCGACCTTGCAGCAAGAATCCCTGAATTGTAGATACATCCGGGTGTGCTCTGACTACCGGGTGGCGTTGGCTCCAAAATATTTTTTTTACTAAGGACTTGTTTAGTTCGTGACAAATTTTGGCCATACTATTTTTGCTTTACTTGTCTTACCTTAGTTGTTCAAAATCTTAGCCACACTATTGCTTGCTTAAGGGAATTTTAGCACACTTTTTATGTGTATGACATATTGTTGGGGAACGTTGCAGAAAACAAAAATTTTCCTATGGTTTCACCAAGATCCATCTAGGAGTTCATCTTGCAACGAGTGATTGGATTGCATCTACATACCTTTGTAGATCACGCGCGGAAGCGTTCACAGAACGGGGATGAGGAAGGCGTACTCGACGTGATCCAAATCACCGGAGATCCTAGCGCCGAATGGACGGCACCTCCGCGTTTAACACACGTACGGTCAGCGCAACGTCTCCTTCTTCTTGATCCAGCAAGGGGGAAGGAGAGATTGAGGAAGATGGCTCCAACAGCAGCACGACGGCGTGGTGGTGGTGGAGCTGCAGTACTCCGGCAGGGCTTCGCCAAGCACTATGGAGGAGGAGGATGTGTTGGAGAGGGAGAGGGAGGCACCAAAGGCAAGGGTGAGAGGTCCTCCCTTCCCCCCACTATATATAGGGGGCCTAGGGGGGCGCCGGCCCTAGGAGATGCAATCTCCTAGGGGGGGCGGCGACCAAGGGAGGAATCCCTCCTTCCCAAGGCACCTAGGAGGTGCCTTCCCCTTCTAGGACTCTTCCTTTAGGGTTTCCCCCACCCTAGGCGCATGGGCCCTAGGGGAAAGTGGCGCCCTAGCCCACTTTGGGCTGGATCCCTTCCCACTTCAGCCCATGGGGCCCTCCGGGATAGGTGGCCCCACCCGGTGGACCCCCGGGACCCTTCCGATGGTCCCGGTACAATACCGGTGACCCCGAAACTTGTCCCGATGGCCGAAATAGCACTTCCTATATATAATTCTTTACCTCCGGACCATTCCGGAACTCCTCGTGACGTCCGGGATCTCATCCGGGACTCCGAACAACATTCGGGTTACTGCATATACATATCCCTACAACCCTAGCGTCACCGAACCTTAAGTGTGTAGACCCTACGGGTTCAGGAGACATGTAGACATGACTGAGATCGCTCTCCGGTCAATAACCAACAGCGGGATCTGGATACCCATGTTGGTTCCCACATGCTCCTCGATGATCTCATCGGTTGAACCACGATGTCGAGGATTCAAGCAACCCGTATGCAATTCCCTTTGTCAATCGGTATGTTACTTGCCCGAGATCTGATCGTCGGTATCCCAATACCTCGTTCAATCTCGTTACCGGCAAGTCACTTTACTCGTACCGTAATGCATGATCCCGTGACCAGACACTTGGTCACTTTGAGCTCATTATGATGATGCATTACCGAGTGGGCCCAGTGATACCTCTCCGTCATACGGAGTGACAAATCCCAGTCTTGATCCGTGTCAACCCAACAGACACTTTCGGAGATACCCGTAGTATACCTTTATAGTCACTCAGTTACGTTGTGACGTTTGGTACACCCAAAGCACTCCTACGGTATCCGGGAGTTACACGATCTCATGGTCTAAGGAAAGGATACTTGACATTGGAAAACTCTAGCAAACGAACTATACGATCTTGTGCTATGTTTAGGATTGGGTCTTGTCCATCACATCATTCTCCTAATGATGTGATCTTGTTATCAATGACATCCAATGTCCATAGTCAGGAAACCATGACTATCTGTTGATCAACGAGCTAGTCAACTAGAGGCTTACTAGGGACATGTTGGTGTCTATTATTCACACATGTATTACGATTCCCGGATAACACAATTATAGCATGAATAAAGACAATTATCATAAACAAGGAAATATAATAATAATGCTTTTATTATTGCCTCTAGGGCATATTTTCAACAGTCTCCCACTTGCACTAGAGTCAATAATCTAGTTACATTGTGATGAATCGAACACCCATGGAATTCTGGTGTTGATCATGTTTTGCTCTAGGGAGAGGTTTAGTCAACGGATCTGCTACATTCAGGTCCGTATGTACTTTACAAATATCTATGTCTCCATCTTGAACATTTTCACGAATGGAGTTGAAGCGACGCTTGATGTGCCTTGTCTTCTTGTGAAACCTGGGCTCCTTGGCAAGTGCAATAGCTCCAGTGTTGTCACAGAAGAGCTTAATCGGCCCCGATGCATTGGGTATGACTCCTAGGTCGGTGATGAACTCCTTCACCCAAATTGCTTCATGCGCTGCCTCCGAGGCTGCCATGTACTCCGCTTCACATGTAGATCCCGCCACGACGCTCTGCTTGCAACTGCACCATCTTACTGCCCCACCATTCAAAATATACACGTATCCGGTTTATGACTTTGAGTCATCCAGATCTGTGTCGAAGCTAGCGTCGACGTAACCCTTTACGACGAGCTCTTCGTCACCTCCATAAACGAGAAACATTTCCTTAGTCCTTTTCAGGTACTTCAGGATATTCTTGACCGTTGTCCAGTGTTCCTTGCCGGGATTACTTTGGTACCTTCCTACCAAACTTACGGCAAGGTTTACATCAGGTCTGGTACACAGCATGACATACATAATAGAACCTATGGCTGAGGCACAGGGAATGACACTCATCTCTTCTATATCTTCTGCCGTGGTCGGACATTGAGCTGAGCTCAATTTCACACCTTGTAACACAGGCAAGAACCCCTTTTTAGACTGATCCATATTGAATTTCTTCAATATCTTATCAAGGTATGTGCTTTGTGAAAGACCTATGAGGCGTCTTGATCTATCTCTATAGATCTTGATGCCTAATATATATGCAGCTTCTCCAAGGTCCTTCATTGAAAAACTCTTATTCAAGTAGGCCTTAATGTTGTCCAAGAGTTCTATATCATTTCCCATCAAAAGTATGTCATCTACATATAATATGAGAAATGCTACAGAGCTCCCACTCACTTTCTTGTAAACACAGGCTTCTCCATAAGTCTGCGTAAACCCAAACGCTTTGATCATCTCATCAAAGCGAATGTTCCAACTCCGAGATGCTTGCACCAGCCCATAAATCGAGCGTTGGAGCTTGCACACCTTGTCAGCATTCTTAGGATCGACAAACCCTTCCGGCTGCATCATATACAATTCTTCCTTAAGGAAACCATTAAGGAATGCCGTTTTGACGTCCATTTGCCATATCTCATAATCATAGAATGCGGCAATTGCTAACATGATTCGGACGGACTTTAGCTTCACTACCGGTGAGAAAGTTTCATCGTAGTCAACCCCTTGAACTTGTCGATAACCCTTAGCGACAAGCCGAGCTTTATAGATGGTCACATTACCATCTGCGTCAGTCTTCTTCTTAAAGATCCATTTATTTTCTATGGCTCGCTGCTCTACGGGCAAGTCAGTCAAAGTCCATACTTTGTTTTCATACATGGATCCTATCTCAGATTTCATGGCTTCTAGCCATTTGTCGGAATCCGGGCCCGCCATCGCTTCTTCATAGTTCGAAGGTTCATCGTTGTCTAACAACATGATTTTCAAGACAGGGTTGCCGTACCACTCTGATGCGGAACGTGTCCTTGTGGACCTATGAATTTCAGTAGGAGCTTGATCAGAAGTATCTTGATCATCATCATTAACTTCCTCTCTAGTCGGTGCAGGCACCTCAGGAACATTTTCTTGAGTTGCGCCCTTTTCCGGTTCAAGAGGTAATACTTCATCAAGTTCTAATTTCCTCCCACTTACTTCTTTCGAGAGAAACTCTTTCTCTAGAAAGGACCCATTCTTGGCAACAAAGATCTTGCCTTCGGATCTGAGGTAGAAGGTATACCCAATAGTTTCTTTAGGGTATCCTATGAAGACGCATTTTTCCGATTTGGGTTCGAGCTTTTCAGATTGAAGTTTCTTGACATAAGCATCGCATCCCCAATCTTTTAGAAATGACAGCTTAGGTTTCTTCCCAAACCATAATTCATATGGTGTCGTCTCAACGGATTTCGACGGAGCCCTATTTAAAGTGAATGCGGCAGTCTCTAAAGCATACCCCCAAAAAGATAGCGGTAAATCGGCAAGAGACATCATAGATCACACCATATCTAATAGAGTGTGATTACGACGTTCGGACACACCATTACGCTGAGGTGTTCCAGGCAGCGTGAGCTGTGAAACTATTCCACATTTTCCTAAGTGTGTGCCAAACTCATGACTCAAGTATTCTCCTCCATGATCTGATCGCAGGAACTTGATTTTCCTGTCACGTTGATTCTCAACCTCACTCTGAAATTCCTTGAACTTTTCAAAGGTCTCAGACTTGTGTTTCATTAAGTAGACATACCCATATCTACTCAAGTCATCGGTGAGGGTGAGAACATAACGATAGCCACCGCGAGCCTCAACACTCATTGGACCACACACATCAGTATGTATGATTTCCAATAAGTTGGTTGCTCGCTCCATTGTTCCTGAGAACGGAGTCTTGGTCATTTTACCCATGAGGCATGGTTCGCACGTGTCAAATGATTCGTAATCAAGAGACTCTAAAAGTCCATCAACATGGAGCTTTTTCATGCGTTTGACACCTATGTGACCAAGGCGGCAGTGCCACAAGTATGTGGGACTATCATTATCAATCTTACATCTTTTGGTACTCACACTATGAACATGTGTAGCATTACGCTCGAGATTCATTAAGAATAAATCATTCACCATCGGAGCATGACCATAAAACATATCTCTCATATAAATAGAACAACCATTATTCTCGGATTTAAATGAGTAGCCATCTCGAATTAAACGAGATCCTGATACAATGTTCATGCTCAAAGCTGGCACTAAATAACAATTATTAAGGTTTAAAACTAATCCTGAAGGTAAATGTAGAGGTAGCGTGCCGACGGAGATCACATTGACCTTGGAACCATTCCCGACGCGCATCGTCACCTCGTCCTTTGCCAGTCTCCGCTTATTCTGCAGCTCTTGTTTTGAGTTACAAATGTGAGCAACGGCACCGGTATCAAATACCCAGGAGCTACTACGAGTACTGGTAAGGTACACATCAATTACATGTATATCACATATACCTTTCGTTTTGCCGGCCTTCTTGTCCGCTAAGTATTTGGGGCAGTTCCGCTTCCAGTGACCACTTTCCTTGCAATAAAAGCACTCAGTCTCGGGCTTGGGTCCATTCTTTGGCTCTTCCCGGCAGCTTGCTTGCCGGGCGCGGCAACTCGCTTGCCGTCCTTCTTGAAAGCTTTCTTACCCTTGCCTTCTTGAACTTAGTGGTTTTATTCACCATCAACACTTGATGTTCCTTTTTGACTTCTACCTCTGCTGATTTCAGCATTGCAAATACTTCAGGAATGGTCTTTTCCATCCCCTGCATATTGAAGTTCATCACAAAGCTCTTGTAGCTCGGTGGAAGCGACTGAAGGATTTTGTCAATGACCGCGTCATCCGGGAGATTAACTCCCAGCTGAGTCAAGCGGTTATGCAACCCAGACATAGTGAGTATGTGCTCACTGACAGAACTGTTCTCCTCCATCTTACAGTTGAAGAACTTGTTGGAGACTTGATATCTCTCGACCCGGGCATGAGCTTGAAAAACCATTTTCAACTCTTCGAACATCTCATATGCGCTGTGTCTCTTAAAACGCTTTTGGAGCCCCGGCTCTAAGCTGTAAAGCATGCCGCACTGAACGAGGGAGTAGTCATCGGTACGTGCCTGCCAAGCGTTCATAACGTCTTGTTCTGCAGGGAGAACAGGTGCATCACCCAGCAATGCTTGTAGGACATAATCTTTCTTGGCAGCTATGAGGATGATCCTCAGGTTCCGGACCCAGTCCGTGTAGTTGCTGCCATCGTCTTTCAGCTTGGTTTTCTCTAGGAACGCGTTGAAGTTGAGGATTACGTTGGCCATTTGATCTACAAGACATATTGTAAAATTTTAGACTAAGTTCATGATAATTAAGTTCATCTAATCAAATTATTCAATGAACTCCCACTTAGATAAACATCCCTCCTGTAATCTAAGTATAACAGGATCCAAGTTAACTAGGCCGTGTCCGATCATCACGTGAGACTGACTAGCCAATGTCGGTGAACATCTTCATGTTGATCGTATCTTCTATACGACTCATGCTCGAACTTTCGGTGTTCTGTGTTCCGAGGTCATGTCTGTACATGCTAGGCTCGTCAAGTCAACCTAAGTGTTTGCATGTGTAAATCTGTCTTACACCCGTTGTATGTGAACGTTAGAATCTAACACCCGATCATCACGTGGTGCTTCGAAACAACAAATTGTCGCAACGGTGCACAGTTAGGGGGAACACTTTTTTGAAATTATTACGAGGGATCATCTTATTTACTACCGTCGTTCTAAGCAAACAAGATGCAAAAACATGATAAACATCACATGCAATCAAATAATAATAGTGACATGATATGGCCATTATCACACAGCTCCTTTGATCTCCATCTTGGGGCTCCATGATCATCTTGTCACCGGCATGACACCATGATCTCCATCATCATGATCTCCATCATCGTGTCTCCATGAAGTTGCTCGCCAACTATTACTTCTACTACTATGGCTAACGCGTTTAGCAATAAAGTAAAGTAATTTACATGGCGTTTCTCAATGACACGCAGGTCATACAAAAAATAAGGTTAACTCATATGGCTCCTGCCGGTTGTCATACTCATCGACATGCAAGTCGTGATTCCTATTACAATAGCATGAACATCTCATACATCACATATAGATCATTCATCATTCATCACAACTTTGGCCATATCATATCACAAAGCACTTGCTGCAAAAACAAGTTAGACGTCCTCTAATTGTTGTTGCAAGTTTTACGTGGCTGAAGTAGGGTTCTAGCAAGAACGTTTTCTCACCTACGTGAAAGCCACAACGTGATTTGTCAACTTCTATTTACCCTTCATAAGGACCCTTTTCATCGAATCCGCTCCAACTAAAGTGGGAGAGACAGACACCCGCCAGCCACCTTATGCAACTTGTGCATGTTAGTCGGTGGAACCGGTCTCACGTAAGCATACGTGTAAGGTTCGTCCGGGCCGCTTCATCCCACAATACCGTTGAAGCAAGATAAGAATAGTAGCAGCAAGAAAGTTGACAACATCAACGCCCACAACAAATTGTGTTCTACTCGTGCAAGAGAACTACGCATAAACCTAGCTCATGATGCCACTGTTGGGGAACGTTGCAGAAAACAAAAATTTTCCTACGATTTCACCAAGATCCATCTAGGAGTTCATCTAGCAACGAGTGATTGGATTGCATCTACATACCTTTGTAGATCATGCGCGGAAGCGTTCAAAGAACGGGGATGAGGAAGGCGTACTCGACGTGATCCAAATCACCGGAGATCCTAGCGCCGAACGGACAGCACATCTGCGTTCAACACACGTACGGTCAGCGTAACGTCTCCTTCTTCTTGATCCAGCAAGGGGGAAGGAGAGGTTGAGGAAGATGGCTCCAACAGCAGCACGACGGCGTGGTGGTGGTGGAGCTGCAGTACTCCGGCAGGCCTTCACCAAGCACTATGGAGGAGGAGGATGTGTTGGAGAGGGAGAGGGAGGCACCAAAGGCAAGGGTGAGAGGTCCTCCCTTCCCCCCACTATATATAGGGGGCCTCGGGGGGGGGGGGGCGCCGGCCCTAGGAGATGCAATCTCCTGGGGGGGCGGCGGCCAAGGGAGGAATCCCTCCTCCCCAAGGCACCTAGGAGGTGCCTTCCCCTTCTAGGACTCTTCCTTTAGGGTTTCCCCCACCCTAGGCGCATGGGCCCTAGGGGAAAGTGGCGCCCCAGCCCACTTTGGGCTGGATCCCTTCCCACTTCAGCCCATGGGGCCCTCCGGGATAGGTGGCCCCACCCGGTGGACCCCCGGGACCCTTCCGGTGGTCCCGGTACAATACCGGTGACCCCGAAACTTGTCCCGATGGCCGAAATAGCACTTCGTATATATAATTCTTTACCTCTGGACCATTCCGGAACTCCTCGTGACGTCCGGGATCTCATCCGGGACTCCGAACAACATTCGGGTTACTGCATATACATATCCCTACAACCCTAGCGTCACCGAACCTTAAGTGTGTAGACCCTACGGGTTCGGGAGACATGTAGACATGACCGAGATCGCTCTCCGGTCAATAACCAACAGCGGGATCTGGATACCCATGTTGGTTCCCACATGCTCCTCGATGATCTCATCGAATGAACCACGATGTCGAGGATTCAAGCAACCCCGTATACAATTCCCTTTGTCAATCGGTATGTTACTTGCCCGAGATCTGATCGTCGGTATCCCAATACCTCGTTCAATCTCGTTACCGGCAAGTCACTTTACTTGTACCGTAATGCATGATCCCGTGACCAGACACTTGGTCACTTTGAGCTCATTATGATGATGCATTACCGAGTGGGCCTAGTGATACCTCCCCATCATACGGAGTGACAAATCCCAGTCTTGATCCGTGTCAACCCAACAGACACTTTCGGAGATACCCGTAGTATACCTTTATAGTCACCCAGTTACGTTGTGACGTTTGGTACACCCAAAGCAGTCCTACGGTATCCGGGAGTTACACGATCTCATGGTCTAAAGAAAGGATACTTGACATTGGAAAACTCTAGCAAACGAACTATACGATCTTGTGCTATGTTTAGGATTGGGTCTTGTCCATCACATCATTCTCCTAATGATGTGATCTCGTTATCAATGACATTCAATGTCCATAGTCAGGAAACCATGACTATCTGTTGATCAACGAGCTAGTCAACTAGAGGCTTACTAGGGACATGTTGGTGTCTATTATTCACACATGTATTACGATTTCCGGATAATACAATTATAGCATGAATAAAGACAATTATCATGAACAAGGAAATATAATAATAATGCTTTTATTATTGCCTCTAGGGCATATTTCCAACACATATGGGCTTATTTCTCATAGAAAAAATCTTCGCTTAAATATGGTTGAAATCAAACACCTAATTTGAAAAGTACCTAACTTAAAATGTGAGATAGTGTGGCAAGACGTGACTAGGAACCAAATAGACCCTTATTGCTCCACGTCTCTCTCCCTAGTTCTCCCAATCTCGATCGTGCCAGTCCAGCTCAGCTATACTAATAACCTCCAGAAAAGCCATGCATACACGGCGTTGAATTCTCATTTCCCCACCTAGTGACCACACGCACAAGCATGCGGGAAACCCGCACCTGAGCTCCCCCTACCACGCCTCAGCTAGTCAGACATGGGGGGACACCACGGCCTTGGCGGGCACCAAGACGACGGACATGTTCATCTGCTGACAGGTTCTTAAATCTTCCAACTAGTGCCATCTCTAAGCAATAATACCACCTACTATGTACGACTATGCCAATACAATATTGATTTCTTGGCACCTGATTTCCACTTCCCTATGTCTATATATCCCCATCTTTGCTATATAAAGCGTCCAAACATGCAACACGAGAACAATAAGAAAAGGAGAACAGAAGAGTAACACAGTTAGAGAAAAAAAATTGATGATCACAATAAAAGAGAACGAGAGTCACATCACCTAATGTTTCCATTGTCTTCATTTGTTAATGTTAGCTTAAGGATGGGAGGCATCGGGAAACGGATTTTCCCACCATCATCCTGAGCTGGACTAAATTGTGGTTTTCTCATCGAATTCCCTTGCAATGCAATGTAGGTGATGGAGTTGTTTCTGGGCTCGTCAACACAATCGGGTATCACTAGGTCTTCAATAGGCGTTGTGTGAGTGCATTCATGTGATGATGTGAGTGCGTGCGTGTGTATCTGTATTCGGTGTTTCTAGAAAAGAAGTCGTGGGTAAGAACATCTATAGCGGACCCCTTACTTCCCCCTCAAACATCTAAAATGCCCGTCTAGTCACTGATTGGGCGTGTCTGTGGACATTTGAGGAACGAAATTTGTATATTGTGGCTGTAGATGCTCTAAGACGGGTGGGTTCGGCTCCAAAAAAATGAATTCTCCCGTGCCTGTCAATCTCAGCTAAACTTTTGGAATGCCATACATTCATACGCGGCGCTGACCCGTTCGCAGTTTCCTACCGGCCACCACTCCTGACCTTTCCCCCCTACCGCGCCTCGCCTCACCTCGCCTCGGCCAGTCAACCCAACGAACCCCGCCCGCGGCGCCATGGGCGACGCCACCGCCCCGGCGAGCACCAAGACGGCGGAGCTGGACGCGCCGCTCAGCGCCCTGGGCTTCGAGATCGAGGAGGTCTCCCCGTCGCGGCTCACCGGCCGCCTCGTCGTCACGGACACCTGCTGCCAGGTCCGTCCTTCTCCCTTGCAGCCACCTACCTAACCCGGCCGCCGATCAGCGAGTCCCAAACCTGTCCCCTCGCGAGCTTTTCTTTTCTTTTGTGTGTGTGTGCTGAAACTGAAAGAATCCGTTTGCGTTTGCGTTGGCGCTCGTGGCCGGCCGGCAGCCGTTCAAGGTGCTGCACGGCGGCGTGTCGGCGCTGATAGCGGAGGGCCTGGCGAGCATGGGTGCGCACATGGCGTCAGGATACCGCCGCGTCGCCGGCATGCAGCTCAGCATCAACCACTTCCGGAGCGCCGCCGCCGGCGACACCGTCCTCGCGCGGGCCGTCCCCGTCCACATCGGCCGCTCCACCCAGGTTATATTAATTCGTTTCCCCTGCTATTTTGCCTCTTCTTTTTCTGAATTGTCAACCTCTTCTCTAGCAGTAGTCGATCACGCAGAGCTTAAACAAACCATAGATCATGATTTCGCGTGGATTCCCTTTGATTCCACTGTGTTTTTACTGCAACCAACTGATTATTATGCTGTTTTTTTTACTGAAGCATGCTGTATGCTACAGATAATAGTATTATGTTTCATTGATACTCTGAAACAACTGTCAGAATTCCACTTCATGCTGTATGCCGCATTTTTTTTACTGAGTTTGGCAGATTAATTAGCATAAACAAGCCGCAACTTGTTCTGTGCTTAAGAGGAGAATAATGCAGTAACATATTCTGATCTCAACACGAAACATTGAAGGAATAATGCATCTGGTCTAACTAATAAGCTCACTAACGTGGAAGGAACCGGTAAAGCTATCTTCTATAGATGCATATCGCTGTCAAATCTGAATGATGAAAGGATGCTAGAAATTAATCAGATTAATAGTGGCTGCTGAAATGGGTTTGAAGGTATGGGAGGTGAAGCTCTGGAACATGGACGCATCCACACAGGGGGAAGGGCCTCTAATCGCCGAGGCAAGGGTCACGCTCCTCTGTAATCTACCCGTGCTGGATGAGATGAAAAGTGCGGGAGAATCGCTTAGAAAATACTCTAAACTGTGAAACTCCACTGATACGTGATTCTGTAAAAAACATTTCTTGTGCAAACACAGATGGATCAACTCGAAAGAACAAGCTTCGTGTGTGTAGTTGATGCATCTCACTATCCAGCACCAGCAACTACTGATTTGGAATGTGCTTCCATTTTGTATTCATTCATTATTACACTATATATATGCAGTAACTCTGATCTGTGAGCAAATATTAAAGGGGGCTACTATACGAATACCACATCCCCGGCCCCAATCCCTGCCTTCCCAGTCTTGGTTATAAAGTTTCGTAAAGGAGCATAAAAGATCAACACTCAGGAAGAGAAGATATCAGGTGCAGGTGCAGACATATATCAAGTTTCATGGTATTTTCATTTTCTTTGAAATCTGTCAGCGTAATCCGAATGCTGGCCCACTACAGAAAAATCATGTTTTCCCGTGTGTTATCCTATAAGCCGAGTCTAAAAAGAAACACCCGGCGAATCCAAAGGACTCGGCTTATAGCCATCTATAAGGGCATCTACAACGCCCGGCGCTCATAAAATCTCAAAGCATCCCCTACCCCCCACTTAAAATCAAGGGGGAGAGAGAGATTAGATGCTTTGTGATTTGTGAATGCCACGTGTCATACATCAGGACGGGTCTCATCTGCTAACCGTGAGACCTGGTCTCATATAATATTTTTCCTGTGAATGCTATCAAAACTAGTAATATTTGGCCAGTCAATGTTCATAAATATTAGTTGCCTCTCTACTAAAATCTATGGATTGGCTGTGTATGCCTCAATTGCAAAGAAATTTAAACATCAACTCAAACCTCATTTTCAAACTCGTCCATGTAGGAGGGAGACAGTTTTTATGAGTTTCTTTTTCTAGGTGATCTATCCAGACGACAGATATTGCATGTTTTTTTTCCTTTTCACAATTCTTTATTTTGCATACTTGTCAGATTCGTGTGATTTTACAATCCCGCGTTTCTGACCCAGACAGGTTCTAACACCATAAATGCACAAGTCAATAAATATTTTTGAAGTCGTGTATAGTTCATGCTTTTATTTCTATGTATTTGCAGTAACTCATATGCCATCTCTAAGCAATAATCCCATCTACTACCTCCGTCTCGGTGAATAAGTCATTCGCGTAGTTCTAGATCAACGATTTAACTATCTAAATATGTATTATATGTGATAAAAATATATATTTAGAAACTACATCCGTGTAGAAATCTAGTGATATACTTTTCATGACATGTAACGCATATTTAATTCCTCAAATCGATGACCTAGAACTATGCGAATGACTTATTTCACCTAGACGAAGGTAGTACTATGTACGACTAATGCCAACACAATATTTTTATTTTTTGAGAATGAATGATAACACAATATTGATTGCTTTGCACCTAATTTCCCACTTTTCTATGTCTACCTATTCCCATGTTTGCTATATAAAGGGCCCAAACATGAAGCGAGAGAACAATACCATAACAATAAGAAAAGGAGAACATAAGAGAAACACACTTAGAGAAAAAAGTCGATGATCGCAATACAAGGGACGAGAGTCACATCGCCCAATGTTTCCATTGTGTTCATTTCTTCATGTTAGCTTAAGAATGGGAGGCATCGGGGAATGGATTTCTCCACCTTGAGCCTAAACTAGGGTAAATTTGTGGTTTTCTCTCAAATAAAACGGACACAGGATTCTCCAGTAATGCAATATAGGTGATGGAGTTTTTCCTCGGCTCAACAGCATGATAAAGTATCACTAGGTCTTCACCAGGCGTTGTGTGAGTGCGTGTGTGTCATGGTGTGAGTGTGTGCGTGTGTGTCTGAGTTGTAACCGATGTTTCTAAAAAGAGTCATAGGTAAGATCGGGTGTTGTCTGACTAACTGATGGTGTCGGCTCCGAAGAAATACTTCTCCCCGTCTTGATCGTGCCAGTCATGCCCAGCTACTAACTTTCCAAAGGCCGGCTAGGGTAGCGAATTTACCCTATAATGGGCGGTAGCTCGGGAAAAGCCGAAATTTTGAATCGTACGACCATTGAGGGTTTGGGGAAAGGCGACACTTAGGCGCCATGCCCCGCGGCGTTCCCTTGGCCGCTAAGCTGGCCGGCGGTGCTGATGTGTTCGGCCGGCATGGCGCGTGCGCGATGGTGACGCCCTCCACGCCGAGGCCGACTTGGATCCCCCGGCCCGTGCCGTTCCGTTGGGCGGACATTGCCGACGACGAGCTAGAGGCCGATGGCCTTGTTGAGGTGCCGGTCTCCTTCGCGCCGCCGTCTTTTGGTGAATTCCTGGCCGTTGCGATGATGGCAAGCTCGCGCGGCACTCGATGGCCCAGTGCGCGGACCCTGGTGGTGGCTGCTCACCAGCCGCCCCGAGCGTTGAGGCTCGCGGCCCTGGTGGCGGGCGTGCTCCCGCCGTCCCCGCTCGCGATGCCGCTTGTGCCGGTGGGTGAGCAGACGACCGACGCTGGCCGGAGCTCTTCCCGCGCGGTGGAGGTCGAGCGGGTGCCACCTCTTCGACGTCCACCTTGGGCGATGCAATCTCCGTTTCCACGTCGGCGCCGGCTCCGTTCCGCAGCCTCACGATCCACAATGGGTCAAGGATGATCCCGCCATCATGTAATGGATTTACATGCGCGTCTGCACTGAGATTTTCAATCTTGTCTTCCGTGTCTTCACAGTCTTGGTTATAAAGTCTGGTAAAGGTACATAAGACATCAACAAACATGAAGAAAAGATATCAGGTGCATTGCAGACATATGTCAAGTTTCATAGTATTTTCATTTCCTTGAATCTGTCCGCATAAAGATGGGAGGTATCAGGAAAAGGATATACAATGTGCCAAACAGTAAATGTGCTCAAAAATCTGTACCGCTTTTCTGTGTTTCACAAAATCAGAATTTCAATAGTTTGATCTTAAAATACTACGCAAGAAATTGGCAATACAATGTTCACATATACGCTTAGATATCAAGTTTGACTGTTGGAAATACTCTTAGATATCTCTTCTTAGTGACTGTAAGATAAGTAGCAGAGTAACAGACATGACATAAATAAACTGCAAGTTCTGTTCGCTTAAGAGAGTAATGCAAAATAAAAAAATTCTCTCGAGATGAAACACCCGAAAATTTATCCATGAGCTCATCAGCACCGATGGAGCTGTTAAAACTACTTTCTTTAGGCGCTTATCACTATGAAATAACATAGAATAAATTATGTGTCCTTTCAGAATGTTAAAACCATTGCTGAAATTAAGCAGCCGAATTTTGCAGTAACACGAAAGTATAAGGAAAAGGGAAATAGTAATCATATATACCTTTTGGATTTATTCCTTTTATTACTGGTATATGCAGCTCTGTTGGCATTTTTAAATGGTGTACGACTGTTGCGTCAATGCCGGGTCTAGTTGTCCAGATATACATACGCCTTTCTTCCCATCTTGGCTATATATATTGTTCAGTGTGAAACATATGAAAGGAAGAAAACAGTAGAGCACGACAAAGATATCAGGTGTGGAAATTGTATTTCATGGTCTTCCCATTTCACTTCATTTCTGTCGGCATAAGGATGAGAGGTATCAGGAAAAGGATTTTCATTCTTCCATAGAGTGAAGGTGTGCAACAATCTAAATCGTGTTTCTTTATTTCGGAACTTTGAATACATATTGCATTAGTTTGAACATGGAAACGAAAATGAAGGTACCTAAAATTGACTATCTTACTCAGACATTTGGACTGATGCTGGATAGACCGCAACACAGCCGGCGTGCAAGTTCACAGAAAGTTTGAGCACCGGATGATTGCAGGCGCCACCAGCCCACCCGTGGCATCCGCCTCCCTTCATCGACTGTAGTGCGGACGGAGGAGACGGCGACGGCGGCGACGTCCGTTCGAGGGTTTCTTTTGGAGCTTAAGTTTATTTTTTAATGTTTTAAGTTTAAAGCACGTGGACAGTTCGGCCGCGAATTTTACGTAATATATAGTTATCACTTTAAATTTAGTTTCTTTATTATGTCTTTTTTAGATTTGAATTTAAGTTTAAATCCAGATGATTTTGCCAAATGTGTCGGGTCGTTGGGCGTGATGACCGGAGGACGACCGCAAACGGACACTCATGTCCTTTTTACCGACGCAAACGAATATA
Source organism: Triticum dicoccoides (assembly GCF_002162155.2). Lineage (NCBI taxonomy): Eukaryota > Viridiplantae > Streptophyta > Magnoliopsida > Poales > Poaceae > Triticum > Triticum dicoccoides. Next base: position 587,988,404 of record NC_041386.1, read on the forward strand.
ATCCGGACAAAACGGATGTCCATTTACCGTTGGGAGTTGGAGTTGGTCTAAGAGCATCTTCAACAGGCGCCCAAAAAATGCCTGACGCGCTAAAAACCATCGTTTTTGTGTGCCGGAGACAAAAAACAGCGCTTCAGCAGAAACTGTAAAATAGAGCTCGCATAAAAAACTTTAGCGCACACGCTAAAAGCGGTATCCCAGGCTTCAAACTTTGGGCGCCGGATTGTGCACGCTGTAAAATCCGGGCTCGTGCAAGTAGGGCGCCGGATTGGGTGCAGTGTTTTTGTGCATGTGAAAAACTTCTTCGTCCCTCCCGCCGCAAAAAAAAACTATTTTAACGCTGTAAAAGAATTATACCGCGCCGAGACGAAACGCGCATGTTTGGAGATGCTCTAAGGTTCAGCGTACAGCTGGCAGCAGGACCAGTTCCAGCGTGAAATGGTCAAATCACGATATCACCAAGCTTCATTGCTGAGCGACTTCTTGATTGCAATAATGCTACACCTACGAAAGCTTTACGTAAAGTTACGTGATGACTAGGAAGCGATTTGACGTGGCCGCAAAAGCCCGCGCACGCGCTGAGAGAAGGCTAATTAAAGAAAAAAAGGATAAAAGATAAAGCAGTACGTGCCGCTATTCACGCAAGAAAAAACAGAAACAGAGAGGCAGTCCGTTTTTCCTGATTTGCCAGATCGCCGCCGCCTGCTTTCGATCGCCGCCGCCTGCTGTCGATCATCCAAATTCCTCGAGGACTGGGAGGAGCCGAGGTTCAGTGTCTGCATCGTTCTTCCAGCTTTTCTTGGTCAAGTCAATGCATAGCTTGTGTGCTTCCGCTGTTTTTTAGTTTCTGTCAAGTCATCGGCACAGGGCGGCCTCTGCTTCTTCGCCTCCGTCGGCGCTGCGGCCGCCGTCTCGTCCATGATCAAGTTAATTAATAGCTTATGTGTTTCCGCTTATGTGCTACTCTTGCTCTTGGGTTCTTGTGAATGTTGGCATATTTCATCCAATTGTATTTCATCTACCTTTTATCATTTTTATTAACATTCCAGCATTTAGGCCACTTCGTTACAGTTTTAGTTTTGCCTTCAAATGACAATAATTAATTTTTTCATGATTATAGGAATGGATGATGGAACGGTTGGTGTTCAAGAATCAAGTGACATGTGTATTTCAAGCGATGATGATGGCATTAAGCAACAAAATGAACGCAACGCAGAACTTGAACATGAACATAGTGAAGCTCAACCAGATGCATTAGTTGCAGAACCTGAATTGGGGATGGCCTTTGACACCGAGAATGAGGTGCGAGAGTATTACATCAAATATGCTAAAGCAAAAGGCTTTGGTGTGACGAGAAGAAGTTCACACAGTGATGATAATGGGCAACTGAAGTACCTTACACTTTCTTGCTCTCGCTATGGTAAGACTCAATCGAAGTCAAGAAATATGTTGAAGCCAAATCCAACAGCCGGGATAGGATGTAAAGCTAAAATTAATATTGCACGTGGTCCGGATGGGAAGCTTCATCTTTCAACGGCGATTTTGGATCATAATCACACATTGAGTCCACAAAAATCTCGGTTATTCAGATGCAATAAAAAGTTAGATTTCCATGTCAAGAGAAGGCTTGAGCTAAATGACCGCGCTGGAATACGAGTAAACAAGAATTTTAATTCATTTGTTGTGGCAGCAGATGGTCATGACAACCTGACTTTTGGTGAGAAAAATTGTCGCAATTTTCTAGAGAAAACTAGAAGGTTAAAACTTGGTAGCGGTGATGCTGAAGCGGTTCGCGACTATTTTGTCAAAATGCAATCTGCCAATCCAAATTTTTTTAGTGTCATGGATGTTGATGATGAATCCCGACTTAGGAATGTTTTTTGGGCTGATGCCAGAAGTAGAGCAGTGTATGAGTCTTTTCATGATGTCATTACTTTTGACACGACATATTTGATGAACAAATATGATATGCCTTTTGCTTGTTTTGTTGGTGTGAATCATCATGGCCATTCAGTGCTACTTGGGTGTGCTTTATTATCAAATGAAGATACTGCAACATTTGTCTGGTTATTTCAAGCATGGCTTACATGTATGTCAAACCGTCGACCAAAAGCAATTATAACTGATCAAGCAAAAGCAATTCAGAATGGTGTGGAAGAAGTTTTCCCGGAATCTCGATACAGATGGTGCTTATGGCACATAATGAAGAAGATACCCGAGAAGTTGGGTGGGTATGATGAATATGATCACATAAAGGTTGCCATTGACAACGCAGTTTATGATTCATTGACAATTACAGAGTTTGAAGTTGCTTGGATGCATATGCTTGAGAAGTATTGTCTTGCTGATAATGAATGGCTCAAAGGGCTTTATGAACATCGACACCGCTGGGTTCCAGCATTTGTGAAAGATGCCTTCTGGGCAGGTATGTCTACTACACAACGCAGTGAGAGTATGAATGCCTTCTTTGATGGATATGTTAATGCAAAAACTACATTGAAGCATTTTGTTACCCAATATGAGAATGCTCTTCGTGATAAAGTTGAGAAGGAGAATATTGCTGATTTTAATTCCTTCTATTCAACTATACCTTGTATCACACGCTTTGACATCGAGAAGCAATTTCAGTCGGCCTATACAAATTCGAAGTTCAAAGAATTTCAAGAAGAGCTAACAGACATTATGTACTGTGATCGAAAGTTAATACAAAAGCAAGGGGCAATAGCAACATATGAAATAACCGAGGATGTGTTAATTGACAAGGAAAAAGGATGGAGAAAAGATATTGTGTACCATGTATATTTCAATGAGGAAGAGTTTGAAGTTAAGTGTTCATGTCGCCGCTTTGAGTTCAGAGGTATTCTCTGTAGGCATATATTATGTGTGCTCACTCACATGAAAATAAAGGAGGTTCCTCCACAATACATCCATGATCGGTGGAAAAAGAATGTGAAAAGAAAGCATAACTTTATCAGATGCACATATGGCGGCATGGAAGACACACCTGTTGCAAAACGCTTTGATAGATTGTGTGAATCTTTCTACCCAATTGCGGAGATAGGCGCCATGTCAGATGCTTCATGCAATTCTTTGACTGAAAAGCTTCACGCTCTCAAAATTGAGTACTCTAGCAACTCAATTTCTGAAAATGACAAGAATCAGGTTGGCACACAGGAAGATGCGCCATCGGATGGGAAGACAACAAGTAAAACTATTCTAAGTCCAATACCTGTTAGATGTGCTGGACGTCCTCCTTCATTGAGAAAGGAATCGAAGGTTGATAAGCTTATTCGTCAAGCAAACGATAAGAAGAAGAAAGCTGAACAAAGGGACAAGAAAAAAGCAGAACAGGAGAAAAAGAAAGCTGAACAAAGGGACAAGAAAAAGGCAGAACAGGAGAAGAAGAAAGCTGAACAGAAGGTATTGTTGCATATGTTACATTTGTTCATAAGCTACTTTTTTCTTCTTCTAAAAACTCACAATTTTTGCATTTATTTCAGGCTCACTCCACAAATTTAAACAACAAAAGGTGCAATAATAAAAGAAAACAACCAGAGGATGATATTGTACAACAAGATGTTACGGATTATGCGGTATCTAATTCTTGTTCTCCGTTGTTCAACAATATTATTTTCATCTGTTCTTTGTAGTTAACAGATTTGCAATTTGAAACAGAGTCAGGAAGGTGTTTATTTGCAAGGTGGAGCTTCTAGTAGCATACCTGAGGTATCTTTGGATCTCATCTTTTTATTTATAGTACACTTGAGAAATCCATGTCGTTATATGAATTTATTTGGAGCAGGGATCATTTGAGGTGGGCACTACCACTGGCAACATAAATCCAACACCAACAGCTGCAATACCATATGGAGGTTCATCGACAATGGTTATGCCTCCAATTCTAGGAGAATATACAAGCATGTTGTTTCAAGTTCAGCAAGGATCGACTCCAATGTCCGGTCCTACAGAATTACACTTTGATGGAACTGGAGGGCTGAACAATACGACGGACCAGAGTTAAACATGATTTATGTAATTTGAAGATGTTGGATACGAAAATTCCGATGCACTTGGCAATGTAATAGTTGAAAGGCACTCGTGCACTAGCGAGTAAACAAATCTATGTTTTATCATTTGATTTTTCCCCTAAAGTACTATAACAGAATAACAGATACAGAATTATTATACATTTGCAATTTTCATTGATATCTGTGTGGGTAACTCCCATGATTGATAGCTTCCAGTTTATCACACATGATTGGGAGCTTTCTATTCAAACTGTTTGTTTCAAGCATATGCGCACACATTACAAGCATGCTGGAGATTGTATGTCCTTCTTTTCATGTGCTTCAGGAATATGTAGTGTAAGGAGGCTTCCATGTCAACCTTGTCTAAATTGACAACAACTTGATACTCCCTCCGTAAACTAATATAAGAGTGTTTAGATCACTATTTTAGTTGTCTAAATGCTCTTATATTAGTTTACAGAGGGAGTACTTTTTATTTGTCATTTTGAACAATCAATGGCAGAACAATGGTACATAAGGATGTATGTTTCCTTTAATCTTTCCACAACTGAAACCTTGTATATTGATTTCATTGACACAAGGTCAGATCTTACAACAGCACCAATTCAAATAACTTGAAGTACAGTCTACAATCAACAAAAACTACATAAGCAATATCTATTTGGAACTTGCACATTCCAGTTTCGTCTCTTCCAGTGACACAAGCCTAATCTGCAACCTTCTCTCTTATGATTTGGTTAAACTGCACTTCATGTTTCTTGTCGAATTGCAGATAGTAGTAGGCTGGAGTGTCTAGCCGTCTATAGTCCTCTCCCTGCAAAACTGAACAAAATTCAGACTTTCACAAAATTCAGAACAAGAGATGGCAGAACTGCTAAGCTACCGTGTTCAATCTTGTACCTCGTCGATCTGGTCCAGCCGGGCGGGGCGGGGCTGAGAACATCCACCTCGCCCCACTGCACGTTCAGGAGATCAGCTGGGAGGGGATGAGATCATCCAGGCCGCCACACCAAGAGAGAGTACGCCGCGCTAGGGTCGACCACAGCGCCGCCTCGCTGCCTCGGAGGAGCCGGCGTTGACGCTGCTGACGATGAGTACATCACCTCCCCGCGCATCGCACGAGCCAGCAATGGCGCATCCAACGAGGAGGAGGCCGCTGCAGGGGATCTCGCCGCGTCGGGCCGCCGCAGGGGATCTCGTTGCGTCGGGCCGCTGCTGCAGGGGGGCCGATCTGTGCGAGTCCGTCGTCGCCTGGGCGTCAGGCCGCCGCTCGCCCAGCCGATCTGTGCGAGCCGGCCGTCGTCGGGTGGTTGGGAGAGAAAGGGATGGGATTACCTTTTTTCCCACCGCAAGTTTTTCTCGTTCTCGCGCGGCCTCGTTTCTTTTTTCGTTTCCTTCTTTCTCGCGCGGGCTTTTGCGGCCACGTCGGATCGCTTCCTAGTCATCACGTAACCTTACGTAGAGCTTTCGTAGGTGTAGCATTATTGTCTTGATTGCTACATCCCTCTACTCTCGGTGAAGCTGCGCGCGCGCAAAACCATGAGGCCGAGCCAGAGCCGCCACCGGCTCCTGCTCGCTTTTCTGTCTGCGCTGCTTCTCACATCCTCGGCCGTCGCCGACGGCACCTTGACGCAGCGGACGGCCATCGGCCGCGACCAGAGGCTGGCCTCGCCGGGCGGCGTCTTCCAGCTCGGTCTCTTCTCCGTCGCCAACAACACCAAGTGGTTTCTCGGCATATGGCTCACCGCCTCCCCGAGCGCCGTCGTCTGGCTCGCCAACCGCGACCGCCCGCTCAACGCCTCATCCTCCGGCGTAGTCGCGCTCAGCAGCCGAGGGGACCTCGTGCTCCTCGACGCCACCAACGATAATGAAACCATCTGGTCGTCCAACTCCTCGTGGGCGGCGGTGGTGGCGCGGCTCCACGACGACGGCAACCTGGTGCTCGCGGACGCGGCCGGCGTCGTGCTGTGGCAAAGCTTCGACCACCCGACCAACACGTTCCTCTCCGGGTCGCGGGCCGGGCAGGACCTCCGGACGGGCGCCGTGTGGTCCGCCTCATCGTGGCGCAGCGCCGACGACCCGTCGCCCGGTGACTTCCGGTACGTGATGGACACGCGGGGCTCGCCGGAGCTGCACGTCTGGAGGAACGGACGCAAGAGGTACCGGACGGGCCCGTGGAACGGGCTGCGGTTCAGCGGCTGCCCGGACATGACCACCTTCGAGGACCTGGTGGAGTTCCGGTTCACCCACACCGCCGACGAGGTCTCCTTCGTGTACCGCGACCGCGTCGGCTCGCCGGTGTCCCGGCTGGTCCTGAACGAGTCCGGCGCGATGCAGCGCATGGTCTGGGACCGCGCGGCGCTCGTGTGGAGGGTCTTCTGGTCGGGGCCGAGGGACCAGTGCGACGTCTACGGCGCGTGCGGCCCGTTCGGCGTGTGCAACGCGGTCGGCGCCGTCATGTGCGGCTGCATCAAGGGGTTCATCCCGAGTTCGCCGGCGGAGTGGCGCATGCGGAACGCGTCCGGCGGGTGCGCCCGCAGCACGGTGCTGCAGTGCAGTGGCGGCGACGGGTTCTATACCCTGCGCGGCGTGAAACTGCCGGAGACGCACGGCAGCAGCGTGGACGCCGGCGCATCGCTCGCGGAGTGCGGCCGGAGGTGCTCGTCCAACTGCTCCTGCACGGCGTTCGCCGCGTCGGACGTCCGTGGTGGCGGGACTGGGTGCATACAGTGGTTCGGCGAGCTCATGGACACGCGCTTCGTCGATGACGGCCAGGATCTATTCATCAGGCTGGCAATGTCTGACCTTCACCTAGGTACTAATTATAAACACATTACACTCTCTTTGCTTCGGATCCAAAATCCAAAATAAACCGACAGTTTTGCTAAAGCACATTTAGATGTGTTATAAATATTGCATATCTAAGTTCTAAGTCATTGATCTTACGCAGAGATTCGTATGGATAATCACAAACTTGAAACAAGATCACCTTAATTTCCGTACGTATCACTATTGCTTATGTTATGTTTCACCCAATTTGTATTCACAAAATCCCTTCTTTTTACATGATGAATTCATCTTATCTGTTTGGATGAGGTAGGAGAAGGATGGGCACGTCTGGATAGACTAAGGTTTATTTTTTTTTCAAATATCGAGTTACAAAAATGGCACAACTTATTCCACATACGCTAGATGTAGATATGATGGCCAGAAAGACAAAAAAGATGGATGCCAGACATACCATCATCACCAACTAATAGGATATTATGACTCCTTTAGCTTGACTTCAGTTACCAATTAGACAAAAATAATTTATGTTGTAACTTTCAATTGAGTCATGAAATCAGACTTTTTGAGTTACCGGTTAGACAAAAATAATTCATGTTGTAACTTTCGATTGAAGTCATGAAATCAGACTTTTGGAGTTACCAGTTACACAAAAACAATTCATGTTGTAACTTTTGGTTGAAGTCAAGAGATCAGACTTTTTGTTCATTAACAGAATGATATTTTCAGTTCCTGGAGGTAAGGACCTTGTCAATCCTATGCCATGGCAAAGATGCCAAGCTCACACATTACGATGCACCTTATACTAGTATAATGGCTTAAGGAATACACATTTTTTGTGCGTTTACACTGCACATGCATCTTAATTTCAGAGACAACCAAGACCAGCAAGCTCGTCGTGATCATCGCCGCAGTGATAACAGCATTTGCATTGCTTCTGCTATCGCTTGGCCTCGTGATCTGGAGAAAGATCCGGCAGCGCAGTAAGCAAGGTGAGTCGCCTTCCTTGGTGAGTTTGTTTCAGGAGGATAACCTGAAACTACTACTTGCTCTATCAGCTGCTCATGTATTTGTTGCTTCCTTCTCCATCTTTTAGTTATCAAGTTTGATGACATGGTGAGAGGTGAGTGTCCGACGTACCATCTCGAAACCCTTAGAGACGCCACCGACGGATTCTGCCCCAAAAATGAAATAGGGCGCGGCGGCTTCGGCATTGTTTACAAGGTGATAATGCTTGTAAAATTCATGTGAAATCAGACTGAAAATTTCCTATGCTCGTATGGACAACACGCGGATAGTGCTCGCCATGTTGTACTTGTATGACAAATGTCTCATTGATTACCTGAATTTTCTTTGTCAGGGTCAAATGGTAGATGGCCAGGAAGTCGCGGTGAAGAAGCTATCAGCAGGAAACAGTGTGCAAGGTCTGAAGGAGTTCAAGAATGAGGTGGACCTGATCGCCAAGCTGCAACACCGTAACCTCGTACGCCTGCTCGGTTGCTGCATCCACTGCTCCGAGAGGATACTCGTCTATGAGTACATGAGCAACAAGAGCTTGGACACTTTCATTTTTGGTATGTATGACGTGTCTGGCTAACTGCAGTATACCAGTTACTACCATTTATGATGAGAAATTTAATTGTGTAAATTTGCCAACAGATCCAAGGAGGCGCGCTGACTTGAGCTGGAGAACTAGGATGGACATCATCTTCGGTGTTGCAAGAGGGCTTCTCTACCTTCACCAGGACTCGAGGCACACGATGATCCACCGAGATCTCAAGGCAGCTAACGTTCTCCTCGATCGGGAGATGGTGGCCAAGATATCGGATTTTGGGATCGCCAAGTTGTTCAGCAGCATCGGCGATGATCAGGTCACAGAAAGGATTGTTGGGACATAGTAAGAACTGCAAACCTTGCATAACACAAACGGTGGAGAAGTACTATATAGTTACCTTGACTTTTTCCTTTTCTTTTCAAGTGTATCCTCTCCCGATTTCTTGACTGATTTTGCATGACGCCCATGTGTGGCGCAGCGGTTACATGTCACCAGAGTACGCCATGGACGGAATGGTTTCGTTCATGCAAGACGTGTACAGTTTCGGTGTGTTGTTGCTGGAGATCATCAGTGGGAGGAGGAACCAACGAAGTTTCAACCTCATAGCTCACGTAAGTGAATTACTTCCTGCAACTGAATTCAAACAGTCAAAATGAGTTTTGTGTGATTTTATAAATTTAACACAAACTCGAAATAGCGTGCCTAGACTGCCAAACTCCCAACCAATTTGTTTGAACCAAGAAATACACCATGATAGAATCACATTGAACCCCACAAATCGCATTGACAAGCACAAGCACAATAATCCTTTTGCAGGCATGGATGCTATTCGAGGAAAACAAGAGCCTCGAGCTCCTTGACCCAGCCGTGCGTGATGGCTGCAGCCTGGCGGAGCTAGAGCAGGCGGCGACGTGCATCCAAGTAGGTCTACTGTGCGTTCAGGAGAGCCCGAGCCAACGACCGCAAATGGCTGCCATAATACCCATGATGTCGCACCAAAAGGCATTGGAACGGCCACTTCGACCGGTGGTCTGCATGCCTGTGAGCACTCTTGCGGACCTTCTCAACGTGCAGGAGGACACATCCGGCAACGTCGAGCTGACCATCACAAATCTTGAAGGACGGTAGGATGGATGCAAGGCAAGCTGGAACTAAAGATTGGAGACGTTACTGATGACTTTCTCAATGTTATTGGGTAGGACACGTGCATGCACGCCAAAAACATAATGACTATACATGTTGCAATTCAGGCAAGCACACACACTATGTGTACGTGGTTCAATGCTATGTGGGTTTGTACTATTGTTTTTTTTGAAACATGTGTTTTTAGTATTTTACAACATGATATGAGACCCACCTGGCCACCTAGCTTATAAGTTGATCTCTACCTCCTTGCTTTAGCAATGTGTGACTGAACCTTATGTCGGGAATCGTTTTGGTATTTCAGAAATTTTAGAGTGGTTCTCATGCACACATGGGCCTTCATATCACTTCAATGAAACAGATGAAACTTTTGTGATATTCTTTGTTGTTGAAAGCAGAAGGCAAGCGTGTGTCAAACATGTAAACATGTCACGTTCATTGAGCCCTACACCGGCGCATGGTAGAGATAGATAGAGTAAGTTGTTTGGATGTTTATCTCATATCTCATATTGTAACCTCTCTCTTATCTCTTCCTCCCAAGATGTAATCTTCCTAAAAGATCTAAACTACCGCATGTATGCGCTATCAGGGAGGTGCGGCGCCCCTACTCCATATAACACGTAACGCGTCCCTCACATCGAGATAAGACGCTTCCGCCTAGTCGCACATGGTAATTAGAGCCTCCTCTTCCAATCTCATCTAGGGTTCCAGAAATCCAGTAGCGCTAGTCTCCATGTCTTCCTCCGCCACCTCCCATGCAAGCCTCAATGGCCAGGTTCCGGAGAAACTCTCTCGCACGAACTATGTGCTTTGGCGTACTCAGATCACGCCCCAGCTAAGAGGGGCAGGTCTCTTCTGCTATGCCGATGGCACCATGCCCAAATCAGCGCCCCTTCTTGTCACCAAGGACAAGGATGGGAAGGAAACTTCCGAGCCCAACCCTCTCCACCCCATCTGGGCCAGGGAGGACCAGCAGGTGCTCGGCTACCTCCTCAGCAACCTCTCCAAGGAGGTGCTGATCACGGTGACCGCGATCACCACCGCGCACGGCCTCTGGTCGGCGCTGGCGGGCATGTTCTCGTCGCAGTCCTTGAGCCGCGTCAACAACATTCACATCGCCCTCATCAACGCTCAAAAGGGCAACCAGTCCGTCGCTGCCTACTTCGCCTTCATGCGCGGGCTTGCCGATGAACTCGCTGTGGCGGGCAAACCCATCCAGGACGACGAGCTCATCTCCTACATGTTGCACGGGCTGGACATGGACTACCAGCCCCTGGCCTCAGCTCTCGACGCCCGCGTCACGCCCGTCACCCTCGACGAGCTCTTCGCCATGCTCAGCAACTTCGATCAGCGCATGGCCCACTTCTAGAACTCCGGCGGCGGCTTCAAGTCATCTGCGAACGCGACCACCCGCGGGCGTGGTGGCTACTCAGCTCGCCACCGCGGTCCTCTTCGTCCCAAGGGCAAGCAGGGCGGCCCCAGCAACGCCACCGGCTCCGGTTCACACTCTGGCCGTCCCAACTCCACCAGCAACAGGGGGCGGCGCAGTGGATCTGGCCGGTCTCGTCCCGACGCCGTTCGCTGTCAAATCTGTCAGAAACCTGGCCACACAGCTAAAGACTGTTGGTACCGGTTTGATGAGGATGAGGCGACATCTGAAGAAGATGACAAGGTGGTGGCGGCTGCCGATGGCTCCTATGGCGTGGATACCAACTGGTATCTCGATAGTGGCGCCACCAACCATCTCACGGGCGAGCTGGAGAAGGTGACTCTCCGCGAGAAATATCATGGGAAGGACCAGATCCATACAGCAAGCGGTGCAGGTATGAGCATACGTCACATAGGTCACTCAGTTATTCATACCCCTTCCCGCAAAATTCATCTTCGGAAAATCTTTCATGTTCCTAGTGCCAATAAGAATCTTCTCTCCGTTCATCACATCACCATTGATAATCATGTTTTCATTGAGTTTCACCCCTTTTTCTTCTTGATTAAGGATCAGGCCACGAGGAGAATCCTCTATCGAGGTAGATGCGTTCGAGGGCTTTACCCGTTGATTCCGGAGTTTCGATGATCAAATAAACAAGCTTGTGGTGCTATCAAGCTCTCGTCCACACGATGGCACGATCGTTTAGGACATGCTTCTTTTTCCTTAGTTGAAAGTTTGCTTAAGAAAAAAGCTCCCATTTGTTGGTGAGTGCAACATTGAGACTGTTTGTGATTCTTGCCAAAGAGCAAAATGTCATCAATTACCGTATCCCATCTCAACTAGTGTTTCTACTCAACCTTTGCAATTAATATTTTCTGATCTTTGGGGCCCTGCTCCTAGCTTGGTTGGTAGATACACATATTACGTTAGCTTCATTGATGACTATAGCAAATTCTCGTGGATTTATCTTCTCAAGAAGAGGTCCGAAGTCTTTCAAGTTTTTCAAAACTTCCAAGCACTTGTTGAACGCAAGTTTGACCGCAAGATTATTGCCGTCCAATCCGACTGGGGGGAGTATGAGAAACTCAATTCTTTCTTCCAAACACTTGGCATATCACATCACGTGTCATGCCCTCATGCTCACCAGCAAAATGGGTCAGCCGAACGTAAGCATAGACACATCGTTGAGGTTGGTCTTGCCCTCCTAGCTGGTGCTTCCATGCCCCTTAAATTCTGGGATGAAGCTTTTCTCACGGCTATTCATATCATTAATATGCTTCCTAGCCGTGTTATAAATAATGAAACTCCTATCGAACGACTTCTTCATGTCAAACAAGACTACACTTCTCTACGTGTTTTCGGCTGTGCATGCTAGCCTAATCTCCGTCCTTACAACACCAGAAAACTCATGTTTCGCTCCAAACAGTGCGTGTTCCTTGGGTATAGTGCTCAACAGAAGGGGGTCAAGTGTCTTGATGTCTCCTCCGGTCGTGTCTACATTTCTCGCGATGTAGTCTTTGATGAGAACCAAGTTTCCGTTTTCTGATCTACACCCAAATGCCAGTGCCTTGCTTCGCAAAGAAATTCTCCTTCTACCATCCACTCTCACTGGCCTTGATCCAAGGGATGATAACTGTGTTGACTCTATGATGACTAACCTGCTCACCACATTGCATGAGTTGTGTGTGTTGGGGAACGTAGCAGAAATTCAAAATTTTCCTACGTGTCACCAAGATCTATCTATGGAGAGACCAGCAACGAGTAGAAAGAGAGTGCATCTACATACCCTTGTAGATCGCTAAGCGGAAGCGTTCAAGTGAACGGGGTTGATGGAGTCGTACTCGTCGTGATTCAAATCACCGATGATCCTAGTGCCGAACGGACGGCACCTCCGCGTTCAACACACGTACAGCCCGGTGACGTCTCCCACGCCTTGATCCAGCAAGGAGAGAGGGAGAGGTTAAGGAAGACTCCATCCAACAGCAGCACAATGGCGTGGTGGTGGTGGAGGAGCGTGGCAATCCAGCAGGGCTTCGCCAAGCACCATGGGAGAGGAGGAGTAGGAAGAGAGGTAGGGCTGTGCCAGAACTTCGTGTATAGCTCCCATGCGCCTCCCCACTATATATAGGGGTGGAGGGGCTGGTTTCTTGCCCTCCAAGTCCATTGGGGCGTTGGCCAAGGTGGGAGGAAAGAAATCTCATTATTTCCTTCCCCACCAATTGTTATCCCCCCTTTTTAGGGATCTTGATCTTATCCCTTCGGGATATGATCTTATTCCTTCTAAGGGGGGATCTTGGTGCGCCTTGACCAGGGGTGTGGGGCCTTGCCCCCACTACCCACGTCCATGTGGGTCCCCCCATGCAGGTGGGCCCCACTCCGGAACCTTCTAGAACCTTCCCGGTACAATACCGAAAAATCCCGAACATTTTCCGGTGGCCAAAATAGGACTTCCCATATATAAATCTTTACCTCCGGACCATTCCGGAACTCCTCGTGACGTCCGGGATCTCATCCAGGACTCCGAACAACATTCGGTAACCACATATAAACTTCCTTTATAACCCTAGCGTCATCGAACCTTAAGTGTGTAGACCCTACGGGTTCGGGAGACATGTAGACATGACCGAGACGTTCTCCGGTCAATAACCAACAGCGGGATCTGGATACCCATGATGGCTCCCACATGTTCCACGATGATCTCATCGGATGAACCACGATGTCAAGGACTTAATCAATCCCGTATTCAATTCCCTTTGTCTATCGGTATGTTACTTGCCCGAGATTCGATCGTCGGTATCCAATACCTTGTTCAATCTCGTTACCGGCAAGTCACTTTACTCGTTCCGTAACACATCATCCCGTGATCAACTCCTTGGTCACATTGCGCATATGATGATGTCCTACCGAGTGGGCCCAGAGATACCTCTCCGTTTACACGGAGTGACAAATCCCAGTCTCGATCCGCATAAAACAATAGATACTTTCGGAGATACCTGTAGCGCACCTTTATAGTCACCCAGTTACGTTGTGACGTTTGATACACCCAAAGCACTCCTACGGTATCCAGGAGTTACACGCTCTCATGGTCGAAGGAAGAGATACTTGACATTGGCAAAGCTCTAGCAAATGAACTACACGATCTTTTGTGCTAGTCTTAGGATTGGGTCTTGTCCATCACATCATTCTCCTAATGATGTGATCCCGTTATCAACGACATCCAATGTCCATAGCCAGGAAACCATGACTATCTGTTGATCACAACGAGCTAGTCAACTAGAGGCTCACTAGGGACATATTGTGGTCTATGTATTCACACGTGTATTACGATTTCCGGATAATACAGTTATAGCATGAATAAAAGACAATTATCATGAACAAGGAAATATAATAATAATACTTTTATTATTGCCTCTAGGGCATATTTCCAACAGATTTTTCTCCTCATATTCCTCATCATCCTTGTCCTTGTCGTCATCCATGTCCATGTCCTCGTCCTCGTCGTCCTCCTTCTCCTCGTCATCTACCACCTAACACACATGAGAACACAAATAAGCAAACAACACCTATATGGTTATATGGAAATATGGCTACATCAAGCATCAAGTAAAGCAATCATACAATAGTAGATGCATGAGGCAGCTCGGAGCAGGTTGCGGAGCCGGAGGCAGCGGCTTCCGCGGCACGCACGCCGGCACCGGTGCGGTCGGGGAGATGCCGAGGGGGTGGAGGGTGTTTTTTTAACCTACAAATCAACTCTCCCGTTGGGGCATTGGGAAAGTCTTTTGCCTTCTTAATCTGCACCTTAGGCTTCCTCTTCTTCCTCGTTGTGGTCTATGTATTCACAAGTGTATTACGATTTCCGGATAATACAGTTATAGCATGAATAAAAGACAATTATCATGAACAAGGAAATATAATAATAATACTTTTATTATTGCCTCTAGGGCATATTTCCAACAGTCTCCCACTTGCACTAGAGTCAATAATCTAGTTCACATCGCCATGTGATTAACACTCACAGGTCACATCGCCATGTGACTAATACCCAAGAGTTTACTAGAGTCAGTAGTCTAGTTCACATCACTATGTGATTAACACTCAATGAGTTTTATGTTTGATCATGTTGCTTGTGAGAGAGGTTTTAGTCAACGGGTCTGAACCTTTCAGATCCGTGTGTGCTTTACAAATCTCTATGTCATCTCCTAGATGCAGCTACCACGCTCTATTTGGAGCTATTCCAAACAACTGTTCTACTTGGAGCTATTCTAAATTATTGCTCCATTATATGTATCCGGTCTCTCTACTAGAGCTATCCGGATAGGTGTCAAGCTTGCATCGTCGTAACTTTTACGACGAACTCTTTTACCACCTCCACAATCGAGAAAATTCCTTAGTCCACTAGTTACTAAGGATAACTTTGACCGCTGTCCTGTGAGCCATTCTTGGATCACTCTTGTACCCCTTGACTGACTCATGGCAAGGCACACTTCAGGTGCGGTACACAGCATAGCATACTGAAGAGCCTACGTCTTAAGCATAGGGGACGACCTTCGTCCTTTCTCTCTATTCTGCCGTGGTCGAGCTTTAAGTCTTAACTTCGTACCTTACAACTCAGGCAAGAACTCCTTCTTTGACTGGTCCATCTTGAACACCTTCAAGATCATGTCAAGGTATGTGCTCATTTGAAAGTATTATTAAGCATTTTGATCTATCCTTATAGATCTTGATGCTCAATGTTCAAGTAGCTTAATCCCGCTAATCCAGGCTTTCTATTGAAAAACACTTTCAAAATAACCCTATATGCTTTCCAGAAATTCTACATCATTTCTGATCAACATGTATTCATCAGAAATTCTATAGTGCTCCCACTCACTTCTTTGGAAATACAAGTTTCTCGTAAACTTTGTACAAACCCAAAATCTTTGATCATCATCAAAGCACACATTCCAACTCCGAGATGCTCACTCCAGTCCTTAGAAGGATTGCTGGAGCTTTGCATACTTATTAGCATCTTTTGGGATTGATAAAACCTTCCGGTTGTATCACATACAACCTTTCCTCAAGTATAACGTCGAGGAAACAATGTTTTGACATCCTATCTGCAAGATTTCATCAATCATGCAGTAACTGCTAATCCAATTCCAACAGACTCTTAGCATCGCTACGAGTGAGAAAACCTCACCGTAATCAACTCCTTGAACTTGTCGGAAAATATCTTAACGACAAGTCGAGCTTTCTTAATGGTAATTCTTACCATCATTGTCTGTCTTCCTTTTAAAATCCATCCGTACCCAATGGCCTTACGACCATCAAGTATTTCTTCCAAAGTCATGGATCCGTTCTCGGATTTTATGGCCTCGAGCCATTTATCGGAATCCGGGCCCACCATTGCTTCTCCATAGCTCGTAGGTTCATTGTTGTCCAGCAACATGACTTCCAAGACAGGATTACGTACCACTCTGATGTAGTACGTATCCTTGTCATCCCACGAGGTTTGGTAGTGACTTGATCCGAAGTTTCATGATCAACATCACAAGCTTCCACTTCAATTGGTGTAGGTGCCACAGGAACAACTTCCTGTGCCCTGCCACACACTAGTTGAAGAGACGGTTCAATAACCTCATCAATTTTCCACCATCCTCCCACTCAATTCTTTCGAGAGAAACTTTTCCTCGAGAAAGGACCCGATTCAAGAAACAATCCATATTGCTTTCGGATCTGAATTAGGAGGTATACCCAACTGTTTTGGGTTTCCTATGAAGATGCATTTTATCCGCTTTGGGTTCGAGCTTATCAACCTGAAACTTTTTCATATAAGCGTCGCAGCCCCAAACTTTTAAGAAACGACAACTTAGATTTCTCTAAACCATAATTCATACGGTGTCATCTCAACGGAATTACGTGGTGCCCTATTTAAAGTGAATGTGGTTGTCTCTAATGCCTAACCCATGGACAATAGTGGTAATTCGATAAGAGACATCATGGTACGCACCATATCCAATAGGGTGCAACTATGATGCTCGGACACACCATCACACTATGGTGTTCCAGGCGGTAATAATTGCGAGACAATTTCCACAATGTCTTAATTGTGTGCCAAAACTCGTAACTCAGATATTCATCTCTATGATCATATCATAGACATTTTATCCTCTTGTCACAATGATCTTCTACTTCACTCTGAAATTACTTGAACCATTCAATAATTCAGACTTGTGTTTCATCAAGTAAATATTCTCAACATCTACTCGAATCATCTGTGAAGTAAGATCATAACGATATTCACTGCATGCCTCAGCACTCATTGGATTGGACACATCAAAATGTGTTACTTCCAACAAGTTGCTATCTTGTTCCATCTTACTGAAAACGAGGCTTTTCAGTCATCTTGCCCATGTGGTATGATTTGCATATCTCAAGTGATTCAAAATCAAGTGAGTCCAAATGGTCCATTTGCATGGAGTTTCTTCATGCATATACACCAATAGACATGGTTCGCATGTCTCAAACTTTTCAAAACGAGTGAGTCCAAAGATCCATCAACATGGAGCTTCTTCATGCGTTTTATACCATTATGACTTACATGGCAGTGCCACAAGTAAGTGGTACTATCATTACTATCTTATATCTTTTGGCATGAAAATGTGTATCACTACGATCGAGATTCAATAAACCATTCAGGTTTAATACTAATCTTGATGGTAGAGGGAGCGTGCGATGTTTGATCACATCAAACTTGGAAACACTTCCAACATATATCGTCAGCTCACCTTTAGCTAGTCTCTGTTTATTCCGTAGCTCTTTATTTCGAGTTACTAACACTTAGCAACCGAACCGGTATCTAATACCCTGGTGCTACTAGGAGTACTAGTAAAGTACACATTAACATAATGTATATCCAATATACTTCTATCGACCTTGCCAGCCTTCTTATCTACCAAGTATCTAGGGTAATTCTGCTCCAGCGGCTATTCCCCTTATCACAGAAGCACTTAGTCTCGGGTTTGGGTTCAACCTCGGGTTTCTTCACTGGTGCAGCAGCTGATTTGCCGTTTCATGAAGTATCCCTTCTTGCCCTTGCCCTTCTTGAAACTAGTGGTTTCACCAACCATCAACAATTGATGCTCCTTCTTGATTTCTACTTTCGCGGTGTCAAACATCGCGAATACCTCAAGGATCATCATATCTATCCCTGATATGTTATAGTTCATCACGAAGCTCTAGCAGCTTGGTGGCAATGACTTTGGAGAAACATCACTATCAAGTGATTGTTGCACTCAGACAATCTGAGCACAAGCTCAACGATTGAGCTTTTCTCCCTTAGTTTGCAGGCTAAGAAAAATCGTCGGAGGTCTCATACCTCTTGACGTGGGCACGAGCCTGAAATCCCAATTTCAGCCCTCGAAACATCTCATATGTTCCGCGACGTTTCGAAAACGTCTTTGGTGCCTCTACTTAAACCATTTAACTGAACTATCACGTAGTTATCAAAACGTGTATGTCCGATGTTCACAACATCCACAAACGACGTTTGGGGTTCAGCACACTGAGCGGTGCATTAAGGACATAAGCTTTCTACTGATCGCATAATCGCTACTATCAACTTTCAACTATATTTTCTCTAGGAACATATCTAAACAGTGGAACTAAAACGCGAGCTTACGACATAATTTGCAAAAGGTCTTTTGACTATGTTCAGGATAATTAAGTTCATCTTATGAACTCCCACTCAGATAGACATCCCTCTGGTCATCTAAGTGATTACATGATCCGAGTCAACTAGGCCGTGTCCGATCATCACGTGAGACGGACTAGTCATCATCGGTGAACATCTTCATGTTGATCGTATCTACTATACGACTCATGCTCGACCTTTCGGTCTCCGTGTTCCGAGGCCATGTCTGTACATGCTAGGCTCGTCAAGTTAACCCTAAGTGTTTTCGCTGTGTAAAACTGTCTTACACCCATTGTATGTGAACGTAAGAATCCATCACACCCGATCATCACGTGGTGCTTAGAAGCGACGAACTGTAGCAACGGTGCACAGTTAGGGGAGAACACTTCTTGAAATTGTTGTAAGGGATCATCTTATTTACTACCGTCGTCCTAAGCAAACAAGATGCATAAACATGATAAACATCACATGCAATCAAATAGTGACATGATATGGCCAATATCATTTTGCTCCTTTTGATCTTCATCTTCGGGGCTCCATGATCATCATCGTCACCGGCACGACACCATGATCTCCATCATCATGATCTCCATCATCGTGTCTTCATGAAGTTGTCACGCCAACGACTACTTCTACTTCTATGACTAACGCATTTAGCAATAAAGTAAAGTAGTTTACATGGCGTTCTTCAATGACACGCAGGTCATACAATAAATAAAGACAACTCCTATGGCTCCTGCCGGTTGTCATACTCATCGACATGCAAGTCGTGAATCCTATTACAAGAACATGATCAATCTCATACATCACATATCATTCATCACATTCTTCTTGGCCATATCACATCACTAGCATACCCTGCAAAAACAAGTTAGACGTCCTCTAATTGTTGTTGCATGTTTTACGTGGCTGCTATGGGTTTCTAGCAAGAACGTTTCTTACCTACGCAAGACCACAACGTGATATGCCAATTGCTATTTACCCTTCATAAGGACCCTTTTCATCGAATCCGTTCCGACTAAAGTGGGAGAGACTGGCACCCGCTAGCCACCTTATGCACGAAGTGCATGTCAATCGGTGGAACCTGTCTCACGTAAGAGTACGTGTAAGGTCGGTCCGGGTCGCTTCATCCCACAATACCGTCGAAATAAGATTGTACTAGTAACGGTAAGCATATTGAACAACATCAACGCCCACAACTACTTTGTGTTCTACTCGTGCAAAGAATCTACGCAATAGACCTAGCTCTGATACCACTGTTGGGGAACGTAGCAGAAATTCAAAATTTTCCTACGTGTCACCAAGATCTATCTATGGAGAGACCAGCAACGAGTAGAAAGAGAGTGCATCTACATACCCTTGTAGATCGCTAAGCGGAAGCGTTCAAGTGAACGGGGTTGATGGAGTCGTACTCGTCGTGATTCAAATCACCGATGATCCTAGTGCCGAACGGACGGCACCTCCGCGTTCAACACACGTACAGCCCGGTGACATCTCCCACGCCTTGATCCAGCAAGGAGAGAGGGAGAGGTTGAGGAAGACTCCATCCAACAGCAGCACAACGGCGTGGTGGTGGTGGAGGAGCGTGGCAATCCAGCAGGGCTTCGCCAAGCACCATGGGAGAGGAGGAGTAGGAAGAGAGGTAGGGCTGTGCCAGAACTTCGTGTATAGCTCCCATGCGCCTCCCCACTATATATAGGGATGGAGGGGCTGGTTTCTTGCCCTCCAAGTCCATTGGGGCGTTGGCCAAGGTGGGAGGAAAGAAATCTCATTATTTCCTTCCCCACCGATTGTTATCCCCCCTTTTTAGGGATCTTGATCTTATCCCTTCGGGATATGATCTTATTCCTTCTAAGGGGGGATCTTGGTGCGCCTTGACCAGGGGTGTGGGGCCTTGCCCCCACCACCCACGTCCATGTGGGTCCCCCCATGCAGGTGGGCCCCACTCCGGAACCTTCTAGAACCTTCCCGGTACAATACCGAAAAATCCCGAACATTTTCCGGTGGCCAAAATAGGACTTCCCATATATAAATCTTTACCTCCGGACCATTCCGGAACTCCTCGTGACGTCCGGGATCTCATCCGGGACTCCGAACAACATTCGGTAACCACATACAAACTTCCTTTATAACCCTAGCGTCATCGAACCTTAAGTGTGTAGACCCTACGGGTTCGGGAGACATGTAGACATGACCGAGACGTTCTCCGGTCAATAACCAACAGCGGGATCTGGATACCCATGATGGCTCCCACATGTTCCATGATGATCTCATCGGATGAACCACGATGTCAAGGACTTAATCAATCCCGTATTCAATTCCCTTTGTCTATCGGTATGTTACTTGTCCGATATTCGATCGTCGGTATCCAATACCTTGTTCAATCTCGTTACAGGCAAGTCACTTTACTCGTTCCGTAACACATCATCCCGTGATCAACTCCTTGGTCACATTGCGCATATGATGATGTCCTACCGAGTGGGCCCAGAGATACCTCTCCGTTTACACGGAGTGACAAATCCCAGTCTCGATCCGCATAAAACAATAGATACTTTCGGAGATACCTGTAGTGCACCTTTATAGTCACCCAGTTACGTTGTGACATTTGATACACCCAAAGCACTCCTACGGTATCCAGGAGTTACACGCTCTCATGGTCGAAGGAAGAGATACTTGACATTGGCAAAGCTCTAGCAAATGAACTACACGATCTTTTGTGCTAGTCTTAGGATTGGGTCTTGTCCATCACATCATTCTCCTAATGATGTGATCCCGTTATCAACGACATCCAATGTCCATAGCCAGGAAACCTTGACTATCTGTTGATCACAACGAGCTAGTCAACTAGAGGCTCACTAGGGACATATTGTGGTCTATGTATTCACACGTGTATTACGATTTCCAGATAATACAGTTATAGCATGAATAAAAGACAATTATCATGAACAAGGAAATATAATAATAATACTTTTATTATTGCCTCTAGGGCATATTTCCAACAGTGTGATGATACAAGAGATAGTGCAGATGCATCTGGGAATGGAAACTGTTGGGGATATTACTACTGGGCGTAAACCGACCTATCTGGGCCGGGTTAACTTCGTCAGTAGTTAAGTATGTTAAAGCCCAAGAAGACGGAGGAGGGCTCAAGGCCCATGGTCGGTTCAAGGCCTGTAGCCGTAAACCGGCGTTAGTAGTTAACCTATATTGTAAGTTAGGAATAAGTAGGGACCAAACCGGACACATCTATGAGCCGGTATTGGGACTCCGTAAGCCGACGGGAGTCACCCGTGTATATAAGGGGACGACCCGGCGGCGGTTCAAGGACCACAGACAACAACTCGAGACATAGGCGAAGCTTGTTTGCTCCCTAGTCATCGAAACCCCATCAATTCCATAACAACTAGACGTAGGCTTTTACCTTCATCGAAGGGGCCGAACTAGTATAAACTCTCTTGCGTCCTTGTGTCCGCTTTAACCCCTTCAAGCTAACCCATCGTGATGGCTCCATGACTAAGTCCTTTCTCTAGGACATCTGCCGTGACAAAACCATGACAGTTGGCGCCCACCGTGGGGCTATCGCACGATGGTTTCCGGTTCTTGGAGGGCCGCTTTGAAGGACTCGAGGGCTACGTTGTAGGCCGGATGACTAAGAGTCGTCGCAGCAAGCTCTACATCGACGACGTGGACTGGGGCCCCGAGGCTGGCTCAATTGAGTCCGGGTACCGGGTCCCCTTTGGTAGCATTCACGTTTTCATTGGCAAGATCGGTGAACCGAGCCCTGAGCCGGACATCTGCATCGACCTCGTCGAGACGGCTCAGCGTGCATGATCCGCCCGGGTTAAACCGACCATGAAGCGTGCCTTCGTGGGAGTCATCCATGGAGGAAGTTATGAGGACAGATCAGAATTTTGCGGCGCGACCGTCGTTTGTTCTGGCGACGAATCTTCGACCGGAGAAACCGAATCTCTTTATCAGCTACAAGATGGCCGGATTGGGAGTTGTTCCGATGGCGATAGTATTCTGGACCCCTCTGATCTGCCCAACCGGGTTGGAATATTCATGGCCGGAATGCAAGCAACGCTTCATTCTTCGACAGCTGCGGCAACGATCTCCGGTTCAGCAGCGGCAACGGCTGCCGGGGCAGGAGGCCCTGTGCGCCCGCCGGCTCAGGTTCTATCAGAACTATTTGATGTGTTGGTTGTGCTTATGGCGGAAGTTAATCCGCCGGATCAGGACGTTCACAACGTGGAGATTGCAAAGGTAAAGGAACAGATCACCCAGACTAAGGCGGATCTGGCGGCTGAGGACACCAGGATGGCCGCAGAGCGGGCCGCTTTAGACGCCCATGCCTACAAGCTTATGTTGGACCAGAGCGCGTCGCATGAAGTCATGAGGAGGAAGCACCGATCCCGCTTACCTCCGGTTTTCGAGGCCAGAGACCTTTTCAACACTCCAGGACCAAGAGCTGGCATTCCGCTGGAGGGAAACCGGGCAGAAGCCCCTGGGACCGGTGCACCGGTTCAGCCTCGTCAGATGGACCCGCCTCGTCAAAACACCGTGGTACCTCAGGCTGCTTTAACACCCCTGGGTCACTACTCCAACCCAATGGACAATCTTGTTGCCGCTGCTGCACGGCTGGAGGCCATTCCAATTGAGGGTGACTCGCCGCAGGCAATAGAGACGCGACGGGTCAAGGAACTTCTGAGGACAGCTTTGGCCCAACAGGAAGCGTACTCGTACAGCCGCGACCGGATCCACTCGACCCCTCGTCCAAGCCGGAGCTATAGCAGACATATGGATGAACTGGCAGTGTCGAGTAATGAACGATGTGGGGCACCCCGTGGCAACAATCCGGCGGGTGGTGCTGATGACGCTCAGGGAGTGGTGGACCGGGCCCGCGTGTGCAGGGAGGCCGAGTTAGCCGCACAGCATCAGGCTCGGCAGCTCACGCCGGTTCGTCCAACCACCCTGACTGAACCTGGTGTTACTTCTAGTTCTTTGGGGGTGCCTTGCCTTATCCCCGCTTTACGCAACGTGCATCTGCCCAAGGATTTCAAAGGCCCATGCAAGGTACCAAATTACACGATGGATCAACCTCCAGAGACATGGGTGGAGAGCTATGAGATGGCCATGGAGATGCTTGATGTGGATGACGCGGCGTGTGCGAAATACTTCACCATGATGCTCGAAGGAACGGCCCGTACTTGGTTAAAAAGTTTGCCGGCTAATTCTATCAGCTCATGGGCCCAATTACGAGCCCGGTTTATCAGCAATTTCAAAGACACCTGTAAACAGCCTATGTCGATAGTGGACTTAGCTGCATGCGTCCAGGAGGAAGGAGAATCAACGACTCATTGGGTGCGCCGGGTTTCACAAGTGTTGCACTCCTCAGACCACATCAACGCTGACACCGCAGTGTTAACCCTAGAAGGCAACTGCCGGTTTGGACCCCTAAAGCTGAAGTTGGGACGGATGAAGCGTCATTGCACCGACATGGGGACCCTCATGGCCGCTTTGGTGAAATATGCTGATTCTGATAGAACCAAGGATTCCGAATTTGATGATGACAAGACAGGGAAAGGGAAGAAGAACAACAGCTCCAAAGGTCAGCAGCATCACTGGGCAGGCAATGGTGGAGGAGGCAAGCGTAAAGCGGATGGTAACATGGACTTTGTGGCTAATACCAACGCACAGGACAATGGCCAGCGATGCAAGGGTAGGCCGAAAAATCGTAATGGAGCGCCCAACCCTAACCCAAACCGCCTAAACTACCTGCTAAGCCAGCCCTGTCCAAGACATGGGACGAAGGAGGCGCCGGCAAACCACCTTTGGAAAGATTGCTTTATTATGCAGGAGTTCAAAAATTCTAATAATTTCCGGTATGATCACGAATCTGGCGGTGGCTCGGGATCTGGGCCGGGTTACGGTGGAGGAAGTTCCGGTTCAGGATTCAATGGTAATCCGGGCGGACATAATGGTCAAAATAGTCAGAACAACCAGGGTGGTTACAACCAACAGCAGCAACAGTCAGGTTACCAGAGCAACCCAAAGCAGTTGAGTAATGGGCAGTACCATGTCTTCACCACTAGCTTGGACAAGCGAGACCGGAAAGTTCAAAGGCGGGCGGTCAACTCTGTTGAACCGGCCATACCCCGTTATCTACGTTGGTCTAAACAACCAATCATATGGAGCAGAGAAGATCACCCTCCCCAGGTCGATAATCCGGGTTAGTTGGCTCTGGTGGTGGCGCCTTAGGTGGGAGGTTACAAGTTCACCAAGGTGCTCATGGATGGAGGGAGCAGCATTAACATCATGTACTATGAGACCTTCCGTCGTATGGGACTAGCAGATAAGAATCTCAAACCGTCTAATACAGTATTCCACGGTGTAGTGCCTGGCAGATCAGCATATCCCGTTGGTAAGATAGCTCTGGAAGTGGCCTTTGGGATGATCATGATTCCAGGTCGGAGACATTGACATTTGAAGTGGTGAAAATCCAAAGTCCATATCATGCCCTGTTTGGGCGACCGGCCTACGCCAAGTTTATGGCTCGGCCCTGTTATGTGTATTTGCAGCTCAAGATGCCGGGTCACAAGGGGACAATAACGGTTCACAGAAGCCGCAAAATTGCTTTGGAATGCGAGGAAGGATATGCGGCTTATGCAGAGTCGGTTTGTGCCACCGAGGAGTTGAAGTACTATAAAGACAATGTTGATCCGGCAGACATGACTCCGTTGAAGAAGCCAACTACAGAGCATGATCCGGCCCTGAAATTCAAATCGGCAGCAGAAACTAAGCTTGTTGACTTCGTACCTGGTGATTCGTCCAAGCAGTTCAGCATCAGTGCCAACTTGGATCCGAAATAGGAAAGCGCGCTCATCGAGTTCATCCGTGAGAATCGGGACATTTTTGCATGGAAGCCCTCTGACATGCCAGGTGTACCGAGGCAACTCGCTGAGCACACACTTAATGTGGATCCTAAATATAAACCGGTGAAACAGTTCCTCTGCCGGTTTAATGAAGAAAGACGCAAGGCAATTGGAGAAGAGGTAGCCAGGCTCTTGGTAGCTGGCTTTATTGTTGAAGTTTTTCACCCTGAGTGGCTTGCCAATCCGGTGCTGGTCCTCAAGAAAAACGGCACCTGGCGCATGTGTGTGGATTACACAGATCTTAATAAGGCTTGTCCAGCAGATCCTTTTGCCCTCCCCCGTATTGATCAAATTATTGATGCTACGGCGGGTTGTGAGCGTTTAAGTTTTTTGGATGCGTATTCTGGCTATCATCAGATCAAAATGGCAGTTAAGGACCAGGAGAAGACGGCATTTATAACTCCCTTTGGAGCCTTCTGCTATGTGTCTATGCCCTTCGGGCTCAAGAGTGCTCAAGCAACTTACCAACGATGTGTACAAAACTGTCTTCACAAGCAGATTGGCCGTAATGTACATGCTTACGTGGATGATATCGTGGTTAAGTCCAGGGAGAAGGAGACTCTGATTGATGATTTGAAGAAAACCTTTGATAACCTGAGAACATACAAGATGATGCTTAATCCGTACAAGTGTGTCTTTGGTGTACCGGCGGGCAAGTTATTAGGCTTCTTGGTGTCCAATAGGGGAATTGAGGCTAATCCGGAGAAGATCACAGCCATCACCTCCCTCGCTAAACCGAAGTGTATCAATGATGTTCAGCGCCTGGCAGGCCGGATTGCTGTGTTAAGCCGGTTTATCAGTCGCCTCGGTGAGAAGGTAATCCCTTTGTATCAGATGTTGAAGAAGACGGATCAGTTTGTCTGGAGTTCTGCTGCTGATGAAGCATTTGAGGACTTAAAACGACAATTGGTCAATCCGCCTGTGCTCGCCGCTCCCATTGACAAGGAGCCGTTGCTGCTATATGTTGCTGCTAATGCTCGGGCGGTCAGCGTGGCTATTGTGGTAGAGCGAAAGGAGGCAGGTAAGGAGCATCCGGTTCAACGTCCGATCTATTATATCAGCGAGGTGCTCATTGAGTCCAAGCAAAGGTATCCGCATTGGCAGATGCTGGTGTATGGAGTTTTTATGGCAAGCCGGAAGCTTAAACAATACTTCCAAGGGCATCCAATTACAGTGGTCAGTTCTGCTCCTTTGGGAGATATCATCCAGAACCGGGAAGCAACTGACCGGATTGCAAAATGGGCCATAGAGCTGGGGCCGTATGGTTTGAAGTATGTGCCTCGGACAGCGGTTAAGTCTCAAGCACTTGTTGATTTCATCAATGATTGGACGGAAATGCAAGCACCTGAAGAAAGGCCGGATCATACGTATTGGACCATCCATTTTGACGGATGCAGGCAATTGGAAGGCTCGGGGGCTGGAGTCGTATTAACTTCCCCACGAGGTGATAAGTTTTGTTATGTTCTCCGCTTAATGTTCCCTTGTACTAACAATGCAGCTGAGTATGAAGCCTTGCTCCATGGTCTCCGGATGGCTAAGGAGATGAATCTAAGTCGAGTTAAGTGCTTCGGTGACTCGGACCTTGTGGCTCAGCAAGTGTCTGGCACTTGGGACTCCAAGGACCCACTCATGGCAGCATATCGTCGTGAGGTGGATATTGTTGCAGGTTATTTCAGAGGCTATCAGGTGGACCACGTGGACCGGCGGAAAAATGAAGCGGCGGACGCTTTAAGCCGGCTGGGCTCTCGGCGCAAACCAGTCCCGCCCAATGTTTTTCTGGATGTGCTGCACAACCCATCGGTCAAGATCCCTGGTGAAGAGGATTTGGCTATTCCTGATCCGGAGGCTCAGTTGGTGGCAGCTCTTCATGTTATTTCGGATTGGACGCTTCCTTACCTAGCGTACAAGAACCGGGGCGAGTTGCCGGAGGATGGGATTCTGGCCTGACAGATAATCCGGCGATCCAAGTCCATGGCTGTCATCAACGGCGAGTTGCATCATTGCAGTGTATCAGGAGCTTTTCAATGTTGCGTGTCTCTTGAAGAAGGCCGTGAATTTTTGCATGAGATCCACGAAGGAGATTGTGGTCACCACGCCGGTTCAAAGTCTCTGGTGGCTAAAGCATTTCGCCATGGCTTCTATTGGTTGACTGCTCATGCTGATGCGGAGGATCTGGTCAGACGGTGTGATGGTTGCCAAAGGTTTTCAAGATGTGCTCATGTACCGGCTCAAGAATTGAGAATGATTCCAATTACTTGGCCGTTTGCGACTTGGGGGCTGGATATGGTTGGGCCTTTCAAAAGGTCCAAAGATAAGAAGACCCACCTCCTGGTGGCGGTTGATAAGTTTACAAAGTGGGTGGAGGCAGAACCTGTTAGCAAGTGTGATGCGTCCACGGCGGTTCAGTTCATCAAAAAGGTGATTTTCCGGTTTGGTTTTCCGCACAGTATTATCACAGATAATGGTACCAATTTGTCCAAAGGTGCTATGAAGGAGTTCTGCGAACGGGAGCACATCCGGCTTGACGTTTCATCAGTGGCACATCCACAGTCCAATGGTCAAGTAGAAGGAGCTAATCAAGAGATCTTGAGAGGCATCAAGCCCCAGCTCATGGTTCCTTTGCAGAGAACACCGGGTTGTTGGGTAGAAGAATTACCATCTGTGTTATGGAGCATCAATACAACACCCAACAGATCAATAGGATACACACCGTTCTTCATGGTTTATGGAGCGGAGGCGGTTCTCCCCAGTGATATCCGTCATGATTCACCTCGTGTAGCGGCTTATGTTGAAGCGGACAACGAGACAGCACGACAAGATGCTTTGGACCGGTTGGATGAAGAGCGTAACATTGCAGCCACCCGATCGGCGATTTACCAACAGGATCTTCGTCGTTATCACAGTCGTCGGGTCAAAACTAGAACTTTTCAGGAAGGAGATTTGGTGCTTCAGCTCATCCAAGATCAAACTGATATGCATAAGTTATCCCCACCTTGGGAGGGGCCTTTCGTGGTCAGCAAGAATCTGCACAACGGGTCATACTATCTGATCGATATTCGAGAACATAAGGACTCACGTACATCAGAGGAGGAGACCAACAGGCCGTGGAACATAGCTCATCTTCGGCCTTATTATACCTGAGCCATTGGTTCTACTTATGTACATATTACAATGATGTATATATTAACTATAATAAACCGGAACCTCAGCTAAAGCGGGGTATCTGTTCTTTTGCATCATGTGTGGTTACACGGAGTTGTTCTAAAGCGGCTTCCGGTTTACCCCTTGAGTTCGCTTTGCTAAAAGCATCGTATTATATCACTTGGAGGATTGGTCGTGTCCGAGCCAATACCATGCCTCTTGATAGGCGAGAGCCACCAGATCACTTGGGGACTTGGTCATGTCTGAACCAGTCATGCCTCTTGATCGGCCTAAGGCCACAAAATCACTTGGGGGCTTGGTCGAACCCGAACCATGACCATGCCATTTGGTCAGCATAAATGCCACGGTTTCATTTGGGGACCTGGCTGACTAGAACCATAGTTACACCTAACGGGAGCTTGGTCGTGTTTGGCCATGGTAACGCCATTTGATCAGCTTAAATAAACCTTTTTTGGCAAACGGTTTTTGTCATTGCTTTTGTTTCACACTTTTCTTTGAAGGGTTTTTTTTTGCTTTTTATTGCGTTTTTTACCGACAAAGTTTTTTAACCAATCAATTGACAGAACACAGTTCACGTCAATCCGGAGACAATTTGCCCGGTTTGATCCTTGTTGTTAACATCCTCTTATGGAGTAACACGGTGTTTATTATAACCCGGCACGGTTTACATGGTAAACCAACGTCATATATATATACAGGAGCTGTTATCTCCTCCAACAGTGTGGGTTTGCAAAACTCCGCTTCAAGATTGGCCAAGCCAACTTCACACTCAACGATGGCAGGTATTCTGTATCTCAAAAATTTGATCATATACTTAAAATTTCGTTTTGGATGTTTTGATTTCATATATACAGACATCATATTTCGCCTGACGGTACAACCGCGGTGGCAATTGACGAATTTCTCATTTCAGAAAGTGTTTTGGAAAGGTCATTACCACAGGAAGAACAAATTATGCACGAAGGCATATCAACATCAAAGGTATCAGCTAGCCTGTTACAAGGCAACATGGTGCCCATAATAATATAATTGTTTTTCGCAAAGGAGAGGCAGTTTTAAAACCGGCTTCCGGTTCAAGCTTGGTCACCAGCCTGGCCTGATGGTTGTGGGTCATCCTGCGCCGCTTCAGCCTCCGTTTCTCTACTCAGTGGCTGGAAATCCACAGTTGTCCAGTCGATTCCCATTAATGCTTGAAAAACAGCTTCATCATGGATCAGCAATGACGGGTCAATATCGGGAGCGTAAGTATGCTTACGGATTGGAGGGATCAGATTTTCCAATTCATAGATAGGTGTAGCTATTCACTTGTTCTGACTGTCATATTATGCTTGATAATGAGACAAGTCTGCTTCCTCAGCCAACTGACAAGCTAGCGGACGTACCTCTCGGTTTATTGCTCGCAGATCCGCTTCACCAAATTCTGACCCATCTTCCTTCAAGCTGGGATAGCCCTGAGCCGCCTCAATAGGATCAAAATCCGGCACCCAGGCTTTTGCCCGGATTAAGGCATTGATTGAACCGGAGCAGCAGATTTCTTCAGCTCTTCAACCCGGGCAGGAAGCACTGACAGTTTCATCAGCGTATCTTGAATCAAAGTGGGCGCCAGTTTGTTATGAGATGCGGTATAGATGATCCGCTGGGCACCAGTATACAATTGTTCAACCAATGTATAGGCGGCTTTCGATTTCTTCCGCACATCTGACCCCAAGTGACCAATGCGTGTCCCTGAAATACCATAAAGGGTTAATAAACCGGCGACTCTGTAAGAAGGCAGAGCCAATTCAAAAGGCAAGCTGGCTTACCAAAGATAGGAGTGGTCATGGCATGCACGTGCCGCTTTATGTTGGTCAGTTTATCCGCCACTGGTTTTAGTGCAGCCTCGGCATCCTCTGCTCATTTGATCAAAGCGGACTTTTCAGTGATCCAATCCGCCCGTTTCTTTTTGAAGTTCTCCTTAAGTTGTTCCATGGCGCTTAAAGCGCTCGCTAATTCCTCTTTTGCTTTGGAGGTTTCAGCCTGTTGGGTTTTCAGGTTTTCTTGGAGATCGGTGACTTGGTTTTCTTTCGTCTTCAGCTCCGCCTGCATGCATACAGATATATGCTTCAACAAATTGGTATAAGGATTCAAGTACCAACCACATAACAAGTTATGCACTTAGCACTTGGGGGCTAATGCATATCCGATCTTCATCTTTCAATTGTTTACAAAGTCCCAAGATCAATACAAGTATTCAACTTGGCACTTGGGGGCTAATGGCTATTTGCTCATATATATTCTAATGCGGCAGTTTCAATTACTTAAAGCACCGGTTTAACTACGCTAAGTTAAACCAGCCCTTGGGGGCTACATCAGCGAATTTGAAAGCATCAAGATTTATGAAGTCCCGGTTTGAAAGAATATTGCAAACCGGCCCTTGGGGGCTAGGAGAGTCAGCAAGAATGGAAGCATACAAGCAGGAAGGAGCATATGGAAGTTACCTCATATTTATCTTTCATCATATTAACCAGACCGGCTTCATAGTCGCAACTGGTATACAGCCGGTTCAGATAGCCGGAATGGATATCTTGGGCGTTCAGAGCAGCGTAAGTCGTCAGATCAGCGTTCCACTTGCCTTTGCCAAAGGCAGCAACTTCCTCCTTGGCAAAATGTTTGGATAAAGCGACAGGATTGCTTGGCTCAGTATGGCCAGTGCTAGTAATGACAACCTCATCATCCTTGGTACCGCCGGGTTGCACTGGAGCTGTTGGCTTGTCAGTAGGTTTTGCTGGACCGGTGGAGCTTTCAATCCGGATGGAACCTGTGGGCTGATTGACAGGGCCTGAGGTATCAGTAGGTCTCTCTTCAGCAATAGGATCATCATCTTGCTGCGGTGGATCGTTGGGAATATCCTCAGGAATAGCCGCTTCAACATTGGGTGTCTTGCCTGCTTCAAGAACGACATCTTCTTTGGCCGCTTTGTCCAGATGGGCCTTCTTGCTTGGCCTAGGTTTGGCCCTGAGAAGAATAATAAAATCAAATACAGCATATGTTCTAAGGCAATGTACTGCAAACATCACAAGAAGTATAGCTTAGCCAAGCACCGTTTTAAGCGGTGGGAGCTGAGTAGCCGATGACTCGCCAGAAGATGAGTGGGAAGTAACCTGGTAATCGGAGTCAGACGGATTAAGAGGTTGACGAAAGCAGCCCGCTTTAGGACAAGCACTGACAAGCAAATTAGAGACCTTTGAATGGCGTTTCCGAACCGGACTATTCGGTAAACCGGCGGAGGTAACTACCTGGCCGTTGTGCCGGGTTGTGCGTCGAGCTTCCTGTTGTTGGGTCTTCATAAGAAATTTAGGATCCAAATAAGCAAGAGGATGAGAAAATTTAACTTTCCAGTTTGCCTGGCGGATTTTTTTGTGAAGGCAAAGTTTCTGAATCGAAAGAGAGAATAATTACCTCTGCAACATCCGCGTGGCTGGCTTCGGCATCATCCTGACAAATATCATCATCAATAAGACGCATGAAAAATAAACCAAGTGAGTCAAGCTCTACCTCAAAGTCCGGATTATCCACATCATCATCAGGGGCCGGATTAGAAGATGCAGTGGTTCTTTTCCTATGGGCAGTCTTCTTCACAGCTTTAGTCTTTTGCCGAGTTGCTCTTTCTGGTTTGTCTGTTTTTTCTGGTTTCTCCTGCGGCAGTTTTTTGCTCCAAAACGGATCATTGCCCTGATTACGCATGCACTGATATTAAACAATGACCAGACATATCAATAACAGATTCAGCAAAGAGAAAAATTAAAGTCTTACAGCTGGCGGTTTGTTGGTGGCGCAGAAGGGAAGCAGGCCGGTTCTAGCGTAGACATGTTCCGGTTCATTGAGCATCTTATTCACGGCCTCTGTGATTTCTTCATCGGAGAGCTGGATTTTTGAATGTCGCAGTGGGTCATCCACACTGTCAGTATACTCGCACATCAAACCGGAGCGCCGACTAAGGGGCAGTATGCTCCATGATATCCAACAGCGAGCGAGATCAACCCCTGTTAAACCGTTGGCCATAAAGGCTCTGAGCTTTGACAGTTGGGGAGCATATTTGCTTCTCTCCTGGGCAGTCAATCTCTGAGGAAAAGGGTGTATATTGCTGAGCCGCTCCGGACGAAAGCCAGGCAAGGGATTCTCACCAGCAGGGGAGGTGTCTTTGCAGTAGAACCATGTCTGATTCCACTCCTTGGGGTGACTGTGCAACTTGGCGTGAGGGTATGTGATCTCTTTCCTTTTCTGAATTGCCACGCCACCCAACTCCGTATTAGAGCCATCAGTAAACTCGGTACGACGGTTTAGATGGAAAAGGTCTCTGAACAATTCCACTGTGGGCTCCCCTTGAAAGAACACCTCACACAGCACTTGGAAGTGACACATATTTGTAATAGAGTTGGGGCCAGTGTCCTGCGGATGGAGTTGGAAATCGCCTAAGACATCCCGGTAAAATTTAGAAACGGGCGGTTTAAAGCCCCGGGCTAAGTGATCTACAAAAACAACAACCTCTCCTTCTCGAGGTGTGGCAGGGCATTCTTTGCCAGGAGCCCTCCAATGGATGGTAACTTTGCTGCCTAAAGCGCCAATCAGGACTAAATCGTCCAGTTGATCCTCTGTGACGCGAGAAGGAACCCAATTGCACTCATATACTTGCTTGGCCATGATGGAATCTACAAGGTAGAAGATCCCGGTTCAAAAATGCATTTGATCAAGGTACGTTGGTATATGCACTGGTAAACCGGAGACAGAACTATCTAAACCGGAGTTTCATGAAGCAACCAACATCTAGCGGTTCAACAAGGGGACTAATGGCATATATCGGTTTGGAAAATTTTCTATAAGGTTAAACCGCCTGATCTAAGCATTAAAAAGCTGAGATTGCGGATGGACAGGTACGCAGAAACAGGTTTCACAAGATTTCTGTACAGCATTGGATCTGAAGCAAGTTCAGAAAAAAGGATAAATACTTAGAGGTTCAAAGGAGCAGTACCGAACCAATGAGCAAAACATTCATATAGATCTATGGTTTGAGATGCATAAGTGAAGGCGAAGGCCAAACAACTATCATTGCACAGGGTAAAGGCTTGCGATTCATCCAAAGATCTATCGTATGAGCAAGAGGTAGACGATGAACACTAAAGAACTATGAAACCCTAGGCCAGATCTGCGGGGGAAAGGACAAAAGATTTACTGGAGCTGAGGAAGATGCGGAAGGTTGCCGCGGTGTTCTGGTGCGCTCAGGTGAAGGAAATATGCCCTAGAGGCAATAATAAAGTTATTATTTATTTCCTTATATCATGATAAAAGTTTATTATTCATGCTAGAATTGTATTAACCGGAAACATAATACATGTGTGAATACATAGACAAACAGTGTCACTAGTATGCCTCTACAAGACTAGCTTGTTAATCAAAGATGGTTATGTTTCCTAACCATGGACAAAGAGTTGTCATTTGATTAACAGGATCACATCATTAGTTAAATGATCTGATTGACATGACCCATTCCATTAGCTTAGCACCCGATCGTTTAGTATGTTGCTATTGCTTTCTTCATGACTTATACATGTTCCTATGACTATAAGATTATGCAACTCCCGTTTGCCAGAGGAACACTTTGTGTGCTACCAAACGTCACAACGTAACTGGGTGATTATAAAAGAGCACTACAGGTGTCTCCAAAGGTACATGTTGGGTTGGCGTATTTCGAGATTAGGATTTGTCACTCCGATTGTCGGAGAGGTATCTCTGGGCCCTCTCGGTAATGCACATCACTTAAAGCCTTGCAAGCATTGCAACTAATGAGTTAGTTGCGGGATGATGTATTACAGAATGAGTAAAGAGACTTGCCGGTGACGAGATTGAACTGGGTATGGGATACCGACGATCGAATCTCGGGCAAGTAACATACCGATGACAAAGGGAACAACATATGTTGTTATGCGGTCTGACCGATAAAAGATCTTCGTAGAATATGTAGGAGCCAATATGAGCATCCAGGTTCCGCTATTGGTTATTGACCGGAGACGTGTCTCGGTCATGTCTACATTGTTCTCGAACCCTTAGGGTCCGCATGCTTAAGGTTACGATGACAGTTATATTATGAGTTTATGCATTTTGATGTACCGAAGGTTGTTCGGAGTCCCGGATGTGATCAAGGACATGATGAGGAGTCTTGAAATGGTCGAGACATAAAGATTGATATATTGGAAGCCTATGTTTGGATATCGGAAGTGTTCCGGGTGAAATCGGGATTTTACCGGAGTACCGGGAGGTTACCAGAACCCCCCCGGGAGCTATATGGGCCTAAGTAGGCCGTAGTGGAAAAGAGAAGGGGCAGCCCAAGATGGGCCGCGCGCCCCTCCCCTCCCTTGGTCCGAATAGGACAAGGAGAGGGGCCGGCCCCCCTCTCTCTTTTCTCCCCTCCGCGAATCCTATTCCAACTAGGATTGGGGGGGGGGGGGAATCCTACTCCCAGAGGGAGTAGGACTCCTCCTGGCGCGCCTCTCCTAGGCCGGCCACACCCCCCCCTTGAGCCTTTATATACGGAGGCAGGGGCACCCCAGAGAAACACAAGTTGATCCACGTGATCATATTCTTAGCCGTGTGCGGTGCCCCCCCTCCACCATAGTCCTCGATAATATTGTAGCGGTGCTTAGGCGAAGCCCTGCTGCAGTAGTACATCAAGATCATCACCACGCCGTCATGCTGACGGAACTCTTCCCCGACACTTTGCTGGATCGGAGTCCGAGGATCGTCATCGAGCTGAACGTGTGCTAGAACTCAGAGGTGCCGTAGTTTCGGTGCTTGATCGGTCGGGCCGTGGAGACGTACGACTACATCAACCAAACGCTTCCGTTGTCGATCTACAAGGGTACGTAGATCACACTCTCCCCCTCTCGTTGCTATGCATCACTATGATCTTGCGTGAGCGTAGGAAAATTTTGAAATTACTACGAAACCCAACAGTGGCATCCGAGCCTAGGTTTTATATGTTGATGTTATATGCACGAGTAGAACACAAGTGAGTTGTGGGCGATATAAGTCATACTGCTTACCAGCATGTCATACTTTGGTTCGGCGGTATTGTTGGACGAAGCGGCCCGGACCGACATTACGCGTACGCTTACGCGAGACCGGTTCTCCCGACGTGCTTTGCACATAGGTGGCTTGCGGGTGACAGTTTCTCCAACTTTAGTTGAACTGAGTGTCGCTACGCCCGGTCCTTGCGAAGGTTAAAACAGCACGAACTTGACAAACTATCGTTGTGGTTTTTGATGCCTAGGTAAGATTGGTTCTTGCTTAAGCCCGTAGCAGCCACGTAAAACATGCAACAACAAAGTAGAGGACGTCTAACTTGTTTTTGCAGGGCATGTTGTGATGTGATATGGTCAAGACATGATGCTAAATTTTATTGTATGAGATGATCATGTTTTGTAACCGAGTTATCGGCAACTGGCAGGAGCCATATGGTTGTCGCTTTATTGTATGCAATGCAATCGCGCTGTAATGCTTTACTTTATCACTAAGCGGTAGCGATAGTCGTGGAAGCATAAGATTGGCGAGACGACAACGATGCTACGATAGAGATCAAGGTGTCGCACCGGTGACGATGGTGATCATGACGGTGCTTCGGAGATGGAGATCACAAGCATAAGATGATGATGGCCATATCATATGACTTTTATTGATTGCATGTGATGTTTATCTTTTATGCATCTTATCTTGCTTTGATTGACGGTAGCATTATAAGATGATCTCTCACTAAATTATCAAGAAGTGTTCTCCCTGAGTATGCACTGTTGCGAAAGTTATTCGTGCTGAGACACCACGTGATGATCGGGTGTGATAGGTTCTACGTTCAAATACAACGGGTGCAAAACAGTTGCACACGCGGAATACTCAGGTTATACTTGACGAGCCAATCATATACAGATATGGCCTCGGAACACAGAGACCGAAAGGTCGAGCGTGAATCATATAGTAGATATGATCAACATAGTGATGTTCACCAATGAAACTACTCCATCTCACGTGATGATCGGACATGGTTTAGTTGATTTGGATCATGTAATCACTTAGAGGATTAGAGGGATATCTATCTAAGTGGGAGTTCTTTAAGTAATATGATTAATTGAACGTAAATTTATCATGAACTTAGTACCTGATAGTATCTTGCTTGTTTATGTATGATTGTAGATAAATGGCCCGTGCTGTTGTTCCATTGAATTTTAATGCGTTCCTTGAGAAAGCAAAGTTGAAAGATGATGGTAGCAATTACACGGACTGGGTCTGTAACTTGAGGATTATCCTCATTGCTGCACAGAAGAATTACGTCCTGGAAGCACCGCTGGGTGCCAGGCCTGCTGCTGGAGCAACACCAGATGTTGTGAACATCTGGCAGAGCAAAGCTGATGACTACTCGATAGTTCGGTGTGCCATGCTTTACGGCTTAGAACCGGGACTTCAACAACGTTTTGAACGTCATGGAGCATATGAGATGTTCCAGGAGTTGAAGTTAATATTTCAAGCAAATGCCCGGATTGAGAGATATGAAGTCTCCAATAAGTTCTATAGCTGCAAGATGGAGGAGAACAGTTCTGTCAGTGAGCATATACTCAAAATGTCTGGGTATAATAATCACTTGATTCAAATGGGAGTTAATCTTCCAGATGATTGTGTCATTGACAGAATTCTCAAATCACTGCCCCCAAGCTACAAGAGCTTCGTGATGAACTATAATATGCAAGGGATGAATAAGACTATTCCCGAGCTCTTCGCAATGCTGAAAGCTGCGGAGGTAGAAATCAAAAAGGAGCATCAAGTGTTGATGGTCAACAAGACCACTAGTTTCAAGAAAAAGGGCAAAGGGAAGAAGAAGGGGAACTTCAAGAAGAACAGCAAGCAAGTTGCTGCTCAAGAGAAGAAACCCAAGTCTGGACCTAAGCCTGAAACTGAGTGCTTCTACTGCAAGCAGGCTGGTCACTGGAAGCGGAACTGCCCCAAGTATTTGGCGGATAAGAAGAATGGCAAGGTGAACAAAGGTATATGTGATATACATGTTATTGATGTGTACCTTACTAATGCTCGCAGTAGCACCTGGGTATTTGATACTGGTTCTGTTGCTAATATTTGCAACTCGAAACAGGGACTACGGATTAAGCGAAGATTGGCTAAGGACGAGGTGACGATGCACGTGGGAAACGGTTCCAAAGTCGATGTGATCGCAGTCGGCACGCTACCTCTACATCTACCTTCGGGATTAATATTAGACCTAAATAATTGTTATTTGGTGCCAGCGTTAAGCATGAACATTATATCTGGATCTTGTTTGATGCAAGACGGTTATTCATTTAAATCAGAGAATAATGGTTGTTCTATTTATATGAGTAATATCTTTTATGGTCATGCACCCTTGAAGAGTGGTCTATTCTTATTGAATCTCGATAGTAGTAACACACATATTCATAATGTTGAAGCCAAAAGATGCAGAGTTGATAATGACAGTGCAACTTATTTGTGGCACTGCCGTTTAGGTCATATCGGTGTAAAGCGCATGAAGAAACTCCATACTGATGGACTTTTGGAACCACTTGATTATGAATCAATTGGTACTTGCGAACCGTGCCTCATGGGCAAGATGACTAAAACGCCGTTCTCCGGTACTATGGAGAGAGCAACAGATTTGTTGGAAATCATACATACTGATGTATGTGGTCCGATGAATATTGAGGCTCGTGGCGGATATCGTTATTTTCTCACCTTCACAGATGATTTAAGCAGATATGGGTATATCTACTTAATGAAACATAAGTCTGAAACATTTGAAAAGTTCAAAGAATTTCAGAGTGAGTTGAAAATCATCGTAACAAGAAAATAAAGTTTCTACGATCTGATCGTGGAGGAGAATATTTGAGTTACGAGTTTGGTGTACATTTGAAACAATGCGGAATAGTTTCGCAACTCACACCACCCGGAACACCACAGCGTAATGGTGTGTCCGAACATCGTAATCGTACTTTACTAGATATGGTGCGATCTATGATGTCTCTTACTGATTTACCGCTATCGTTTTGGGGTTATGCTTTGGAGACGGCCGCATTCACGTTAAATAGGGCACCATCAAAATCCATTGAGACGACGCCTTATGAACTATGGTTTGGAAAGAAACCAAAGTTGTCGTTTCTGAAAGTTTGGGGCTGCGATGCTTATGTGAAAAAGCTTCAACTTGATAAGCTCGAACCCAAATCGGAGAAATGTGTCTTCATAGGATATCCAAAGGAGACTATTGGATACACCTTCTATCACAGATCCGAAGGCAGGACTTTTGTTGCTAAGTTCGGAAACTTTCTAGAGAAGGAGTTTCTCTCGAAAGAAGTGAGTGGGAGGAAAGTAGAACTTGACGAGGTAACTGTACCCGCTCCCTTATTGGAAGTACATCACATAAAACAGTTTCTGTGACACCTACACCAATTAGTGAGGAAGCTAATGATGATGATAATGAAACTTCAGAACAAGATACTACTGAACCTCGTAGATCAACCAGAGTAAGATCCGCACCGGAGTGGTACGGTAATCCTGTTCTGGAAGTCATGCTACTAGATCATGATGAACCTACGAACTATGAAGAAGCGATGGTGAGCCCAGATTCCGCAAAATGGCTTGAAGCCATGAAATCTGAGATGGGATCCATGTATGAGAACAAAGTATGGACTTTGGTTGACTTGCCAAATGATCAGCAAGCAATTGAGAATAAATGGATCTTCAAGAAGAAGACTGACGCCGACGGTAATATTACTGTCTACAAAGCTCGGCTTGTCGCAAAAGGGTTTTGGCAAGTTCAAGGGATTGACTATGATGAGACCTTCTCACCCGTAGCGATGCTTAAGTCTGTCCGAATCATGTTAGCAATTGCCGCATTTTATGATTATGAAATTTGGCAGATGGATGTCAAAACTGCATTCCTGAATGGATTTCTGGAAGAAGAGTTGTATATGATGCAACCAGAAGGTTTTATCGATCCAAAGGGAGCTAACAAAGTGTGCAAGCTCCAGCGATCCATTTATGGACTGGTGCAAGCCTCTCGGAGTTGGAATAAACGCTTTGATAGTGTGATCAAAGCATTTGGTTTTATACAGACTTTTGGAGAAGCCTGTATTTATAAGAAAGTGAGTGGGAGCTCTGTAGCATTTCTGATATTATATGTGGATGACATATTACTGATTGAAAATGATATAGAATTTCTAGATAGCATAAAGGGATACTTGAATAAGAGTTTTTCAATGAAAGACCTCGGTGAGGCTGCTTACATATTAGGCATAAAGATCTATAGAGATAGATCGAGATGTTTAATTGGACTTTCACAAAGCACATACCTTGACAAGATTTTGAAGAAGTTCAAAATGGATCAAGCAAAGAAAGGGTTCTTGCTTGTGTTACAAGGTGTGAAGTTGAGTCGGACTCAATGCCCGACCACTGCAGAAGATAGAGAGAAGATGAAAGATGTTCCCTAAGCTTCAGCCATAGGCTCTATCATGTGCGCAATGCTGTGTACCAGACCTGATGTGTGCCTTGCTATAAGTCTAGCAGGGAGGTACCAAAGTAATCCAGGAGTGGATCACTGGACAGCGGTCAAGAACATCCTGAAGTACCTGAAAAGGACTAAGGATATGTTTCTCGTATATGGAGGTGACAAAGAGCTCATCGTAAACGGTTACGTTGATGCAAGCTTTGACACTGATCCAGACGATTCTAAATCGCAAACCGGATACGTGTTTACATTAAATGGTGGAGCTGTCAGTTGGTGCAGTTCTAAACAAAGTGTCGTGGCGGGATCTACGTGTGAAGCGAAATACATAGCTGCTTCGGAAGCAGCAAATGAAGGAGTCTGGATGAAGGAGTTCATATCCGATCTAGGTGTCGTACCTAGTGCATCGGGTCCAATGAAAACCTTTTGTGACAATACTGGTGCAATTGCCTTGGCAAAGGAATCCAGATTTCACAAGAGAACCAAGCACATCAAGAGACGCTTCAATTCCATCCGGGATCTAGTCCAGGTGGGAGACATAGAGATTTGCAAGATACATACGGATCTGAATGTAGCAGACCCGTTGACTAAGCCTCCTCCACGAGCAAAACATGATCAGCACCAAGGCTCCATGGGTGTTAGAATCATTACTATGTAATCTAGATTATTGACTCTAGTGCAAGTGGGAGACTGAAGGAAATATGCCCTAGAGGCAATAATAAAGTTATTATTTATTTCCTTATATCATGATAAAAGTTTATTATTCATGCTAGAATTGTATTAACCGGAAACATAATACATGTGTGAATACATAGACAAACAGAGTGTCACTAGTATGCCTCTACTAGATTAGCTTGTTAATCAAAGATGGTTATGTTTCCTAACCCTGGACAAAGAGTTGTCATTTGATTAACAGGATCACATCATTAGTTGAATGATCTGATGACATGACCCATTCCATTAGCTTAGCACCCGATCGTTTAGTATGTTGCTATTGCTTTCTTCATGACTTATACATGTTCCTATGACTATGAGATTATGCAACTCCCGTTTGCCAGAGGAACACTTTGTGTGCTACCAAACGTCACAAAGTAACTGGGTGATTATAAAAGAGCTCTACAGGTGTCTGCAAAGGTATATGTTGGGTTGGCGTATTTCGAGATTAGGATTTGTCACTCCGATTGTCGGAGAGGTATCTCTGGGCCCTCTCGGTAATGCACATCACTTAAAGCCTTGCAAGCATTGCAACTAATGAGTTAGTTGCGGGATGATGTATTACAGAACGAGTAAAGAGACTTGCCGGTGACGAGATTGAACTAGGTATGGGATACCGACGATCGAATCTCGGGCAAGTAACATACCGATGACAAAGGGAACAATGTATGTTGTTATGCGGTCTGACCGATAAAAGATCTTCGTAGAATATGTAGGAGCCAATATGAGCATCTAGGTTCCGCTATTGGTTATTGACCGGAGACGTGTCTCGGTCATGTCTACATTGTTCTCGAACCCGTAGGGTCCGCATGCTTAAGGTTACGATGACAGTTATATTATGAGTTTATGCATTTTGATGTACCGAAGGTTGTTCAGAGTCCCGAATGTGATCACAGACATGACGAGGAGTCTAGAAATGGTCAAGACATAAAGATTGATATATTGGAAGCCTATGTTTGGAGAAGTGTTCCGGGTGAAATCGGGATTTTACCGGAGTACCGGGAGGTTACCGAAACCCCCCCGGGAGCTATATGGGCCTAAGTAGGCCGTAGTGGAAAAGAGAAGGGGCAGCCCAAGATGGGCCGCGCGCCCCTCCCCTCTCTTGGTCCGAATAGGACAAGGAGAGGGGGCCGGCCCCCTCTCTCTTTTCCCCCCTCCGCGAATCCTATTCCAACTAGGATTGGGGGGGGGGGGAATCCTACTCCCAGAGGGAGTAGGACTCCTCCTAGCGCGCCTCTCCTAGGCCGGCCGCACCCCCCCTTGAGCCTTTATATACGGAGGCAGGGGCACCCCAGAGAAACACAAGTTGATCCACGTGATCATATTCTTAGCCGTGTGCGGTGCCCCCCCTCCACCATAGTCCTCGATAATATTGTAGCGGTGCTTAGGCGAAGCCCTGCTGCAGTAGTACATCAAGATCGTCACCACGCCGTCGTGCTGACGGAACTCTTCCCCGACACTTTGTTGGATCGGAGTCCGGGGATCGTCATCGAGCTGAACGTGTGCTAGAACTCGGAGGTGCCGTAGTTTCGGTGCTTGATCGGTCGGCCGTGGAGACGTATGACTACATCAACCAAACGCTTCCGTTGCCGATCTACAAGGGTACGTAGATCACACTCTCCCCCTCTCGTTGCTATGCATCACTATGATCTTGCGTGAGCGTAGGAAAATTTTGAAATTACTACGAAACCCAACATCAGGTTGATGCAGCGGCCAAGGATGAGGCAGAGGTCGACGGCGGCGGCGGAGCTCCGAGGCTGGCGACACGAGGAAGGCGAAGAAGGAACGGAAGGAGAAAAGAAATGACCCTTCGGTCCTATTTATAAGGCGAAAGAACATGAGTCCGGCGCGACAATCAAGGGGCCACAAAACGGAGCTGTCGCCTCGATTTCCGCCGATCTATTAAACAAAGAAACATAATGGATAGCTTCGTTATGACAGGTGACGTCATGCCGGCTTACAGCAATCAGAGAAGATGACATCATGGTGGTTTACCAATTTATAAGAAGATGTTGAAGGTGAAGCTTTTATTAAAGGATTGACATGAACCCGTTCAAATCAATCTGGGGCCTAATGTTGGGGATATTACTACTGGGCGTAAACCGGCCTATCTGGGCCGGGTTAACTTCGTCAGTAGTTAAGTATGTTAAAGCCCAAGAAGACAGAGGAGGGCTCAAGGCCCATGGTCGGTTCAAGGCCTGTAGCCGTAAACCGGCGTTAGTAGTTAACCTATATTGTAAGTTAGGAATAAGTAGAGACCAAACCGGACACATCTATGAGCCGGTATTGGGACTCCGTAAGCCGACGGGAGTCACCCGTGTATATAAGGGGACAACCCGGCGGCGGTTCAAGGACAACAGACAACAACTCGAGACATAGGCGAAGCTTGTTTGCTCCCTAGTCATCGAAACCCCATCAATTCCATAACAACTAGACGTAGGCTTTTACCTTCATCGAAGGGGCCGAACTAGTATAAACTCTCTCGCGTCCTTGTGTCCGCTTTAACCACTTCAAGCTAACCCGTCGCGATGGCTCCACGACTAAGTCCTTTCTCTAGGACATCTGCTGTGACAAAACCACGACAGAAACCCTGAAGAAATCGGTGAAAATCCTGAAGAAAACGGTGCTACAGCACCATATTTCATGTGTCCCAGCTCGGGGAACAAACACCCCTCGGGATCGGCGCGCGCAGGGCCGAAAGAATCCGCCCCGGGATCCGCATCCGTCGACAGGCTACGCGGATCCGCCTTGGAGTCAGCGCCCGCCCGCGTCTCGGCTACGCCCGACCAGGCTGCTCCTGCGCCTGACGCCGCGCCCCTCGCCCCGCACCAACCCCGCTCGACTGCATGGCCGTCTCCGACTGGCTCGATGCGCGCCCGCTTCCCTGTCCAACCGGTCTGCTACAAGCGGCGCGACCTGCATCGCCCGGCCGGCGCGGGCCCAACCACTGATGGCGCGGACTCCGCTGCTGGCGCCAGGGGGGCCACGGGCAATGATGAGCCCGGATCTTCTGCGGCTCATCCGCGTGCTGCTGCTTCGCCTGTTCGCGCCGCTGCTTCGTCCCCTGCCACAGAAGATCTGCCGCCGCTAGACACCGCTGCTGTCCCCGAATCCTCCTTGGGATCGGTGCATGCAGAAACTCCTATACGCAACACGGGATCCTCTGTGAAGTCACCACGGCGTACACGGCTGCAAAAAGGGGTAATTCAACCCGTTGATTACAAACATGTAACAAAATACGGTATGATTTGTTCAACAGGTGAACCAGGTGAACCTTACACAGTTGAAGAAGCACTTGGTGATGAACATTGGAGAAAAGCCATGAATGAAGAATACATGGCTCTGAAAATAAATAAAACCTGGCACTTGGTTCCCCCACAGAAAGGTAAAAATCTTATTAATTGTAAGTGGGTATTCAGGATCAAGAGAAAATCTGATGGAACCATTGATTGCTACAAAGCAAGACTTGTAGCAAAGGGTTTTAAACAACGGTATGCCATAGACTACGAGGACACCTTTAGTACTGTTGTAAAAGCTACCACCATTCGTCTTGTGTTGTCTATTGCAGTTTCCAGAGGCTAGAGTCTCAGACAACTTGATGTACAGAACGCGTTTCTTCACGGTGTTCTCAGACAACTATTATAACGAGGTGATAATGCTAGTAGATTAAATTAGGCATAATTTGTATCAAGTCAAGAGTTGCCGCTCTAGCTGCCTTCCTCTTTCATATTATTCAATAGGAACGCTCACACTTC
Organism: Triticum dicoccoides; assembly: GCF_002162155.2. Classification (NCBI taxonomy): domain Eukaryota; kingdom Viridiplantae; phylum Streptophyta; class Magnoliopsida; order Poales; family Poaceae; genus Triticum; species Triticum dicoccoides. The sequence continues at coordinate 588,033,129 of NC_041386.1, forward strand.
TAGCAAGAAGATTGGTACAAACAACTAAACAAGGCTCCAAGAGGAGCCAAGGCAATCCCAACATAAATCTAGTGTTGCACCTTTTTTAAGCATCCGCCTTGCTCAAGGTCTGAGCTTCGCTGTATGGAGATTGGCATTTTTACTCCTTTGTTCTATTGATGATGAAAGTTGCCACTCTACAGCTGAAGAGGCAGACAATTTTGTTGATCATGCGATATAAGTTCTTTGGTTTCCGCCCGCCAGCTTTGATAGTCATATATGTGATTTGTCCTACAATTTGCTTAATATTCCTGAAACAGGCACATGGATGTCAAGGAACTTGATGTGGAGTGTGTTGTATGCTATAATATGATTAAAAGGTTTTTTCTTCTCAAGAAGGATACTTAGTGTACTAAATTTATGAGAGAAGATGGTAATATAGATGATTACTTACGGATCTGACAATCTTCCCAAAATCTCTTTCTACTAATACCTCCCATTCCCAAAGACGTAGAATTAAGATAGTGAAAATGGCAAGAGATAGTATACTCTCCAGTGCTATATTGTTCTCTTTCACTTTAACATATCCTTGCTTTTTGGCTGTGTGTGCTTTTGTTTGTTTCACATTTCAAAGTCTATATGTAATGGGCATAATCAAGAAGGGGACAAGTGGTAGGTGTTGTATTAAAGTTGGCCCCTGCTAGTCTATAGTGTCAGACACTCATAAGCACCATTGAATATTTCAAGATTCAACTCCCACCCATTGTGCTTTACATATTTCTACCTTTCCAGAACCGAAATCCTTTCTAATTAATTGATGAAAACAAATCCCACTCAGTCTAGCTAGTATTTCCTACCAATCTTCAGCAAACACCTCTCTCATATCAAGCATCAACGCCGCAACCTCCTAGCCCCAATGCATTATCCCTTGCTACAATCCTATTTCGATCATGTCCACACGCCATCCAACACCGCGTGAGGAAGCATGTAAGACAACCCTCCTAGAACTCCCAAGGTCAATCATTGTGGACAAGGATAAGATAAATGAGAAAGATGAAGCAAAACCAACACATATTGTGCATCAAAAACTTGCAATTGCTAAAAAATAGTGAACACACAACTAGATGTGTGCCACCGTAGTCTCTACCCATATAACTGGGAGACATACATATGTGAGAACTACGTATATAGTCGAGCATATCGACATGAGATAAATGGAAGAACAAAACGCTAAGGGTGATAATCTTGGCAATATGATCAATTTCCAACATGATCTACAATCATTTTTCACTAATTGATGCCTAAATGGGATATAGTCTTGAGATATTTGACACGAACCAAGAATGAAGACATAGCAGTCACATCAACTACATCATGCACAATGTGTGGAACTAAAGGAACCGATGCATCTTCAATGTCACGAGAATTATATATATCGAGGTAGCCCTCCGCCCCTCCCCGCCTTTGAGGTCATCATCCAGAGGGGCATAATCATTAACTAAAGATAATGGCATCCAAATTTAGGAGTAATCTGCACCCTTTCCCGTCTAAGTATTTTCGACATGTCCTCTATCAAACTATGACCACTTTGTACAAATTATAATTTCTTCTTCTTATTGGAAAGGTAACACTCTGTTGTTTGAGACCAGTATTAAGCATAGTTTTTTGCCTAATCAAGATTGAACTGATGGATATAGGCAGACTACAATGGTGAAAATGGTCAGGACAAAGGTGGTGACTTGAGACTATACATATCACACTTCTAAAGATTAATCAATATGATTAATCCAAGTAGCAGTTTAGTAGCATATTGATTTTTTAACTGACCAATGCTAATTGTAACTCTCCTAAATCAAAGATATCATCTGATTTAGCCTCAACTAAAGCCATTGATATACCACTTACTGATATGCTATTTATTAGTGAATGCATTTTTCTTTTACTTTGCCTATTTATGGTTCTCTGCTAGACTATGCATATTTGTGTTAGTGGCAATATAGCTTAACTATATCATATAACACTGGTCATCAGCAGAAGCAGGTCGCTAGTGGCAAAGAGCGAAACAAGAGGATAAGGCCATTAGGGTCAACCCCATTGTATGGTGTAATTTTCAATGACGAGCAATAACAAAGACTTAATTAGTGAATCATTTATGAATGATATTGTGTGATCACTTGAACTCAACAGTTGTATGTTATATTCATCCACCTTAGTGGTTGGCGTGGGATGTTGCTGGAGGCGGATAAAAGTGATAGTAGTGAGGATGTCATAGGGAGCGCACACAGAAACGTTGGAAGTTGACCAAAAATGTTTAAACCAAGACGGAGCGGAAAGGCCCATGCTTAGCGCAAACTAAACCTGATCATACCCCGGTCGGGCTGTGTTTCGGGACGGGCTTGACAAAGCCCGAAGTGAAAATCCCAAGCTCGAGCCTGACCCAGAAGCCCGAAAATATGTGCTCTCTCAAGCCCAAGCCTGGCCTGAATGCAAGCCTGAAGCATGAAAGCTTGGCCTGAATGCAGTTTTTCAGTTTACGCACGTGTATGCCCGGCCCGAAGCCCAAAAGTCTGTCCTAAAAGGGTGAGAAATGGAAGCCCAAGCCCGGCACAAACATTGTTTTGAGTTGTAAAATGAAGCCCGAGCCCACCCTGAGAGACAAGACGACCGGGCTCTGGCCAGATTGTCAGGTCAGGCTTCCCATGAACAGATTTACCACAAACCGCGAGGACATTATAACTCTAAAGGTGGGGCATGTATCTCACATTCGTTACTTTTTTTATGCTGATGTTAAGGACACAACTGTAGGCAAAACACATTATTACCACAACACGAATATTGTAGTTTGCTAAATATTACTATGTTCTTTCTACCTATTTTGGCCAATCACCATCATTAGAGTATCTCTAGCAGATCCTGTAAAACGCCATACCATAAATTTCACTTAAGAGATCTGGCAGCTCCTTCTCATGGGATAACATCTCACGATGGGATTTGGGAAGGTAGCTGGAGCGATGACCCTGATTTGTGCCTGCGATGGCGTTTCAGGGGTGCAACGGGATCTGGGGCAGTTCTGGGGTTCCTGTGCTTCGATTCAACGTCGGATCCTTCAGACCTTATCGTGGCGGCATCAATGGCCTCTTGAGCTGCAGTTTGCGGTGACCACCGAACTGTCTTCATGAGGGTTTCTCTCCAGATATGATGGCCGTTGCCAGCAACTCATACTGGTTTGATTGTGGGATGAGTCGGAATGCCTGTTTGGGTTTGACGGTTCCTACTTCAATCAGTTTGCTTTGGACACTGATGAGATCCAATCTATGGATGATGACTTGACGCAAAAGATATGATTGTGCAACACAGACCATGGGAATTTGCCCATGACATGTAGCCAGTCGGGCAGTGGAAAAGTGATGGCTACAACATAGGTTTGACTTCGATTTGGTGGCGCTTCTTGAGTACCCGGTCTCGAACTCCGGGGTGAAAACCCTAGGTATGACACGAATTGGTTATACCTGGCAATGACGATGTATTTGTGTCGTTACCTTGTTGAAGGTATTGCTTGGAATTGCTCGGATCTGTTTCTTCAGGGTGAAAACCTAAAATCTGGCTATAGTGGTTTGAGTCGGTGATGGCGGCGCTTGGGCGTTGTTCCCTTCCTGAAGGCATTGCTGTTGAAGAACACCGTTGTCCTTGTGGTGTCAAAATATGGTTGGTGCAGATACAGTCGTTGTTGTAGTTTGTTGATCGCTTCGAGTTATTTTCTTTTTCGTCGCTTGGGCATATCTTTGCTCTTATATGACTTTGCCTTTTGCCAGCGTGTTCATTAGTGTGTGAGTTGGTGTTGGCTTTGTGTATCTTTGTTATGCAGAGGTCAGGTGTGTGCTCATCGTATTTGTATCCGCTTAATGCTTCATTTTGAGTCAATAACATCCACCATTTGTCAAAAAAGAGTTAAGAGATCCTCTAAAATGAATTTGCGGTACCGCAGAACGCACGGCAGAACAGATCTTGTATATGATCCTGCATAATTTAAACTTAAACTTTGCGCCACCATAGTTCACCGGAGTTCATCTCACACACTACACACAAACTTAAAAACATGGTAGATAAACTTAAACCTAAACCTAAAACTACCAGCATCTACTACTCGCCTGATTCGTCGTCATCACTGTTGTCGCCCTCGTCGCCGGAGATGGCCTCACGGGGCGGGGGCTTGTTGCCGTGTAGCTGTGGTAGATCAGCGTGCCGGAGAGGGTTTATTGGAGTTGATACTCATCCCGGAGGGCCGACAACTGCGCGGTCGCAACCGCATCTCCGGCAGCAGCGGCGGCCTTCGCCTCCCAGCACACGCGCTCGGCCGCCCGGAGGCGCTCGATGGCTAGGTCGAACAGCTTCCTAAGGCGTCGAAAACTCGCCCACGTTCATGAGCCGGCGCTACGGGACTTCCCACCACGGGTGCGCGCCTGCTCCCTGCGCTTCTTCGACATGGGAGGGCCGAGGGAGGGACTGGAGGCCTTGTCATCGTTGCGCCGCTTGCGGCCGACGAACCCACCGCGGCCGCCGAACCCCCCGCAGCACCAGAACCCACCGCGCCCGCCGAACCCATCGTCGCCGCCACGCCTTGCACCCGCGACGCCATCACCGCCAAGATCCGATGGCCGGAGGCGCCGTAAATCGCTGCCGGAGGGGTCAATTTCGCGACGAAGATGGATGCGGGGAATGATGGATAGGAACCCTAAATGACCACGCGCCCGCATATATATCGGAAAGCTGGTCGGTCTAAGGGCCGCTCCTCAATTGCAGGATCTACGTGGGCCATTTTTTGGCTGTCCCATATAACGTCCGAGAAAACGCAGTTCGTCGTGGTTATACGTATTGACAACCTCGCGCAAAAGATGTCATCAGAGTTGGAGATAAGGTGCTACATCGCATGGGCCATAGAAGGAGACGCAAAGCCCCGGCAAGTGAGAGGAGAAAGATGAAGGATGAGGCGTAATCAAATTATGAAAATTTCTCATTCTTTTACGAAAAATTATGAAATCATTGATTATATATATAAAAGAAATTCATAGTCTGCATTTTTTTTAAAAATTATGGACGCACGAAGCCGCCGTACTACATTATATTTTCAAAATTACTCGGTACAAATCATCTAACTTGTTGCTTTTTTGAAGAATATGAATGGTCTGTTATACTAGGTTTTTTATGAGATGCTGTTACTTAGTTCTTTGATACTTGTTGATGATCATACAAATTCCCACCTAACGTTCGCACGCCCAACCGTCCCGTTCCCGTACCACCATTTCCTCTTCCTCGCCTGAGCCGCGAGCCTCCGTTCCGTTCCGCCGACGCTTCAGTCTCCTACTCTCCCCCGACCCGCGTCGCCGCCGTCGCCGCCGTCGCCGTCCCCGTTCCTCCCCGCCGCGCCCCTGCCGTCTCCGCCCGCCCGGCCGTCCGCCCGCAGTCTCTCGATTTCGAGGTACGATGTTGTTCTCGTCCAGCCATGGCCATGCCCTCAGCTAAATCCGACGGATCTTCACCATCTCCGATCTAGACCCGCCCCCGATTTCGCTCCCCTGCCGCCCCTGGCGCAGCCGCAGCTTACCTTGCGATGAGGTGCCTTAAACCCTAGTTCCTAAACTGAACCCCGATCTTCCTACCCCAGGGCCCAATTCAGGCGATAAGCAACCCTCCACTGTTGTTAGCTGTTATGTTTTTCAGTTTCAGCGCTGTTCATTATAAATGGAAAACCTTGCAGATGCTCCTGCACAATGTCCGCTGCGCTCCCACAGTGAAATCTCAGCCATTTTAAGCCACTGCTGCAATTCACTGCCTTGCAGGACCTGGCGCTCCCATGGCGACACCCGACGAGCATGCCGATGCCGAGGGTCTGATGGGAGAACATGCTGAGAAGGAGCATGCCGATTTCGAGGCGAGGGTCAAGAGGACGATATACATCGACCACCTCTCCCCTGTGGTTACTCGCCAAGTTATCCGAGCAGCTCTTTCCCAGTGTGCGAATGTTGTCAGCGTGGAGTTCATTGAGAACTACACAATCCTGTACGACATCCCTGCCGCCGCGCTGGTGGAATTGGACGACGAGTCGCAGGCCAAGTCTGCTGTGGACTTGATGCGAGATTTCCCCTTCATAATCGGTGGAATGCCCAGGCCTGTCCGGGCTAGCTTGGCAAGGCCCGAAATGTTTGCTGATCGTCCTAGCCTGCCTGGCTCGAAGATGGAGTTCCTTTGGCTGAAACAAGGAGATCCGGAGTATGATGGGATGAGCAAGCTGAAGAGCCTTGCTAAGAGGCAGGAAGCAGAGAACATGGCGCTCATCAAGGTGAAGTACTAGTTGATTTATGACTGGTCTCTATTATGTACTTATTATAGGAACAAACCATTGCTCTGGAATGTAGAATATAGGACCTAATTAATAGGGCATATGCAATCGAGACCACAGATGTCAACATATACTTTTAGCATTTCATTGTCATGCTCGCACCCTTTGGATGGAACTTACCTACATTATACACAGCATTTTGTGGATTTTGACCATGATCTTGCTGTTCTTTAAAACACAATGCAGTTGCTTTGATCCTTCTTGGTTGCAACTTGTATTTTGAGGAGCCGTAGTTCATTGAGCTTTTTTTTCTTCCTTCAGAGTATACTGGAGGAGGAGAAGGAACTGGCGGCTCAGCAGCAGATAATGCTTGACGCCAACTACTACAAGTACGACCTGCTCGAGAGTATCGTGCAAAACGGGACCATCAAGAACCTCGCTGGCCATTATAGGGTCAACTTGTTCGACAGCTGATCATTTTTTACAGTCTATGAAATGGCTTCAGAGATTGCAGTCCCTGGTGCAAGCTAGTTCCATTCCACTCGTAAAAATGCGTGGTAGTGACAACCGTCTTCTTCTGTGTAAAAGTGGGTTCTTATGTAGTGTGACGGCTTAGATTATCACGTAATCTTCGTATGATGTCAGTTTAACATCGCATCAAGATAATGCAATGATGTCTGATATTGTCTTGTGTATTATGTGAAACTCGCATATCACGCGTGTTCGTGCCATGGTTTAGTCCTGTCTGCAATTTTGTGGCTAGCTTGAGATATACGTCGGTCCTGATTATATTCAAGCAGGAGAGAGGTTTTGATCCCAGTAATGGACTCATTATCACGGCGATTTTATGGAATATCGGCAAGACAGCATTACAAGTGCCATGTTTCCAACCTGACCCTGGTATAGTTAATTCAAGAGCAATCCAAACAGAAAGTGCAGGTAATTAGTTCATCAAATCTCTACACTGTCACTCCCATGTGGTTGTCTTTATTTGGATATATAAACAACAGAAGTGATTTTTTCCCATCTGCCTTTCTAATCATCTATTATGATCTAAGTGGGGACAGTATCAGTGCATGAAATGATCCCTAAAAGCCTGGATCTTTCAGTACACCTTTTAATAACATTTACCTGTAGGCTCCAATGTTGCTTTGCAAACATAACACATAATCTAGCATTTCTGCCGGTCTAAACTAACTGAGTAAGTCTGCATGTCCTATTCCTCATGTTTGTCACTAGTACTGCTACTACAATTTGTTGGCCTAACCAAGCCAAGCCAATTATAGATTGCAATCTCTGTATCATTAATTTCATGGAGGCCAAATGCATTTAGTGGTCTTTTGTCCTTGGAAGTTGGAGACTACCATCCTCCATTTGTGAAAAGTTGGCCACCACTAAATGTTGTTATGATCCTATCCATGTTATTGCAAGTACAGCATTTCTATGTTGATTCAGTGAACCCAGAGGTCATTTTGCAACAAGGAACTGTTTGAATACTATTCTATATAGCAAGCACAGTAGTACTACTATGTTGATTCACTGAACCGACATAACATTTTGCACTATCTGTACCAAATTGTAATAAGCAAATTGAAAAAAAAGGGTGATCTTTGTAAGGACGAAAATTTCTTCGATTAATTCGTAGCACATTAGTTCCCAATATTCAAAGATGTGGCACACCTTCGTAATGGATCCCTGAGATTGATACCAATTGAATTATTATTATAGTCTGGATATTTAGATAGTGTAGATAACTAGATATAGTCGGTACATCAGTGAAACACGAAGCTTTGCATATTAAGGAGGAAATTAAAGAAAAGAGTGATGAGCTGAGAAGCTAGAACGAGGATGGGTGATAACCAGCTAGATTTGTGAGAGGGTCAGCAAAAAGTTTGATGAAGTCAGTGGTAGATCCCAAAGGACATGCACGCCTGAAGAACACAGCAACTTGACCAGTACAAGTGTATAGCAGTAGGAAGTCCACATGCTGCCTTTGTACAGGTGTACCACTACGTACTTGGTAGCTCTGCTCAGTTTGTTCTCCAAGGGTTGCATCAGCCAAACCAAAGCGTGCCACATCTCAAAGGTAGGATGGCCTCGGATCCAATGGAATTGTCGCGGATGTTGAGCTTTTGCTGGGCAGGTTTGGTTCTGTTGTTTCTAATGTGGGTGATTATCTGTCTAACATCCCTGAAAGATGTGAGTGTGCAGGAGTAAGTCAAGGAGCCTCATACATATAAAGTGTCGCCGAATGCCGAATTGCTTGTATAGTTTCAAGTCTTTTTTGGCTTCTTTCCCTCCTGCCCTAGAGTATACAACATACTAAATTTCTGGAAGAAAATGATAACATGAATGGTTGCTTACGTTTTCCTCGGGTTGCCCTGCATTGCTTTCTCCTGATGCCTCACATGCTCATGGACACAGAAATCAAGAATGTGAAGATGTGAAAGAAACAATGGATACTCCAATGCTAGCACTCTCTTTCACTTATCTTTGCCTTTGGCCCTTTCTATCCCCTTTCTTTTGTTTTGCACTTTCAAATTTATATAATGGGCTGTGGAAAGAATCAACAAGGGGGAGAGGTAGGTGGTCGATTTGTAGAGTAGGTGGTACATTGGTGCGCATTGACAAGAGTCATAGAAGTAGATGGTACATCGTACATTGTCTGCCTGAGCTCACCTCCCTCTCACGTATTATTTTCTCGTGTTCTTATCAGTATATCTACCTACCTATATAAACCATTCATTGGTTCATTTCCATGCACTGTACATCAGCTTCCATTGTTGTTGTCGTTCCAAAATAATTAAAGTTCTGGACTTGTCCAAGTTAAATTTGTTAAAGTTTGACCAAATCTATGGAAACTATACCCTCTCATGTAGGAGTATTTTTTTTCGTGTTCTTATCAGTATATGTACCTACCTATATAAACCATTCATCGGTTCATTTCCATGCACTATACTTCAGCTTCACCCGATCACCTGACTATGCCATCATTTTCTGCTCGAACATGTACTGATCATCCCCTCACCAGGCTCAAACTTCTTAGAATGACAACACAGCAGCAAAACTGCAGCAATTAATACTAGCAATTCTCTTCCATACACTTATTGTACACATGTTTGGATACTAGCAATTCTCTCACCATACACTCTCATCCCAATTTCAAATTGTGTCAGTTCACACGACATTTCTTTGAATGTCAGCTCAATCTATTAATACCATCATTTCTCTGAATGTCAGCTCAATCACGACATCCTGATTTCACCTTGGTTTAACGTATAAAGAATGTCACTTTGTACTGACGACCTCCTCACGAACAATTCTACTTATGATGTGTTCACTGATTGCGTTGCAATTTCCCAAAAGAGATCTCCTAAAATGGACAACAGATCGAGCTTTGCAGAGAAGATGACCGACTATAGCATCAGCTCCAAACAACACTCTTTGCACTGGCCTCCAACTTCTTTGAATGATAACACAAAAACAAAACTGCAGCAATCATACTAGCATTATCTTTCATATATAGTCATTCTGATTTCACATTGTGTTGATTTACATGACACTTCTCTGAATGGCATGTCAATCTATTTCTATCCGTCGTGTGTCTTGTACATTCTATTGTTCTTGGAAGCAATCAGTGTGCTCGTGCCACAACAACTGGCTCGACTCCAGTGACTTGGCCGAGCACCTCTGCCCTGATGCTTCTCTCTAGCTTCCCGGCATTGCAATTTGCACTCCAACTGTAATTAAGGGTTAATCCAAGACTATATTAACCTGATCCTGATATAGTTATTTTTGTAGGGTTTTCTTTCTGAGAAACATGAAGTACAGGTAATTCGTTCATCAAATCTCTACACTGTCACTCCCATGTGGCCATGTGGTTGTTTTTATTTGGATATATAAACAACAGAAGTGATTTTTTTTCCCCTTCTGCCTTTTTAATCATCTGTTCTGGTGTAAGTGGAGACAACACCAGTGCATGAAATGATCCATAAAAGTCTGGATCTTTCAGTAAACCTTTTAATACTAACATTTTCCTGTAGACTGTTCCAATCTTACTGTGCAAACATCACACATAATCTAGCATTTCCGCCGGTCTAAACTAACTCAGTCTGCATATCCTATTCCTCATGTTTGTCATTAGTACCACTACTTATTTTCCTAACCAAGCCAAGCCAATTATAGATTGCAATCTCTGTCACTAGTTTGTAGAACAACAATGACTGACAAAATTCATGGCCAGGCCTGAAACTCTAGTGCTGGCTAGCTTTATTCCAGGTGCTGATGTGTAGCTTGCAGCCAACTAGCAAATTACGTTAACTGATAGGTGAGCTTGTCAGCAATCGACCAAAGTTCACAGGCTGCCTCGTACATGTGTACTAGTAACTCTGTGCAGCTTGTTCTCCATTCCGCCACCTGATAACTCCCCGGATCTAAATCAAATCCACAGCACAAAAGTATAAGGTTCGGTGAAGTTAAACTTCTCCATGAGGCCAATGTGGACTTAATAGCCTTATCCACCCGAGAAATATTGTGTTACAACAATGTCAAATCTAAATTAAGAAGATGCGCAGAGGACAAGGAAGAAGAGCCAGGCTTGCCGACTGAAGAATCTGAGGAAGAAATGATTGGAAGAAGCAATCAAAGAAGGAAGCAAGTTTTTTCCATGGCCAGCATGACTGCGCTCACCTCCTTCTCACATATTTTTTCTTGTGTTCTTATCAATATATCAACCTACCTATATAAACCAATGCGTTGGTTAATTTCCATGCACAATACTTCAACTGTCCATTGTTGTCGTCGCATTCGAATTTGCAAGGGAAAATGGGTAAGGTCCCAATGGGGAGGAGCGGGTGCTCTGCTTCTGGCTCTGGCTCTCGTTTGCTTCTTCTCAAGTACTCTTCACCTGCTCCTATTCACCTGGCTACACCATCATTTTCCGCTCCAATAGATACTGATCAACTGATCAATTCCTCTCACTGGCCCCCAACTTTTTTGAATGATAACTCAAAAACAAAACTGCAACAATCATACTAGTATTATCTTTCATATATTATCATTCTGATTTCACATTGCGTCGGTTTACATGACACGTCTCTGAATGGCACTTCAATATATTAATATCTGTGTGTCTTGTACATTCCATTGTTTTAGGAAGCAATCAGTGTGATATTTTAGGTAGTGTAGATATAGCGGGTACATCAGTGAAACATGAAGCTTGGCATATTGAGGAAATTAAAGAAAAGAGTGATGAGCAGAGAAGCTAGAATGAGGATGGGTGTGATAACGGACAGCTAGATTTGTGAGAGGGTCCGCAAAAAGTTTGATGAAGTCAGTGGGACGTGGGAGATCACAGGGACTTGTAGGTCTGAAGAACATGATAGGAACTTGACCAGTACAACGGTAGGAAGTCCACAACTGTACTACTACTAGGTAACTCTGCGCAGTTTGTCCTCCAAGTGTTGCATCAGCCTAAACAAAACTTGAGCCACCTGGTAACTATGAGGATCTAAATCAAATTCACAGCACAACAGAAGGGTTTTGTACAACTACGCACCCAAGGTTTGTCCCAAAGGTGGGATTGCCTCAGATCCAGTGGAATTGTCTCGGATATTAAGTTTTTGTTGGGCAGGTTTGGTTTTGCGGTCTCTCATGTGGGTGATTGTTTGTCTAACATCCCTGAAAGAAGTGAGTGCGGATGAGCAAGTCAAGGAGCCTCATATATATAAAGTGGCCTCATATGCAACATACTAAATTTCTGGAAGAAAGGACAACATGGTTGATTTCTTATGTTTTCCAGGGCTTGTCCTGCACTGCTTTCTCCTGGATGCCTCCCATGCTCATGGACATAGAAATCGGGAAAGTGAAAATGCGAAGAAACAATGGACACTCCAATGCTACTGGTCTCTTTCACTTACCCATGCATTTGGCCCTTTCTTTCGTTTCACACTTTCAAGTTTATATAATGGGGATCGAAAGAATCAAGAAGGGGGGAGAGGTAGTTGGTCCATTCAGTAGAGTAGGTGGTGCATTGTTGTGCATTGATCAGAATCACTGAAGATGTCATGATTCAGGAAGGACAGAAAACAAACAAAAATAATAATATATATATATCGAGCTTTACAAAGAGTGTCATTTTGTACTCATGGCCTCCTTACTAACTGCAATTACAAATTCTCAACAGATCTTCAAAAATGGACAACATATCAAGCTTTACAGAGAAGATGATAAAAGTATAGCATCACCTCCAGAACAACAATAGAAAGAAAACACCTGATACTCACTCAAAGATCGAAAGTGTTCTTCTAATCCAAAACACCATGCTGATGATAGAGTATAGAAAATTGTCAACTCAATTGTCTGATCAAATAAATAGTATATATCTGTATCTGAACTCTGAAGCTTCTCTAGTATTCTACATGACATCAATTTTTTTATTGATGCACGACTCTCACATATACTTTACTAGACCAACTATATGGTGATAGAATGGGATAACCAGGCTTGTAGAACAACAATGACTAACAAAATTCATGGCCAGGACTGAAACTCTAGTGCTGGCTAGCTTTATTCCAGGTGCTGATGTGTAGCTTGCAGCCAACTAGCAAATTACGTTAACTGATAGGTGAGCTTGTCAGCAATCGACCAAAGTTCACAGGCTGCCTCGTACATGTGTACTAGTAACTCTGTGCAGCTTGTTCTCCATTCCGCCACCTGATAACTCCCCGGATCTAAATCAAATCCACAACACAAAAGTATAAGGTTCGGTGAAGTTAAACTTCTCCATGAGGCCAATGTGGACTTAATAGCCTTATCCACCCGAGAAATATTGTGTTACAACAATGTCAAATCTAAATTAAGAAGATGCGCAGAGGACAAGGAAGAAGAGCCAGGCTTGCTGACTAAAGAATCTGAGGAAGAAATGATTGGAAGAAGCAATCAAAGAAGGAAGCAAGTTTTTTCCATGGCCAGCATGACTGCGCTCACCTCCTTCTCACATATTTTTTCTTGTGTTCTTATCAATATATCAACCTACCTATATAAACCAATGCGTTGGTTAATTTCCATGCACAATACTTCAACTGTCCATTGTTGTCGTCGCATTCGAATTTGCAAGGGAAAATGGGTAAGGTCCCAATGGGGAGGAGCAGGTGCTCTGCTTCTGGCTCTGGCTCTCGTTTGCTTCTTCTCAGGTACTCTTCACCTCCTCCTATTCACCTGGCTACACCATCATTTTCTGCTCCAATAGATACTGATCAACTGATCAATTCCTCTCACTGGCCCCCAACTTTTTTGAATGATAACTCGAAAACAAAACTGCAACAATCATACTAGTATTATCTTTCATATACTATCATTCTGATTTCACATTGCGTCGGTTTACATGACACGTCTCTGAATGGCACTTCAATATATTACTATCTGTATGTCTTGTACATTCCATTGTTTTAGGAAGCAATCAGTGTGATATTTTAGGTAGTGTAGATATAGCGGGTACATCAGTGAAACATGAAGCTTGGCATATTGAGGAAATTAAAGAAAAGAGTGACGAGCAGAGAAGCTAGAATGAGGATGGGTGTGATAACGGACAGCTAGATTTGTGAGAGGGTCTGCAAAAAGTTTGATGAAGTCAGTGGGACGTGGGAGATCACAGGGACTTGTAGGTCTGAAGAACATGATAGGAACTTGACCAGTACAACGGTAGGAAGTCCACAACTGTACTACTACTAGGTAACTCTGTGCAGTTTGTCCTCCAAGTGTTGCATCAGCCTAAACAAAACTTGAGCCACCTGGTAACTATGAGGATCTAAATCAAATTCACAGCACAACAGAAGGGTTTTGTACAACTACGCACCCAAGGTTTGTCCCAAAGGTGGGATTGCCTCAGATCCAGTGGAATTGTCTCGGATATTAAGTTTCTGTTGGGCAGATTTGGTTCTGCAGTCTCTCATGTGGGTGATTGTTTGTCTAACATCCCTGAAAGAAGTGAGTGCGGATGAGCAAGTCAAGGAGCCTCATATATATAAAGTGGCCTCATATGCAACATACTAAATTTCTGGAAGAAAGGACAACATGGTTGATTTCTTAGGTTTTCCAGGGCTTGTCCTGCACTGCTTTCTCCTGGATGCCTCCCATGCTCATGGACATAGAAATCGGGAAAGTGAAAATGCGAAGAAACAATGGAAACTCCAATGCTACTGGTCTCTTTCACTTACCCATGCATTTGGCCCTTTCTTTTGTTTCACACTTTCAAGTTTATATGATGGGGATCGAAAGAATCAAGAAGGGGGGAGAGGTAGTTGGTCCATTCAGTAGAGTAGGTGGTGCATTGTTGTGCATTGATCAGAATCACTGAAGATGTCATGATTCAGGAAGGACAGAAAACAAACAAAAATAATAATATATATATCGAGCTTTACAAAGAGTGTCATTTTGTACTCATGGCCTCCTTACTAACTGCAATTACAAATTCTCAACAGATCTTCAAAAATGGACAACATACCAAGCTTTATAGAGAAGATGATAAAAGTATAGCATCACCTCCAGAACAACAATAGAAAGAAAACACCTGATACTCACTCAAAGATCGAAAGTGTTCTTCTAATCCAAAACACCATGCTGATGATAGAGTATAGCAAATTGTCAACTCAATTGTCTGATCAAATGAACAGTATATATCTGTATCTGAACTCTGAAGCTTCTCTAGTATTCTACATGACATCAATTTTTTTATTGATGCACGACTCTCACATATACTTTACTAGACCAACTATATGGTGATAGAATGGGATAACCAGGCTTGTAGAACAACAATGACTAACAAAATTCATGGCCAGGCCTGAAACTCTAGTGCTGGCTAGCTTTATTCCAGGTGCTGATGTGCAGCTTGCAGCCAACTAGCAAATTATGTTAACTGATATGTGAGCTTGTCAGCAATCGACCAAAGTTCATAGGTTGCCTCGTACATGCATACTAGTAACTTTGTGCAGCTTGTTCTCCATTCCGCCACCTGATAACTGTCAGGATCTAAATCAAATCCACAGCACAACAGGAGCGACTGGAGCAGCTACGCACACGGGGCTTGTCGCTAAGGTAGGGTGTCCTCGGATCTAGTGAAATTATAGTGGATGTTATGTTCTGATTGGGCAGGTTCAATTCTGATGGCTCTAATGTGGGTGATTGTGTGTCTAAGATACCTGAAAGAAGTGATTGCGTAGGAGTAAGGAGCTTCATATATAGTTCATATATATATGAAGTGGCGTTTAATACTGAATTTCCCATATTAGTTTTCGTGTACCGACAACCTAAAAACCCTTAGGCCGGTCTACGTGTATAAATTGTGTACATTAATAAAATCTTTAGCTTTTAACTTGACCATCATACCCTCTAAGTTGAATAGGTATGTTCTAATCCCCATCGTTGATTTAACTAGGGGGCGGGGGGTATTAAAGCAGAAGTGTTATATACAACCTAAATGTATGGTCTAGACATACGTAATTGTGTACTTTATCTTCCACCATCATGTCCATTTGGATTTCACACGCACACGACACACCTTGTCGCCGATGTGCTGACTGAGCACCGGCACCTCTATCTCCACCGCCCATCTCCTTCGGCCAGCCTGCTCTGGCCAAGTTCATCTACCTCTGGGGTCCAATGGCCGTCTCAGGTCGTCAATTGCAGAGTAGGCACCTCGTTCTGCCCTACTCCATCTCTCAATCTTCCATGGGAAGCACGGCCACCTATTGAATTTTCAATTGTGCATATATATAAAGTGGCGTCGAATGCTCAATTGCGCATATAGTTCTAAGTTCATGTCTTAGCTGAAAAATATCAAGCATCCAAGTTTCTGGAAGAAAAGGATAATATGGATGATTGCTTACATATCCACATCGGTATGCTGCAATGCTTTCTCCTGATGCCTCCCATACTCATGGGCAACGGAATTGAGAAAGTGAAAATGTAAAGAAACAATGTGAACTCCAATATGCTACTAGTCTCTTTCAGTTGTCTGCATTTGGCCCTTTCTACCCTTCTTCTCTTTCGCACTTCTAGTTTATATATATGGATGGAAATAATCAAGAAGGGAGGAGAGGTAGGTGGTTGATTGAGAAGAGTAGGTGGTACAATGTTGCACATTAATCAGAGTCACTGAAGATGACGTGATTCAGGAAAGGCGGAAACAAGCAAAAAGTTTACATATAAGGAATGCCATTTTATACTTACGACCTCCTCACAAACAAGTCTACTTATGATGTGCTCACTGATTGCGGTTGCAATTTCCCAAAAGAGATCTCCTAAAATGACAACAAGTCAGGCTTTGCAGAGAAGATGACGGACTATAGCTTCAGCCCTAGAACAACAATCTTTGTGGCTTGCATGCTCGCCTTTAGGATTGCTGCTTGGTTGCCTTTCGTGTTCAAGTTTGTGACGGTTTTCACCTGGTTTTCCACTAATTAACCACGCAACTCTCTTCCCCTTCATTAATAGATGGAGCAAATACTTTGCCTTGGTTCTAAAGAAACACCTTGTGATACTGGACACTCAAAGATGCTATTCCTTGGCACCAAGCTCCTTTGTCGAGCTGAAGTCTAAATGCAGCATATATAGCATATGTTTGCATATCTTATTCCATTCTTCATGTTTGTCATTAGTAATACTACTATTATTCCTCACGTTTATTATTAGTAATACTACTATTATTTGTTGGCCTATCAAGCCAAGGAAATTACAGATTGCAATATCTGTCCCTCATTAGTTTTATGAAAGCCAAATGCAAGCAAGTGGTCTATCGTTCCTTGGAACTTGGAAGTTGGAACCTACTGCCCTTCATTTGCCAAAAACTGGTCACCACTAAATGCTGCTATGATCCTGTCATGTGCATTACTGCCAGTACAGTAGTACTATGTTGTTTCAGTGAACTGACATGACATGTTGCAACAAGGAACTGACAGTGTTGCTCTATGTGCATCAAACTATAATCAGTAAAAGGAAAAGAACTAGGGTGCTCATTGTAAGGATGAAAATTACTCCGAGCAATTTGTAACACGCTAGTTCCCAAATATTCGAAGCACACTTTCATAATAGTGTTAAACGTATGTGACAAGAAGGCCTTGACCTCTTGGCGTACGACACCTAGCTAGGTTGTTAGGATTTGATCTTATCTCTCTGTAACCTCCTAGTCTATCCCTTGCACTACAAGTTGTAATCTGAACCACCTCATGTATGCGATCAAGGAGTCGCGACCCTGCTATATAACACGAAGCCGTCGCCCAGAACAGGGTACGACGTTACAACCATTGGTTTTCACATGGTATCAGAGCCTAACTCCTCCATCGCATCTAGCCACCAGAAAGCTTTCGCCATGGCCTCGTCCTTCACCACCAACCCTGGTCTCTCTGGCCAGATCACCGAGAAGCTTACCCGCACCAACTTCATCCTCTGGCGGACCCACATCACGCCTCAGCTTCGTGGTGCCGGTGTCTTCGGCTATGTGGATGGCAGCACGCCGGAGCCGCCCAAGGTCGTCGTCGACAAGGACAAAGACGGGAAGGAGGTCACCAAACCCAACCCCCTTCACCTGATCTGGTTCCGGGAAGACCAACAGGTACTAGGATACCTTCTGAATAACCTTTCCAAGGAGGTGCTCGTGCAGGTGACTTCGATCGCCCATGCCCACGAGCTGTGGACAGAGGTGGCGAACATGTTTTCGTCCCAGTCGCTGTCACGCATCAACAACATCCGCATCGCGCTGTCCAACGCTCAGAAGGGCACTCAGTCCGTCGCAGCATTCATCGCGCACATGCGCTCCCTCGCCGACGAACTGGCCGCGGCGGGCAAGCCCCTTGACGAGGATGAGCTCATCTCCTACATCCTCGCTGGCCTGGACATGGAGTACCAGCCCCTCGTCTCCGCCCTCGACGCCCGCACCTCACCTGTCACCCTTGACGAACTATTTGCTCAGATGAGTAACTTCGATCAGAGGGTGGCCTTGTTCCAAGGTGCCAACGGCGGCTTCAAGTCATCTGCTAACGCCGCCATGCGCGGTCGCGGTGGTGGCTCACACTACCGCGGGCCGCCGCACGTGAAAGGCAAGAGTGCAGGAGGCACCAACTACAACAACTCTCGCAGCGATGCACGCGGGAACAGCAGCAACGGCGGCGGTCGTCCCTCCTCCAACAACAACAGGGGCCGCTGCAACAACTCCACCAAGCGCCCTGACGCCATCCGTTGTCAGATCTGCGGCAAGCCTGGCCATTCAGCCAAGGACTGCTGCTACACTTTTGATGAAGATGAGGATTCAGATCAAGATGAGAAGATGGCGGGTGCAGCAGATGGATCATATGGCGTTGACACAAACTGGTATGTGGATAGTGGAGCTACGAACCACATCACCGGTGAACTCGAGAAGGTGACCATGCGGGAAAAATACCGCGGGCAAGATCACATCCACACTGCTAGTGGAGAAGGTATGAAGATCAGTCACATTTGTCATTCAATTATTAAAACCCCTCGTAGGAAAATTCATCTTAGAAATTTTTTGCATGTTCCTAGTGCCTCAAAGAACCTACTCTCTGTTCATCGCATTGCCATTGATAACCATGTATTCCTTGAGTTTCACCCCTTCTTATTTTTGATCAAGGATCAGGCGACGAGGAAGGTGTTGTATCGAGGTAGATGCGTTCGTGGACTCTACCCTTTGATTCCGGAGATTCGAAGATTCAATAAACAAGCTTTTAGTGCCACCAAACTTTCGTCTACACGATGGCATGATCGTTTAGGACATGCATCTTTTTCTTTAGTTGAGAAATTGCTTAGGAAGAATAAGCTCCCATTTGTTCGAGAGCACAATGTGGAAACAATTTGTGATTCATGTCAGCGAGCTAAGAGTCATCAACTACCTTATCCTGTGTCTATTAGTATTTCTACCAAACCTTTGTAACTTATTTTTTTCTGATGTTTGGGGCCCTGCACCCTCCTCTGTTGGTAGACATACATACTACGTTAGCTTCATTGATGACTATAGAAAATACTCATGGATCTATCTTCTAAATAAAAGATCCGAAGTGTTCCAAGTCTTCAAAAACTTTCAAGCTCTCGTTGAACGAAAATTTGATAGCAAAATCATAGCCGTCCAGTACGACTGGGGCGGGGAGTATGAAAAACTCAACTGCTTCTTTCAAGAACTTGGCATATCTCACCATGTCTCTTGTCCTCATGCTCACCAACAAAACAGGTCTGCAGAACGCAAACACAGACACAGCGTAGAGGTTGGTCTTGCTCTTCTAGCTGGCGCATCTATGCCCCTCAAATTTTGGGATGAGGCATTCCTCACCGCCGTCCATCTTATCAACATACTGCCTAGTCGTGTCATTAATAATGAAACACCCACTGAACGGCTTCTTCAAGTTAAACCAGACTACACAACTCTTCGTGTGTTTGGATGCGCCTGTTGGCCTAACCTCAGGCCATACAACAATCGCAAGCTCATGTTTCGCTCAAAACAGTGTGCGTTTATCGGATATAGTGCTCAACACAAAGGGGTGAAGTGTCTTGACATATCCACCGGACGTGTCTATATCTCCCGTGATGTCGTGTTCGACGAAACAAAATTCCCCTTTGCCGACCTCCATCCAAACGCCGGTGCTCTACTTCGCAAAGAAATCTTACTCTTACCATCCCATCTTACCGGCCTTGAGCATGGGGAAAATAATTGTGATGATCCTTTGTTGACTAATCCTCAAAACCGTGTACATGAGTATTGTGATGATACAGATACATCTCAGGAAAAAGATGGACAAGAAACTACTGAAATCGGTGAAGAAACAGCCCTCAACAGGCATGATTTCATGTGTCCTGTGTTTGGGAGCATATCTCCCTCAGGATCAGGGCTGCAGCAGCTCAGCAGCCAATCTTCCTCGGGATCGGCACGGCTGCAGAATGCCAGTGCCACAGAAACCCCGTCGCCTGCGTCGCCTTCTGCCAGGCGCGGTGCTGTCGACTCAGCTGCTGGCACGTGGCCTGGTGCGGCTGGCTCCAACACGGCACCTGGCCCGCACCAATCATCCACACCCACGCGGCCCGTTGCGGCTCGCTGGCCGGTTGGTGGGCCGTGCCACTACACCAGGCGCCCATGGTCCAGTGCGGATCCGACAGGCGGTCGATCCGATGCTACTACGGACGCAGGCGCGCGATCCAACGCCGATCTGCTTAGGCCCGCGCCATCATTGCAGCATGATGGGCCGGTTGCCCCTTCGGGATGCGGCGCGGGATCTTCTGTGTCGCCCCTCTCCACTCCGTCTGCTTCAGAAGCGGCAGAAAATCCTGCTGCACCGGGGGAATCTGCCTCGGGATTGCTGGGATCGTCAGCTGTCGGATCTTCTGCGCCAGCTCCTCCTCCGCCACGTACACGCCTTTAGAAAGGGGTAATCCAACCTATTAATTACAAACGTGTAACCAAATTTGGTCTAGCGTGTTCTACAGGAGAACCAAACTGTCTAGATGAAGCACTTGGAGATGCTCGTTGGAAGAGGGCTATGGAAGAAGAATATATGGCACTTCAGAAAAATAAAACTTGGCACCTGGTTCCGACACCACGAGGTAAAAATCTAATTGACTGTAAGTGGGTCTACATGATTAATAGAAAATCTGATGGAACCATAGACCATTATAAAGCAAGACTAGTAGCAAAAGGTTTTAAGCAACGGTATGGCATAAACTATGAGGACACCTTTAGTCCCGTTGTTAAAGCTGCTACTATCCGTCTTGTCCTATCTATTGCTGTTTCCAGGCGGTGGAGCCTTAGACAGCTAGATGTTCAGAACGCGTTTCTTCATGATGTTCTGGAGGAGGAAGTGTACATGAAACAACCTCCTGGGTTCGTCGACAAAAACTCACCCTTCCACGTATGTAAGCTTGATAAAGCTCTTTATGGATTGAAGCAGCCTCCTAGAGGGTGGTATTCATGCCTCAGTCAGAAACTGCAAGCACTTGGTTTTGTTTCTTCCAAGTCTGACACGTCACTGTTTATTTACAACAAGTTCAATATGTCCATATTTGTGCTCATTTATGTTGATGATATTATTGTCACAAGTTCATCTGATGAGGCAGTGACAGGACTGTTGAAGGATTTGAGTGCTGAGTTTGCTCTCAAGGATCTGGGAGATTTGCACTTCTTCTTAGGCATTGAAGTGAAGAAGCTTGGAGACAGTCTGCATCTCTCTCAGGAAAAATATGCTGCTGATTTGGTAAGAAGAGTTGGTCTGAAAGATTGCAAACCTTCACCAACTCCCTTGTCTAGCACAGAAAAATTGTCCCTTGTAGAAGGCGATCCATTGAGTCAGGATGACAGCACCAGGTACAGAAGTTTAGTTGGAGCACTTCAATACCTTACTCTAACAAGGTCTGATATCTCATTTGCTGTCAACAAAGTGTGCCAATTCCTTCATGCACCCACCACAGTTCACTGGACTACTGCTAAGCGTATAGTGAGATATATCAAAAACACCATGAGTGTTGGTCTCACCTTTAGCAAATCTTCATCTACTCTTGCCAGTGCGTTTTCTGACTCTGACTGGGCAGGTTGTTTGGATGACAGACGCTCTACTGGTGGGTTTGCTGTGTTCTTTGGACCCAATCTCATATCTTGGTGTGCTAAGAAACAAGCTACTGTATCAAGATCAAGTACAGAAGCTGAATACAAGGCACTTGCCAATGCCACAACAGAGATCATTTGGATTCAGTCCATGTTAAAGGAACTTGGTGTGAAATGCACTCAGGCTCCATGCTTATGGTGTGACAATCTGGGTGCAACATATTTGTCTGCTAACCCTGTCTTTCATGCACGAACAAAACACATTGAGATAGATTTCCATTTCGTTAGAGAAAGAGTTGCTAACAGACAATTGGAGATTTGTTTTGTGCATTCCAGAGACCAGGTTGTAGATGGCTTCACAAAGGCGCCGCCTACAAGGAACTTTGAAGAATTCAGGCATAATCTCAACTTGTAAAGTTGTGATTAAGGGAGGGTGTTAAACGTACGTGACAAGAAGGCCTTGACCTCTTGGCGTACGGCAGCTAGCTAGGTTGTTAGGATTTGATCTTATCTCTCTGTAACCTCCTAGTCTATCCCTTGCACTACAAGTTGTAATATGAACCACCTCATGTGCGCGATCAGGGAGTCGCGACCCTGCTATATAACACGAAGCCGTCGCCCAAAACAGGGTACGACGTTCCAACCATTGGTTTTCACAAATAGATCCCTGAGATTGACACCATTAAAGTATTATAGTAGGGATATTTTAGATTGTCAGGGCCCTCCCCTAGCCCATATGTGTATGTGGGCTTGCCTCTGGACATCACTTGGGCCTGGCCCGGCTGGGAATCCTCAAGCGCTGCAGCTACTTATACCTAGGAGGAAGCAACGAGCAGACCATCCACGTAGGATCAGGCTTGGCGGCGGCTTCTGGCTCTCTTCTACCTCTGGCTCCTCTCAATCCTCTCTCGGTGTACATCAAAACCACCACAAACCTGTACTGCCTAAGTGATTGAGTGTATATGAGTAGTGGGTTGCTAACATAGATAGTGTAGATATAGTGGGTACATCAGTGAAACATGAAGCTTTGCATCATTGCATATTAAGCTAGAAATTAAAGAAAAGAGTGATGAGCAGAGAAGCTAGATGGAGGATGTGTGATAACTGATAACTGAAAACTAGATTTGTGAGAAGGTCAGCAAAAAGTTTGATAAAATTATTGGGAGATCCTTAGTGGCCAAGGAAGATAGAAACGATGAGTCTTTATCATTGCATGAGAGCAGAACATGCCACCACATGCATTTGAGTGCATTGACTGCATCTCGTTCCTCCCTCCATGATCATCACTGCTACACAGGGTCGGGCCCATAGTGGTGCCAAATGTGTGGCCCGCTATAATATGTATATAGGCCTAGCAGTATTTCTGAGAAAAATCCTAGGCGCTGGAGCTGGGCCTCGAGGCCATAGAGCGCAGGAGCGCAACGCTACCGTCGGTAAAGAAAAAAAGGATCGCTATAGAAGTCCATCGGGATCATTGCGTCTCCCGATCCGGAGACTGGTCGCGCCGGCTTCGCTACAGGAAACATGATCGTCTCGCCGCATTTGCCTCATCAGATCAATCGGATTCAGGCCGCTGCCGTTGTTGCCTTCCTAGCTTTCTCTTAAAAATTTAAGACTCGTCGCCTCGTCGGATTGCTCCGTGACCAAATCCGACCTCCAGGTGCTTATCGAGTTCTTCTTTCCTAGTTTCCTAATTAACTTTTGGCAGGGATCGTTACTTAGTTAGAGATCGGTTCTTACCTCCTCAGTTAAAGATCACAGTGTCGCAGTTCAACCGGATAGGACCCAAAACTAGGTGACTTAGATAGTTCGTCTAATTGCCAAATATTGACGCATGATCTTCAATTGATATATGCTACTGTATAACTTCAATTTTATTTTATTCTTTTCTTATCTTGTGTTTCAATAATACATATTTGAGTCATCATGGGGAAACATCAGTTTGGTTCCTATAAGTGCAGGAGAAAAGAAAGAGAACATAATTTAATCAATAAATCTTATAAAGGTGGTATGGACAAATTTATTAGAAAAAAAGCACCGCAAGTGTTATCTGGTAATCAGTCTGTTGATCCTTCTACCCTTTTTTAGTGAGATAGGGCCTCATATTTTTAGTTTCGCACAGGGCCTCAGATTTTGCCAGCCCGACCTTGCTGCTAGACCACTCCACATGAGATCAACCGAGATGAATTTTTGTCTCTCTGTATCCGTGTGGCACTCTCACTATGAAGAATATCGTAACATCTAAGTTTTTGGAAGACAAGGGGAATATGGATGATTGCTACAAGTCGTCATCAGTGCACTGCATTGCTTTCTCCTGATGACTCCCATACTCATGAACAATGAAATGGAGAATGTGAAAATGTAAAGAAACAATGGAACTTCAATGCTAGTAGTCTGATTCACTTATCCTTGCCTTTTGTACCCACTTTCTTTTGTTTCGCAGAAAATATGGCTCTCATCAAGGTGAAGTAGTCATTTTTTTTGTCAAAGCAGGGTGAAGTAGTTGATTTATGACTGATCTTATCTACTTATAGGAAGTTAGGAACAAACTATTGCTCTGGAATGCAGAACATATAACATAATAGGGCGTATGCAATTGCAACCAGATATGTCAACATATCTTTTTAGCATTCATTATCAATTTATCACGCTTGCACCATTTGTATGGAACCTACCTACATTGTACACAACATTTTGTGGATTTTGACGATGATACTGTTCTTTAAAACAAAATATGGTTGCTTTGAGCCTTGGTTGTAACTTGTATTCCGAGCCATAGTTCATTGAGATTTTTTTCTTCCTTCAGAATATAGTGGGGGAGGAGAAGTAGCTGGCGACTCAGCAGCAGATAGTGCTTGATGCCAACTACTACAAGTACGACATGCTTGAGAGAATCGTGCAAAACGGGACCATCAAGAACCTTGCTGGCCATTATAGGGTCAACTTGTTCGATGGCTTATCATTTTTTACAGTCTATGAAATGGCTTCAGAGATTGCCGTCCCACGTGCAAGCTAGTTCCATTCGACTCGTAAAAATGTGTGATAGTGACAACCCATCGGCTACTGTGACCAACCACGTCTTCTTCTGGGTAAAACTGGTTCCTTATATAGTGTGACAGCTTAGATTATGACGTAATCTTTGTATCATGTCAGTTTAACATCGTATTAAGATATTGCAATGATGTCTGAAATTGTGTCATGTATTAGGTCTATTGTCCTTGGAAGTAGAAACCTTCCATCCCCCATTTGCCAAAATCTGGTCACCATAAATATTTTTATGATCGAATCCAAGTTATTGCAAGTACAACGGTACTTTATTGATTCAGTGAACCCAGAGGACATTTTCCAACAAGGAACCGGAGGAATACTGCTCTATACAACAAGTACAGTAACACTGTTATGTTGATTCAGTGAACCGACATGACATTTTGCAGTACATGTACCAAATTGTAGTAAGCAAAATGAAAAAAATAAGTATATTTAGGGTGAACTTTGTAAGGACAGAAATTTCTTCGACTAATTTGTAGCACATTAGTTCCCAATATTCAAAGATGAAGCACACCTTCATAATTTATCCTTGAGATTGACACCAATTGAACTATTATTGTATGGGTGTTTTAGGTAGTGTAGATAACTAGATAGTGGGTACATCATTGAAACACGAAGCTTTGATATTAAGGAGGAAATTAAATAAAAATAGTGCGGAGCTGAGAAGCTAGAACGATGATGAGTGATGACCGACTGCTAGATTTGTGAGAGGGTCAGCAATTTTTTTGATGAAGTCAGTGGGAGATCCCAAAGGAAATGAACGCCTGAAGAACTCAACAACTTGACCAGTACAAGAGTCTAACAGTAGGAAGTCCATAGGCTATCTTTGTACCGCTGTCCTACTACTTTGTAACTCTGTGTAGTTTGCTGCATCAGCCTAAGCAAAACCTGTGCCACCTGGTAACTGCGAGGATCTATATCAAATTTAGAGCACAACAGGAGTGGCTTGAGCAGCTACAGACCCATAGCTTCTCACAAAGGAGGGATGGCCTCATATCAAGAGGAATTGTAGCGGATGTTAAGTTTGTGTTGGGCAGGTTTGGTTCGGTTGTTTCTCATATGGGTGATTGACTGTCTAACATCCCTGAAAGAAGCAAGCGCGCAGGAGTAAGTTAAGGAGCTTCATATATATATAAAGTGGCGTCGAATGCTGAATTGGTCGTATAGTCCTAAGTCTTTCTGGCATTTTTTTCTCTTTGCCCTAGAGTATGCAACATACTAAGTTTCTGGAAGAAAGGATAACATGGATGGTTGCTTACGTTTTCTAGAGGTTGTCTTGCATTCCTTTATCCTTATACCTCCCATGCTCATGGACATAGAAACCAGGAAAGGGAAAATGCAAAGAAACAATGGACACTCCGGTTCTACTAGTCTCTTTCACTTACCCTTGCCTCTTTCTTTCACGCTTTCAAGTTTATATAATGGGGATCAGAGAGGGGGGGAGGTAGGTCATCGACTAGAGTAGGTGGTGCATTGTTGCGCATTGATCAGAGTTGCTGGAAATGTCATGATTCAGGAAGGACAGAAAACAAGCAAAAAAAAAATTAATGTATAAAGAGTGTCGGCTTCCTCACAATGAGTCTTACTTATGGTCCGCTCACCAACTGCAATTGCAGACTCCCAAAAGATCTCCTAAAACGGAC
This sequence comes from Triticum dicoccoides, assembly GCF_002162155.2. NCBI lineage: Eukaryota > Viridiplantae > Streptophyta > Magnoliopsida > Poales > Poaceae > Triticum > Triticum dicoccoides. The sequence continues at coordinate 588,059,731 of NC_041386.1, forward strand.
AACATATTGAGCTTTACAGAGAAGATGATAGATTGTAGCATGAGCTCCAGAACACCAATAGAAAATATCACCTCATTAAACTAGACACCCAAAGATCGAAAGTGTTCTTCTAATCCCCAGCTCAAATGTTCCGTCTATGAACAGTAAAATCCAAAAAATAGATAATACTTTTGAATTTTTTTGACAAAAAACATTCCTTAGTTTTCTTCATGCATTCAAATTTTCCTAATGAAATCACATTTGCGGAAGTCTGAAAGAAGAAATAACAAAATCAGCACTCAAAAATAGTCTTTTTGGAGCATCAAATTTGATGTTCCTCGTCCAGAGCATTTTGAATATTTTTTCTTCACAAAAATTTGCACGTATGTAGAAAATTCAATAATGTTTGTTACCAAAAAGAAAAAACAGTTTTTTTGATCTTTTTTACTAGTTTTTCGATTTTTACTATTCATGAGGGTGCATTTGAGCTCGACTGTACAAACTCCATGTCCCTCAAAGATGCTATTCCTTGGCGTTGGGCATATCAGGGGCGTTGGTGCCATGGTGTAGCTTGAGATATTTGTTGGTGCTGAAGATGTGTAGTCGATTCAAGCAGGAGCAAGTCTTGTGATCCCAGGAATGGACTTGTTGTCATGGTGGTTTTTATGGAAGAGCGGCAACATAGCATTACAAGTGCCATGCTTGCAAATCTTGGAACAGAGGACAAGGAAGGAGAGCCAGGCTTACTGATTGGAGAATTGACGAAGAAATGGTAGGAAGAAGCAAACAAAGAAGGAAGCCATAGAAAGCAAGTTCCATGCACATTGCTTCAACTTCTCATTGTTGCTGCACTGGTTCTGGCTCTGTCTCTCGTTTGCTTCTTCTCAGGTACTCTCCACCTCTGCCCAGTCGCCTGACTGCACCGTCACTTTCTGCTCCAACAGGTATTGATAAAAAAACTGATCAATTCCTCTCACCAGTCTCCAACTAATTTTTTTTTTAAAAACGAGGATGACCCCCGGCCTCTGCATCTGGGAGATGCATGCGGCCATTTTATTGATTATTCTCGAGAACCTTACAAAGTAGAATAACAATATGTTTGAATCCATCATCTTGGCAACATCCGTTGCTACTCCTATCCAAATGATGAAGGAGTGCAAACTGAGCGACATACCCAGACCTCTCACCTAAGTCTAATATCTAAAGCCGGAGACCCCGACCGAGCCATCTTTCGGGTCCGAGGCTCAGACCGGTCCGACGAACTCACATGTGTTCGTTGCCGCCATCTTTCACTGGTCCATCTTCAGAGCAGATTGAGGTGATAACATTGGCAGGTCCTCCGCCATCGACGCCACCACGACGACCTCCACCTACGCGAGCCTTGGCAGGTCCTCCGTCATTGACGCCACCACGACGCCAGCTGACGACCTCCACCTACACGAGTCCATCTCCAAGCAACGGACGTAAATCCATGCTAGGATAGGGCCGCACCACAGCCGTCGCCCACCACCCACAATCGCCACCCAACCCCAAGGTTCCCAAAGCGGTTCCTTCAAGAAGGGAACGGCGCCGTGAGCGCCGCCGCGGCCCAACAAAGTTAGGGCTTTCGCCCGGGAGATCTAGGGGAAGGTGAAGTGAGGAGATCAGTCCATACCGACGCCTCCAAGGAGGGGAACAGCGCCCTCAGGCATCGCCGTCGGCGCGGCCGGTCATGGCCGGCCAGGGATTTTGCCCGAACTAGATCCCCGCCACCAGCAGCGCCTCCTGTACAGAACTGGCGACCAAGAGGAAGCGCGGCCCGACCAGGCTGACCCGCACGCCGAATAGGGGAGGAGGGGAGGCGCTAGATCGCGCGCACCTACCGTTGCAGAAAGCCACCGTCGGCCGCCAACGACCACCGGATACCGCCGCCCGCGCGGCCGGGACACCAGATCCATCGCCCGCACGGCTGCTAGCCGGCCGTGCCTTGCCAATGAAGCCGCCGCTCCAGATCCGGGGTTTCCCACGTAGAAGCAGGGCAACCTAGACCCACGCATCCTTTTCGCTTGTGCCGACGCCCCAGGCGCCCTCAGGGCGCCAGGTTCGGCCTGGGTCCGCCGGCACCAGTTTCAGCCCGAGCCGGCGAAAAACGGGCTTCTGGGGCGCGACTGGGCCATTTTTTCGGCGGCGGCGCGGCAAAAACGCCTAAGGAGGGCCTGTTAGAGCATCTCCAACAGGCGCCCAAAAAGAGCTCCGCGCACTAAAAGTTTATTTTTTTTGGGCGCCGGGCAGCTCCAACAGAACCTGTAGCGCTAAAAGTTTTTGGGCGCGCGTTGAAAAACGCTATCGCGCGCAGCATATTTTGGGCACCGAATTGCGCGCCCTTCATAATTTGCACTGTCTGCTTTTTGGGCGCGTGTTTTTGGGCTTCTGCCAAAGCAGAATTGATACCGGCGCATTAAAAGTGCTACAGTGACGCGCTATAACGTTTATTGGGCGTGGAATTTTTGTGCGGCCGTTGAAGATGCTTTTAGGGACACGACTGGAGATGCTCTGATGGCACGGCACTCTTCCGTGCCCAACGGCACGTTAGAGGAGCCGGTTCCGTCGTCTCTCCCCCTTATCTCTTCTCGCAGCTTTTCCCCACCTCGACCTCCTGTAGTATGGAACGCGGAGGGCCAGCTCCAGCTCGGGCAAGCTCACGCGGGGTCGACGGTGCAAAGCAGGGCCACCAGCCGCAGGAGCTCGGTGAGCGCGCGGAGCTCGTCATGGAGCCGTCGACGAGGCTGGGCGAGTTTCTTGGATGGGAGAGTGCGACTCCGCGTCCACGGCCGGTGTCTCCGCATCCGCCATAGCCGATGTCTTCACACGTACAAGAACGGTGTCTCCGCGTCCAGCGCATACATGGCCGGCGGCGATGCCGCTGCTCGAGGATGGGAGTGCGCCTCGGCGCCCACAGACGGTGTCCCCGCATCCGCCACGACCGACGTCTTTCCGTCCATGGCCGGCGGCGGCGTGTCCTGGGCCCGCATCCCTGGCCGGTGTCGTCTTCGTGTCCCCGTGTCCATGGACGGCGGCGCAGAGCAGGTTCACCAGCCGCGGGAGCATGCGCAGCTGCGCACCGCATCCTGGCGGCAGCGGGAATCGACTTGCGCCGGCGGGATTAGACCAGCGGCAAGGAAGGTGCCGTCGGGCGGAACGGCTCAGTCAAGATGGCACCATCGCCACTCCAAGGACGTCGCCGTTCGCCATCCATGTGACGAGGCAGGGCAAGTTCTTGCAGATGGTGGCAGCGCGCCAGCGTTGGCTTCTTGTGCGGCAGCGGCTTAAAGGAGCTAGAAGAGACATCCGCACCCACCGCGTCCCGCGTCCATGGCCAGCGTCACCGCGTCCTTGGTCAGCATCCCGCTTTCCTGGCCATAGACGCTCGTGTCGGACAGACATACCAGTGTACTAGTACTGCTAGGAGGACCATGGTGGAGCGAGGGCTTTCTCTGTTGGCGCCGCCTCCTCACAGCGCCGTTCTTCTTCTTCCTCTCATCTCACATGGACACACATCATGGAGAGGCTCTACACAGACACACACATCAAGAAAGAGTATAAGAGCTTTGTGTAGAGACCCTGCCCTTTGGTGTAGACACGATGGCTACATCTTTTCCAGCCCTCTCGACCACATTCACATTCATTTGTTCTGGCTTAAATAGCCTATACAAGAAAGACTTGACGCACCCACTAAGGGCCAGTTTTTTTGGCGGCTTAAAAAATAAGCCGCCTCCTCCTTAGTTTTTGTCATAAGCCCCTTCCCTTATTTACTGGGACTTCTGAACTAGCTATGGGATTACTAATCTAGAAGCCTCCATGAATTTTGGGAGCGGCTTATTTTTTAAGCTGGGGAGAGGCAGCTTATTTTTTAAGCCGCCCAAAAGACACCACACAGCCATAAGCCCACTAAACCGATGACCTTATCCTTGGCCTGGAATCTCTCCAGGATCCCAACTACTAGGCCAACAACGACGCATGCACCTAACAACTCGGCACAGCCGGCCACTTAGCAACTAATCCATGCATGCACCAACAACCAGCTACATGCACGTAAGCCCCAGGATTCGCATGACCCATTAACACATATGTGCACAAGCTACATGTCAAGATTAATTCCATCATTCTCGTCCAAAAATAAACGCCAGCACACACATTGGTACCTACGCTGGAATCTATGCGCACTAGATTGAGGAACGGAGGGAGTACTTCACTTCCGGAAGAAAAGGTTAACATGGATGGTTGTTTACACTGTCCATGAACTGCATCCCATTGCTTTCTTCTGATGCCTCCCATACTCATGAACTTTCTTAATTGCAATTTCCATGAGCTTCCTCCATATTCTGAGCAGCGGAGCAGTTTGTAGCTTGAGCTTGTTGTGAAGGTAAGATGGCATCTGAGCTAGTACAATGCTAGTGGCTGACATTTTGGCGGCTTTTTCCTGACCAACCTCGAACAAACTGTCACACTCGTGGCTGCTTGTATACCTAGCATCCCTGAAACAAGTGAGCACTGGAGTAACTTAAGAAGCTTCATATGTATAAAGTGGCATCAAATGCTCAATTGCGCATATAGGTCTAAGTTTATGTCTTTGCTGGAGAATATCAAGCACCTAAGTTTCTGGAAGAAAAGGATAATATGGATGATTGCTTACATATCCTCATTAGTGTCATGCATTGCTTTCTCCTGATGCTTCCCATGCTCATGGGCATAGAAATTGAGAAAGTGAAAATGTGAAGAAACAAGGGACACTCCAATGCTAGTAGTCTCTGTCACTTATCCTTGCACCTGGCCCTTCCTATCCTTCTTTTCTTTCACATTTCTAGTTTATATA
>NC_041386.1:588065136-588122986 GCF_002162155.2 Triticum dicoccoides
GGGGGTTGTGGGGGAATTTAGAAGAGTAGGTGGTAAAGTGTTGTAAATTAATCAGAGTCACTCAAGACGTCATGATTTAGGAAAGGCACAAAACAAGCGAAAAAGTTTTTTCCTCATAAAGTACATCTTTATTCAATAGAAGGCAGGGTTACATCATTAACTAAAATGGGTACAATAGAAGGGGGGCTCATCAAACTAGATCAAAGAGTTCTGAAATTTCGCCAGTTGGCTAGTCCATGAGCAACTGAGTTCACTTCTCTATTAGAGTGATCATATTGCACGTTCGCAAACTCATGTTCGAGGGAACAAATGTCATGGGAACTGGACATATAAAGAGTGTCATTTTATACTTTGACCTCCTCATGATGTGGTCACTAGCTGCAGTTGCAAATTCTTTACAGAGAGCATGGCAGACTAAGAGGTACACTAAGAGAGGTAATGGTACCAAAACTCTGTTATGGGAGGATGCCTGACTGAATGATTCCCCTTTGGCTTCTTAGTTTCCTAGGCTGTATAGATAGGATTATTTTCTCAAGGCATATACCTATTAGATGAGTTAAAGAATCTAGTTGGGACAATGCCCTTTCCAGAAGAACGTCATGGGGTGAGACAACAGAACAATGGAAAGAACTGAAAAAGGTTGTTAATGCGGTGGAACTGAATGCAGATGAAGAATAGAGTTCGTTGGACAATTGGAGATGAGAATTGGTTCAATGTCGGGTCACTGTGCCTACAGGTTCATGTGGGAACTGAAAAATTCTCTCAAGATTGAAATCTTCTTGTGGTTGTTGCTTAGGAATAACATCTTGCTCAAGTGGGGGTGGAGAGGAAATGATCAATCACATGTTTCAATCAACAAGACCCAAGTGATCATGTTGTTGTGATTTTGAGCCTTTGTAGCAACCTTGATTCATATGCTATTTTGTAGACAGAGCAAAGCATGCCATGAACTTTAATCCCCAAGATTTTGGGGAGACATCTTTCGCTGAAACTTATGCATGACCAGTTCATGGCTTTCGTTCCTCAAACTACATGTTTATGGTTTGATTCTTACATAGCAGACTGTCAATTTAATTGTCCGATCAAGTGAACAATATATATCTATACCTGATCTTTGAAGCTTCTCTACATGACATCACTTTTTTAAAATGATGAGTGATACATGTAATTTTTTTTACTTGACCAATATCCAGAAGCTTCAGATTTGTAGTACGTTTCTCTAGTATTCTACATGTTCTTAATAAACTCGGAAGCATGTTAACTTAATTTGCGTTAACCAATTGATCAAAGCTCACCTTTTACAATTGAACTTACTAGGGTTGCATCAACCTACACAATGCTTCAGCCAGCTGGTAACTGCGAGGATCTACACGCCCGAGGATCTACACAATTCATAGCACAACACAACCTCCTGGAGCAACTAAGCGCCCGAGGCTTGTCCAGGATGGCCTCTCATATCAAGTGGATTGCAGCGGATGTTACATTTTTGTTGGGAAGGTTTGGTTATGTTGGCTCTCATATGGGTGATTGTCTGTCTAAACATCCCCGAAAGAAGTGAGCATGCTGGAGTTAGTCAAGGAGCATCATATATTTAAAGTGGCACCGAATGCTGAATTGCTCATATAGTTCAGTCATTTTTGGCTTCTTTTTTTCTTGTGCTAGAGTATGCAACATACTAAATTTGTGGAAGAAAATGATAACATGGATGGTTGCTTACACTCTCAAGTGATTGTCCTGCGTTGCTTTCTCCTGATGCGTCCCATGCTCATGGACATAGAATTTGAGAAAGTAAAAATGTGAAGAAACAATGGAAACTCCAATGCTATCACTCTCTTTCAGTTATGCTTGCCTTTTGCACTTTCTATCCTCTTTCTTCTGTTTCAGAATTTCAAATTTATATAATGGGGGATGCAAAGAATCAAGAAGTGAGTAGAGGTGGGTGATAGATTCAGAAGAGTAGGTGGTACATTTTTGTGCATTGATCAGACTCATTGAAGATGTCATGATTCACGAAGGACAGAAACAAGTGAAGAGCTCCCTGTGAATGGAATTTCTAAAATATATTCTAAAATGGACAACATGTCGTGCTTTGCAGAGAAGATGAAAGACTATAGCATTAGCTCAACAACAACAAAAAGAAAACACCTCATGATACTAGTAGGCACTCAAAGACGTTGTTCCTTGGCATAAGGTTCCTTTGTCGAGCTGAAGTCTAAATGCATCATATATAGCGTCTACAATCTAAACACTTTTGTGTCATCAGCTCATCACTAATCTGAATAGACTAATATGTTATATATCATGATGCATTCCATCCTTATGTGCACAACAATTCAGAAATGCAAATTGAATTACGTGCTAGACTTGCAATGCTAACAATTTTCACATAACTTTGGTTCTGACGTGAGTATTAGGTTTGGTGTAGTTGGACTTTTCCGTGAGGCCAATCTGGACTTGACAGCCCACTCTGTCAGAGAAACATTGTGTCACAACAATTCATTTGTATATTAAGATGTGCATACTATAAATTGTCATTTAAACCTAACCATTTGAACTTGTTGAATCCCCATCAACAATTGCGCCCTCTCACTATGCCTAACCGTCCATAGTTGATATCTCCATAAAATAAAATGCACATGTATTTGCCAGAAAGAATGTTACTTCATGCTCATGTATTAATAAAAAAAATCATTAGAGCAATCTACAAAGATGAGAGGATCCAATTTCTAGCTTGTCGGAAACCATGTTTGTGCCTCTCCAACCTTTAGAACTACTTCTCAGGCTCCTTTGTCAAGTTTTTTTTGTTTGAGTTGGCTCCTTTTGTCAAGCTGAAGTCCAAAAATTTCACAATGTTTGCAGCCTGAACAATAACGTGTCATCACTGTCTTAACATGCAGATATATGTGTCCTGATAACTCCCATCCTTGTGCACACTAATTGAGAAATGAAAATGGCATGAAACACTATACTTCCACGCTAGCAATCTTGAGATGGATTTCGTGCTAAGAAAATTATTCTCTAGCTCTCCACATCATCTTGCTTGTCCTCTATTGTTTCTTCTACTTTGCATTTGTAAGTTTATATAAGATGAGAAAAACATAAGAGAGAGAAAAAATTAGGGGTTGTTAACACTTTATTTAATAATAGCTCAGTTTGGGATACTGCCTTTTACCTTTTTTTTTCTTTTTCGAAAAGGGGGAGAAACCCCGGCCTCTGCATCAGAACGATGCATACGGCCCTCTTATTAAAAAAGAAGTAGTGCCAACATGGTTCCAATGGTCGTAAAAAAGTAGAAAAAGCTCACACAGAGCCAAAAAAAGGCTAGAAACAACAACTAGCCAAATCAAGATGCCACAGCCGGCTGGGTAAAGTAGATAGGAACACTAAATGCCTATCCTATTACATGACCGCCATCCAAACCGGTTGAAGATATCCCGAGCTACCATCTCCCAGCGGACAGACCCAGTAACCAAATGCTCCCTGGCCTCCGTCTGGGTGAGTGGCGACCACGAACGAATCAGTGCCGTAGTCCGGAATAAAACCTGCAAAAATTGTATACATGATATTCTGTTAAAGACCAAATCATTTCTGCCTTTTACCTATATGGGCATTATTGTAGATTGCAAAAAGGTCGAGTAATGCTCTAGTGGAAGAGATTCTAGAGAAAAGCAAGGGTGGATGAAAAGGTAATATATTATTCTTTGGAGGTAGAACAGTCTTAACCAATACTTTTATGAGCACTGCTCCTCTATATATTCTTTCTTTTCTGGAAGCACCTGTCATTACATTGCAAGAATGTTATGGCACCAGACAGGAGAAGAGAAAGTTTCAATTAGTAATTGGCCCTAAGAGTGCTTATAAAAGGATTGTGGTGGACTTAGTATTTTAGATCTGATTGTTATGAATCACACTGTATTTTGTAAGTGAATGTGGAAGTTGGAAAACAATAATGATATCTAGCAGAGTTTGCAAACAAGGGAAACACCTTCGGAAGAAAGTGTTGATGCAGGCAAGGCATTAGTCTTATGGTTCTGAATCACACTCTTCTAAGGTACACCAAGAGAGTGATTAGTAATGGTGCTAAAACACTGTTGTGGGAGGTTGCACGGGTGAATTATTCCCCTTTGGTTTTCAATTTCCTAGGTTGTATAGCTTTCTCTAGGTAGATAACTATTAGATCAGTCAAAGAATCTAGTTGGGACGACATCCCTTTCAGAAGAACCTTGTGGGGTGAGACAACAGAACAATGGAAAGAACTGAAAAAGGTTGTTAATGCAGTGGAACTGACGAAGATGAAGATAGAGTTCGCTAGACAATTGGAGATGAGAATTGGTTCCGTGCCAGATCACTATGCCTACAACTCTTGTAGCAACCTTGATTCTTATGCTATTGTTGTAGAAAGAGCACAACATGCCATAAACTTTATAATCATAAAGATTTTGGAGAGACAATTCATACTTCCATTCCTCGAAGTACATGTTTATGACTTGATTCATATATAGCATCTACAGTTTGCACTAGGGCCTACCATTGTAAATAAACAAAAGTACTAAATAAACCCTGCTGATGGAGGGCCAGATTTGCATGGTACTCCCACACACACACAATGGAGTATCATGGTACCGAAAAAATCACCATATAAAGTGGCGTTGAATACTGAACTGCTCATAGTTCTATTTTTTTCTAACCCTGGAGTATGTAATATAATAAATTTTCTTGAAGAAAAGGGATGGCATGAATGGTTATCTATGTTTTCCACAAAGTGTTATGTATTGCTTTCTCCTGATGCCTCCCATACTCATCAACTTCCTCAATACTTCGAGCTGCGACGTAATGGAACCTGGCTTGTCGTAAACGTAAGATGACATCGAAGCTAGTACGATGCTAGTTTTTTTTTTTTTTGAAAATCAATGCTAGCTGCTGACATTTTGTTAGTATTTTTTTGGCCAACCTCAATCAAACTGTCTCTCTTGTGGGTGCTTGTCTGTTTAGCATCCCTGTAACAAGTGAGAGCACCGGAGTAACTCAAGGAGCTTCGCGCGCGCGCACACACAGGATGGATTTGCTATCAACACTAGGAAGGTCACCTTTATCTCAACCGTTCCATTGCTTGGTGATTTGAGCCTTTGAGGATAAGGTTCCCTATTCATGCTTTGTGGAAATTCAAGCTACCAAAGGGGCCAAAACAGCAACGTATAGCTCTTTCTTTTATTTGGCTATGAGAAAACCAGCCACATTTGACCGCATTTGGGGGCATGCAAAGAATATGTTTATGGTGTCGCCCTATCACATGCTAGTTATAAAAAAGATACTAGCGATCTTTTTGTGTAAGTCCACACACTTACAAAAAAAGGTTATTTGCATGTCATTCAGTTGTGCAAATATTTTAAATTGCGCGCTATGCCTCTTAGGGGCGGCCCTATTCTAAATGCTATAGCGTGCTGTTTAAAATATTGGTTCATGTGTTTGGACCAAAGTCCCTTAACACATGCCCTCTTCTAAACGCTATAGCGCACTATTTAAAAGCATGCTCTGCATGAATCTGAAGAGTCGCATGGTATAAGAGTTGATGCTCGTACTCATATAGTTCTTTGAACACTGGGTAGAAGGCATTCATGTTAGCCAGGAGATGATGTTTCTATTTTTATTATGGGGCCAGGAGATAAGATTTTTAATTGAACGTTAATCAATATTCATCATAGTACATAAAAAATAGATCGAGTGCAGTGCATTCGATTTAGAGGAATTTTACAGAAGATGGAGCAAAGATTTCCACATGATTTTTCACCTTTGGTACATTTGAATCATATGTGTTGTGAATAGTAAAACATAGATTTTTCCCCTGTTCCTACAAATTTCACAGTATTCTGGTCATCTACTCCTAGCTTTCTTTTTGCTGAAGCCCGAGCTGATGCAGTCATGCAGCAGCTTAAATTACTCGAACATGTACATGTGCATGGGCTGAAAGAGACACAGTATGCAGCCATTACAAATTAGTACTATTTGCTACTGATGAGGCCAACCTTTCCTTTTGGGACAGTTCCCCTCTGAACGCCTCGCTCTTGAGCTTTCTTGTATTTTCTTGTTCCTCTGTATCACAAGTATAGTCATCTTCCATTCCTATACATTTCTTCAAAATTATACTATGTTTTGTAATCCTCCAGTCTGAAGCACAAAAAAAAGAGGACCTTCGTAATACTCCCTCCATTACATTTTAGTATGCACGTACTCTGTGTCTTACGCGTTCGCAGCCAAATGTTTTTATTTAATCACCGCACAATAGGCTCGTAACTGCCTCCTGGCTTTTCCTTTCCTCTATTTGGTCCCATCTAGTCCCCCTCTGCTGCTCAATATATAGAGCGGCATTGAATGCTAATTGCGCATATAGTTATAAGTTTAGTGTCTTAGCTGAACTGATTTTTTTTAGAAAAGGAACTTAGCTGAACTGATGGAGAGTATTGCACATCTAAGTTTTTGGCAGAACGGGCAATGTGGATGATTGCTTACGGGTTTCATCTGGGTGCTGCATTGCTTTCTCCTGATGCCTCCCATACTCATGGACAATGAAATTGAGAAAGTGAAAATGTAAAAAAATAAAACTATGGAACTCAAATGCTAGTAGTCTCATTCATTATCCTTGCCTTTGGCCCTTTCTATCCATTCTTCTGTTTCACACTTTCTACTTTATATAATTGGGGTGGAAATAATTAAGAAGGAAGAAGAGGTAGGTGGAGGATTGAGAAGAGTAGGTGGTACAATGCTGCGCATTGATCAGAGTAAGCGCAGATGTCATGATTCAGGAAAGGCGGAAACAAGCGAAAAGTTTAACATATAAAGAATGTCATTTCATACTCACGACATCCTCGCGAACAAGTGTACTTATGATGTGCTCACTCTTGCTGTTACATTTCCCAAAAGAGATCTAAACTGGACAACAGAGCAAGCTTTTTGCACGGAAGATGATAGACTATAGCATCAGCTCCAGAACAACAACTCTTTGTCTGGGGTTTGTATGTTTGCCTTTAGGGTTGCTGCTTGGTTGCTGTTCGTGGTCAAGTTTGCAATGGTTTTGTCCGGTTTTCCACTAGTTAATTTTTTTTTAGAAAAGAAGGATGATCCCCGGCCTCTGCATCTGGGAGATGCATGCGGCCACTTTATTGATTATTCTCGAGGACTTTACAAAGTATTACAACAATATGCCCGAATCCATCATCTTGGCTACATATGCCACTAAGCCTATCCATATGATGAAGGGGTGCTAGCTGGCCCAAATATCCAGACCACTCACCTAATCCTATCATCAAAAGCCAGAAGCCCCAGCCGAGCCACATACCGGGTCTGGGGCATAAACTGGTCTGACGCACTCACAAGCGTCGCCGCCGCCATCCTCCACAAGTCCGTCTTCAGAGCAGATATTAAGGCTTCTACCTTGTCAGGCCACTCTGTCATCGACGCCACCATGACGCCAGACAACTACCACCTCCTGCGCGAGTCCATCACCACGCATCGGGCGCCGAGTCTCCACTGCGCCATGCCGCCGAGATCCGCCGCCATCAATGTGTAGGATGAAGCACCGCTCCACCAAAAAGCCGCCCACTGGTCCCTCGATCCCGTGAACGCCTCCAAGAATGACGCCCCCAAGGAGGAAACGACACCAACGCGCCGCCATCATCCGATCTACTGATCTAGGGTTTCCCCTGGAGGTAGCAGATAGAGGTCTGGAGCTTCTCTGCGGTGATGCCTTCAAGAAGGTAATGACACAAAAGAGTGCCGCCAACGCCGGTCTTGGCATCAAGCCAAGAACAAGGTTTTCACCTGGATCCACTCGAAGAATCTCCATCAAGCATCGTGTGCACGGGTCGCCGCCGACCTGAGCCGCCGCACATCGAGCAAGCCGCACCGGACAAATCAGATCTGTCCGGAGGGCAAACCACGCATGGCGCCGACCCAACCACCAGGCCCTCCATGCCGCCACCGCCGATCCAAGGTCAGATGGTCTGTCGCTGCAGATCCGGCCGCCGCCGCCGAACGCAGCCAAGGCCGCTGCCTGACGCAGGGCCGGCCGCCGCACCCGCCACCACCACCGCCCTAGGACGAGGCCGCCGCCGCGCCGCCGCCGGCCAAGGCAGGCCCGCCATGCCATGAGGGCCAGATCGGCCGTGCCACCACACACTGCGGGGCTCCGCACCGCCCCCATGGCGCGGGAGAGAGGGAAGGCCCCCGCCACCGTCGTCAGCCCCCGGGCTATAGGCCGCCGGCGTCCTTCGGCGGCGGCGGAGGAAGGGATGGAAGGACGGGGAGCCCCTGGCGGCTAGGGTTGGGATCCCGCCTGAGTCGCCCGAGCGGGGGCGACGCGGGGGGAGTGGGGGGCTTTTCTGGCACACCTCTTGGCTGTCACCTTCCACTAGTTAATTGGGCAACTCTCTTCTCGTTAATTAATAGACGAGCCAAATATTATGTCTGGTGAAGTTAGACTTCTCCATGTAACCAATCTGTTCATAGCCCAATCTGCTCGAGAAACATTGTATCACGACGATGTCAATTGTAAATTAAGAAGATGCACTGACTATCAATTGTCATATTAATTTTAAAGCTAACCCTTTTAACTTGCTAATCCCCTTCAATAACTACGCTCTCACTCTCACTATGCGTAACCCTTCATAGTTGATATCCCGGTAAAAAAGTCCATATGTATTTCGTAGAAAGAATGTTACTTCATGCTCATGTACTCATCAATAATAAAATATCGTTAGTGTCATCTACAAAGATGAAAGGACCTAAATTCTAAGGTGTCGAAAACCATGTTTGTGCCTCTCCAACCTTTTAACTATTTCTTGGGCATCTTTACCAAGTTGAAGTCCAATCGTCTCACAATGTTTGCAGCTTGGACAGTAGCATGTATCACCATTCTATACATGAGGATATATGTGTCTTGGTGACTCCCGTGCTTATGCACACCAATTGAAAAAGTCCCTGGAGAAAAGAACGCAACATTTCCATGTATCCTAAGAGCATGAACTTCGCGACTCTCGTGGCGACAACGAAGACCTGCCTCTCTCACTGCTACTCCAGTCTCCCCTATGCACATCCCACCAGCCGCCAGAGATCCAGCACTGCGCTGACCTCCACCACCTGACCCCGTTCACTACTCCGCTGTTGGGGAACACAGTATTTTAAAAATTTTACCTACGATCACGCAAGATCTATCTAGGAGATGCATAGAAATGAGCAGGAGAGTGTGTCCACGTACCCTCGTAGACTGAAAGCGGAAGCGTTTAGTAATACAGTTGATGTAGTCGAACATCTTCGTGATCCAACCGATCCAAGCGCCGAACGTATGGCACCTCCGCGTTCAGCACACGTTCAGCTCGATGACGTCCCTCGATCTCTTGATCCAGTTGAGGATGAGGGAGAGTTCTGTCAGCACGACGGTGTGGCGACGATGATGATGAAGTTACCGGCGCAGGGCTTCGCCTAAGCACTATGACGATATGACCGAGGTGTTAATTGTGGAGGGGGGCGCCGCACACGGCTAGAAACAATTGATGTGCGTTCTAGGGGTGCCCTCCCCACATATATAAAGGAGGGAGAGGGAGGGAGGCAGCCTAGGGCGCGCCCAAGTAGGAGGAATCCTACTTGGGCCCCTAGCCCAATTCGGCCCCCCCTACCATATTTGGACAAGGAGGAAAGGAAGGAGGAGGGGAGGAGAAGGAAGTAGGAGTCCTACTTCATACTTTCCTTTTTTTCCTCTCCTTTCCCTTTCTCCCCACGTGGCTGGCCCTATAGGGGGCGCACCAGCCCCTTGTGGGCTGGTGTGTTCCCTTACTTGGCCCATTAAGCCCATATCTTTGCCGGGGATTGCCCGGAACCCCTTCCGGTGACCCGGTATCACCTGGAACACTTCCGGTGTCCAAATACCATCATCCTAATATGAATATTCACCTCTCAACCATTTCGAGACTCCCCATCATGTCCGTGTCAGGACCCCGATCCTAAATCACACCGATCTAGCATGTAACACATCATATCACTTTACGGCCTCACGTACGGTATTCCCACGGGTGCCACCTTACCTGGCCCGGGACCGTTTGCGCCTTTTGGCTCACGTATATGATAGTGTCGCTAGCATCCATATGACAAAGAACCTGGGCCGACATGGCTAGTCGTGAACCCAAAGCGGCACTAACCCATGGGGACAGGCATACATGAATCAACCTCGAGCATGTCGGTCAACAGCGTGTGAATCCGGGTTGTAGCACTGGGCTAACAGGACTCCGGTAACCCGGGTTGTAGCAGGCTAGGCAGGACTCCGGATGTCACCGCGTGACATTTCCCCGAAGGGACAGACACAGGAACAAAGTGAAACACATGCCGGCCAGTCAAGTGTCATGAGCAGTAGTGCTGGGCTAGCAGGACTCCGGTGAACCGGGCTGTAGCGGACTACTATGGCTCATGGAAGCACTAGACTACATTTCCCCATAAAAGAGGCTGCCAAGGATAAACAACTAGATTGTCGGATCCCACACATACCAAGCATTTCAATCATACACACAATGTGCTCGATATGTGTAAATACAACATGGCATCACAACAAGACTCTATGACTCAATTATTTATTCATTAGGCTCCGAAGAGCCAGATATTACAAACATGGGTCTCATGACCCAACATTCAAAGCATACAAGTCAAAGCACAAGCGGAAGCTTAACATGTCTGAGTACAGACAACTACAAATGAAAAAGGCTGAGAAGCCTGACTGTCTACCAGATCCTGCCGAGGACACAAGATCTTAGCTGAGGTATCAAGCTAAACGTCGAAGTCCACACGGAACTACTAGCGAGACTGACGTCTCTCTGCAAAAACATAAAATAGGCAAACGTGAGTACAAATGTACCCAGCAAGACTTACATCAGAACTAGCTACATATGCATTGGTCTCAATAAAGGGGGTGGTGGAGTTTAACTGTAGCAAGCCAGCTTTGACTCGGTGGCTATCCTGAACTACGACTGCTAGTAACTCTTTTGAGGTGGCGCACACGAGTCCACATATTCACCATATCAATACACCACTATGGATCCGCTCCCGTCTTCCTATGAGAACGCCATCCATAGCACTACGCTTATCTTGCGCATTTTAGAGTATCCACTTTCACTTGTCTATGAACTATGCAAGGGGTCCAAGTTTCCATATCCGAGGAATCCGGCTATTCGAATAGATAATGATAACCCTGCAGGGGTGTACTTCTTCACACACGCTCTCGCTACTTACCACCATGTACACATCGTGTATCTCGGCAACCTTCAAGCGGAAGCCTGGCGAGGGAGTCGGCCACGACCTGACTAACCACACAAGTCTCTCGTCCAGGTTTATCGCCTATTCGGGTTCCATCCGCAAGGAGATCCGGCCGGGGTGTCGCTCACGGCCCCAAACAATGTGAGCAGGGTTCCCAAGCCCACCAACCGGGTGCCACTTGGTACACCGTGCCACTGTGCCTAGTCTGTCCCAAGCCCACCTGTACCGGGTGCCACTTGGTAGACTACTAACACTACCTACAAACACCAGAAACTAGTTGCAACTCCTGGACAGAGATCAAGTTGATTAATAAGTCGAGAGAGCTTGGAGCGCCCGGAGCCCAATGTGTGGTAGTAACTGTTCATGGATCACAAACACAGAACTCGGTTCCTAAGGACGGTTTCAATGAGACAACCCACCATGTACTCCTACATGGCCTCTCACTGCTACCTTTACCAAATCGTGTTCACACACTTAGCTCTCAACAGTAGGACATGTTCACCACATTCCAATTCATTCCCGATTAATCAGACCCGACTCAACTCTAAGCAGTAGCAGGCATGACAACAAGCTTGAATGAGTAGGCACATCAGGGCTCAAACAACTCCTACTCATGCTAGTGGGCTTCATCTATTTACTGTGGCAATGACAGGTCATGCAGAGGAAAGGGGTTCAACTACCGCAGCATGTAACAGTTGAATCGTTGTTGTCCTAATGCAGTAAAAGAGAGCAGGAGCGAGAGAGTGGGATTGTATCGGAATGAACAAGGGGGTTTTGCTTGCCTGGCACTTCTGAAGATATTATAGCTCTTCATCAGTGTCATCGATCTCATCGTCGAAACACGTCTACTAAGAGGGAACAACCACCGGCAAACACAAAGAACCAACATTCACTGCAATGCACAATCAAATGAATGACATGTCATGTTAAGGAACTGAATTGACCTAATGCAGCAGTAAGCCAAGTTAATTGAAGTGGAATTCAAACAAGGTTAAACTCCAACTCCAAATGCTACTTCATAAATTGCCCTAATCATGATTCATCCTATTCAGTGAGGTTAACTTGTTCAATCATGCATTAAAGTGCCATAAACAGATTCTTCATATTTTTCTGATCAATTTTCATATATAATTTGTTTGATTTGGAGTTACGGTTGAATTACTATGAATTTTTGAAGTTTGCAACATTTTCTGGAATTTCGCATATAAGAATAAATCCGGAAAATGAGTTACTGCGTCAGCATGACATACTGTGATGTCAGCGGTCAACGGCCACGGTCCAGGTCAATCCTGACAGTGGGTCCTGCGTGTGAGTGTAATTAGTTAACTAAAATATTAATTAGTACTAATCCTAATTAGTCAGCAGGGCTAGGCCCTACCTGTCATTGACCCAGGGGTCAAACTGGGCCCACCCGTGGTCAAACGGGGTCAGCGGGGTCAACTCGCCGGTGTTTAGCCGCTAGCTAGGCCAAACGCGGTGGTGCAGGTGCGGGTTTCACCCACAGGGCACCATTTGGTGCGCGGAGCACAGCTACGGGATGCGGACGCTCGTCCGCATCCAACCGTGGTGGTGGCGCGGCCGGGGAGTGGCCGGAGAAGCGCCGGCGAGCACTTCCGCGACGGCCGGAGTTCGGGCGTCGAACGAGTCGACGGTGCAGGGCATGGCAGGAGCCGCGGTTAGGCGTGTTGGACTCGTGGGGGTGCGGTGATCTCAGCGGTAAGCTCCAGCGCGTGCTTGCACGGCCGTAGCCGCGGTGGCGACATGGCCGGCAGCGAGGAGCAATCGGCTCCGATGGCCACGGTGGCTAGAAGGCGCGTGCGAGCACGGGGAGAGAGGGGAAAGAGGCAGGGGCTCACGGCGATTCCAGTAGAGGAAACGGCGAGGCCGGGGATGAGCTGAAGCTCGCGAATCCCCGAAGAGTTCACCGGCGGCCAGAGGTTGAAGACGATGTCCGGGACGGCGCTGCAGGGCTTCCGGCGGGGCGCGGCGCGGTGGAGAGGAAGAGGGGGTCGAGGCGGAGCGTCTGAGCACATCGGCGAGGCGAGGCAGTGGTCGTGGCCACGACAGCAGCGAGCCGCGGCGACGATGGCTCTCGGGTGCATGCGGGAGGAGAGCCAGAGGAGGGAGAGGAGCACGGGGAGAGGCTGAGAGGGCCTGGGGGGCGTGTGGCGTCTCCAGGGCGACGTCGGGGAGGCGGCAGCAAGCAGGAGGTGGCCAGGCGCGTCGTTGGCGCTCGCCACCGGGCTGCTTCGTGCGCTGGCAAGGGGAAGAAGACAAGCGTGCCCCTGGTGGGCTGCAGGTGAGGTTACTCTCTCTCTCTCTCTCTCTTAATTTAGTTTCTGTTTTCTATTTTTTTCTTTTCTGTTTTGAATTAGTAAAAATACTAATTCATTTTGTAAAATCCTGAAAATAATTGTGGGCACTTTTGAAACTATTTCCAATAGCCCTCAAATGCTTTCAAGATTATTTGGACATTTAAAATATTTTGTAGAATTTAAATGTCCAAATTCAAATACTTATGATTTAATTCAAAAATCCAGAATAGCCTCCAAAAATATGAAACCATTTTTGGCAGAGGGTTTAGCCAGGACCAAAGATGGTGGACATTTATGAAGGGCATTTTGGGTTCATTGAAAAGTTTTAAGTTTGAACCTAGTTAACTCCTTTAATGCTAGGGTTTAGGCAATCCCCATTTCAAATTTTAATGGAATTTAATCATGATGTAAGATGATGATGCAAAGACAAGCAAGGGCTGAACTAGGGCCGTGACAGCTCACCCCCACTAAACAAGAATCTCGTCCCGAGATTCAAGACGTGAGGTAAGAGGTCAAAGGGGGACACAAACTAACACAATCTTCATGATCCAATTATGCTTCTCGAAGATGTTGGTTCATTGCTTCAAATTGATCTTGACGTCTTTGCTTTCGAGATCTTCATCCAACATGATGACGACAGAAGGAAACTCTATAGAAAATGATCTTCTCAAAGATAAGGCGATACACGATCAACTCATGGAAATGAGACGTTGAATCATCTCTTGATCCAAGACACAAACACACATCAAAAGGGATGGAAAGAACAAATGATGAAAGTTCAATTTGGTAGAAAACACTCCCACACTTAAGTAGGATGGTGCATGGGTTTCAAGGTAGTGAGGAGTTGATTGCCATGATTCCATAACGGGGCACCTCAGGGAGGGCGACTCGTAGAGTTATTCCCCCAAGTGGCGAAAAGAATTGCTTTTGATACATAGATCATTGAAACTCTCTATACCAGCCTGAGGCAAATACAATCAATCATTTGAAAGAATTCAATAGAATGACATCCTCAGTTTGGAAAGGAAGCTGCGGTTATGGGGCAATTCGGCAAATGGAAGGCACATTCTAATTAATACCGAGGATGTAACCTGGTGCCTGAGCGTGCTCTCAAGAACTTGAACATTTCCATACTCATCAAGGTCTTACCAACCTCCGTGCCGAGGATCCTGGCAACACATCTTACTACCATGATGAATAACGATGGAGGATGCAGGTGCAGAGGAGGACAAGACTTTCTTAGATTTTACCTTAGAGCCAAGGAAACAAAAATCTGGACGATCGACCGAGAGACATTTAGCACTCCGCTTCTAATGTTCTCCTTGATGTACCAGCTTAACCCAATACCATTCGGTATCTGGAACATCAAGTAAAGGTCTGACTTCGGAAACTCAAAGAACCCATAAGGAACAACTTATGGACTAAGTCATACCAACTCCTCATGGAAGAGTGGCCAAATTGCTGACTCGAGATACTACAATAATAGTGCTTCCAGCTAGGTGCATCCACTTCACTGGAACCTATATCATAGTTCTTGGAAGAGGTTCCAACCATCATATCTGCCTGAGATTCAGATCTGGTTGGTAACAGGATAATTCAAACAATGTGTTTGGGAAAGAAAGTTTGCAACACAAATCAACGAGATGACGTTGCGAGATTCTCGGGAGATGAACTACGATAGCAAGCTCCAAAACATGAGATGGTTCTTCTACACACATGTGAACACGTTGTCCAAGACAAGCATGACCTTAGAGTAGTCTTACAATAAAACACTACCAAAGTTCAGGTGAGGAACCATCATTGAGGATATCGAAGTGCTTCATCAGTCCGGATTAGCTCTTATGAAGGAACTCCTTCTCCTTGAAAAAATCAGTCAGTGGCTTGGTGTGCTAGGGACACATATGGAATGAAGGTTGCAAGTCTCCAACCCATAGAATACTTTGCACGAGTGCATGACTGACTTGGGATGATTCCAGAGGAAAAAAAACTTTCTCGGATTCACGGCGGCAACTTTCACCAAATGCACGTGAATCAGAGGTAGTCACTTCTCTCATCCAAACATATGCTTCATGAACGAAACACGAAGAATTGCTTACACAAGTTTCCAACACTAGCTTGATGTCCAACAAAATCATGGAGAAGATAAAGATGTTGTCGATGGGCTCAACAACAATTTATCGAGATTTCCATAAAATGGAATTCCATGACTATGTGAACAAGGTGTTAGCATTGGCCAGAGCCAAAGATATAATGGTGTATGCTCAAGGAAACAACCACGAGTAAGACAACATTACGAGCATCATTGGTTCTGATTTGATTTGATGATAGCCCATGCTCAAATCAATGTCTGGACAAGACAATAGATCCAACAATTGATCCCGAGGACCAATCGATGAAGATATCATCTTTCTTCAACACACACACAACACGAGACATCCCTTTAAATGAACTAAGTTAGTCAAGCTTGTATCTTCCAACTCTCCAAGTTGTTGTTTAGCTTAAACAACTAGCTTTGGGGTATCCAACATAGATTCTTGGAGAATGGGTGGTTTGGAGGAAAACCAACATGATCACGAACTCAACATAGCGGTCAGGTGACAACCTGGTAATACTTCCGAGAAGATATACGGAACATCACGAACCACCGATATGTAACTAAGCTCGAGAACGATCTTGCTTTTCAGGCCAAGATGATATGATCAAATAAGCGAGGGACTGGCACAAGCCTAACTCATTGATCGAAGTGTGCACCAGAAATATGGACTAGGTAGCACGATCAATCTTAGGATGATGATTCAATAACCAGCACGCTAAGAATGAGAGTATTGTCCATTAACTACCAAGCAACGGAGTTGCTAGGAGTATTGATTTCACACATCACGACTCACTTGTCGGCACTCCGGTTACAATAACACGGGAACCGAGGAATGAACAATGATGGCAAGAAGTATCACTAAATCAGGAATTCATAAGAGGTGGTGCAATTCTCATGACATTCCTGACATAAGGAGGCAACACTCCAAGGTAGAACAGAACAAAAGCTGGATTGGCATTTCGATCTGCGGAATACAACTGCTTTGACCCATTCCTAGATATGGATGAGGTACTGGACTTTGTTTCTCCTAGTCATTCCAGAATAGAATGGCTTGACAGACCACGAGAATAAAAGGCACCGATAAACACGAATGCACACATACTCTTGACTATCAACTGATAGGCTAAGGTCAAAATACAATTAAAGGGGGACAACTCGAGGAACATATAATTTTCTGAGTTGTGGATGCATAGATTAGCATGTCAAACCAAGTTCAACAGGTTTCTTCCAGATAACCCATGCAGAAGAAGAAGGATTGGCAGATTCACAATTATGGATGGAGAACTCCTCAAGAGTACTCTGATTGTGAGCTTTTGGTTCAAGGAACATTTGCCTTAATGGTTCATGGTATTTGGAAGAAGGAAATACCACGGACCTCGAGGACTGTCGCAAGGTTACTAATATCTTAAGGGAACTAGCAAATACTAACAACACGAAGTAGGGTGAATCTCGGGTTCAAAAACCCAGGAGTAGAATACCTACTACTAAATGGCATCATGGGATGCTTTCGAGAATGGTGGCCAGAATCCTCACACCGGGAACACAAAGCATTGCTAGATTACTAGGTGACTCCCTAAAGCACCTAGGGTCATAATAATAGCTCCAACATATATGTCGAGGCAACAGAGTACCTCAACTGACCGATTAGGGTGGATAAACTGGCCCAAAGGAACGTCGGTAACGGAAGAAGGAATTTGCAAATGCATCATACTATTTGGAGACCTGGGATGACTCGGACAGCATAACGGCTGTAAATGCTCAGAAAAAGATTTGAGACATTCACAAGGATTTGCATAGTCACTTAACAACATCATATCAAGGTTCCGAGACCAACTATGAACACACGGAAGTAGTAGAAACTGAACTGGGGCTTAAATCCAACAATCTTATAAGTCTATGGATTAGTAACACGTCATCCTGATAGATAGATGAGAAGGCCTAGTTCTTAATCCCCGTAGAAGAGAAGAGGTTGACTCAGATCAGAAGGCCATGAGGTATAAGGAGTAAAAAGAGCCTTACGTTCCCTTCCACAATCAATTCCCTTATATAACTAAAGCATTTCTAGACTCAACTTCGACCAGTTTGGCTTGGTAATCCTACAGGCAGTCAGGCTCTGATACCAAAACTGTCAGGACCCCGATCCTAAGTCACACCAATCTAGCATGTAACACATCATATCACTTTGCGGCCTCACGCACGGTATTCCCACGGGTGCCACCTTACCTGGCCCAGGACTGTTTGCGCCTTTTGGCTCACGTATATGATAGTGTCTCTAGCATCCATATGACAAAGAACCTGGGCCGACATGGCTAGTCGTGAACCCAAAGCGGCACTAACCCATGGGGACAGACATACATGAATCAACCTCGAGCATGTCGGTCAACAACGTGTGAATCCGGGCTGTAGCACTGGGCTAACAGGACTCCGGTAAACCGGGCTGTAGCAGGCTAGGCAGGACTCCGGATGTCACCGCGTGATATTTCCCCGAAGGGATAGACACAGGAACGAAGTGAAACACATGCCGGCCAGTCAAGTGTCCTGAGCAGTAGTGCTGGGCTAGCAGGACTCCGGTGAACCGGGCTCTAGCGGACTATTATGGCTCATGGAAGCACTAGACTACATTTCCCCATAAAAGAGGCTGCCAAGGATAAACAACTAGATTGTCGGATCCCACACATACCAAGCATTTCAATCATACACACAATGTGCTCGATATGTGTAAATACAACATGGCATCACAACAAGACTCTACGACTCAAGTATTTATTCATTAGGCTCCGAAGAGCCAGATATTACAAATATGGGTCTCATGACCCAACATTCAGAGTATACAAGTCAAAGCACAAGCGGAAGCTTAACATGTCTGAGTACAGACAACTACAAATGAAAAAGGCTAAGAAGCCTGACTGTCTACCAGATCCTGCCGAGGACACAAGATCGTAGCTGAGGTATCAAGCTAAACGTCGAAGTCCACACGGAACTACTAGCGA
This sequence comes from Triticum dicoccoides, assembly GCF_002162155.2. Lineage (NCBI taxonomy): Eukaryota > Viridiplantae > Streptophyta > Magnoliopsida > Poales > Poaceae > Triticum > Triticum dicoccoides. The sequence continues at coordinate 588,083,829 of NC_041386.1, forward strand.
GACTGACGTCTCTCTGCAAAAACATAAAATAGGCAAACGTGAGTACAAATGTACCCAGCAAGACTTACATCAGAACTAGCTACATATGCATCGGTCTCAATAAAGGGGGTGGTGGAGTTTAACTGCAGCAAGCCAGCTTTGACTCGGTGGCTATCCTGAACTACGACTGCTAGTAACTCTTTTGAGGTGGCGCACACGAGTCCACATATTCACCATATCAATACACCACTATGGATCCACTCCCGTCTTCCTACGAGAACGCCATCCATAGCACTCAGGCTTATCTTGCGCATTTTAGAGTATCCACTTTCACTTGTCTATGAACTATGCAAGGGGTCCAAGTTTCCATATCCGAGGAATTCGGCTATTCGAATAGATAATGATAACCCTGCAGGGGTGTACTTCTTCACACACGCTCTCGCCACTTACCACCATGTACACATCGTGTATCTCGGCAACCTTCAAGCGGAAGCCTGGCGAGGGAGTCGGCCACGACCTGACTAACCACACAAGTCTCTCGTCCAGGTTTATCGCCTATTCGGGTTCCATCCGCAAGGAGATCCGGCCGGGGTGTCGCTCACGGCCCCAAACGATGTGAGCAGGGTTCCCAAGCCCACCAACCGGGTGCCACTTGGTACACCGTGCCACTGTGCCTAGTCTGTCCCAAGCCCACCTGTACCGGGTGCCACTTGGTAGACTACTAACACTACCTACAAACACCAGAAACTAGTTGCAACTCCTGGACAGAGATCAAGTTGATTAATAAGTCGAGAGAGCTTGGAGCGCCCGGAGCCCAATGTGTGGTAGTAACTGTTCATGGATCACAAACACAGAACTCAGTTCCTAAGGACGGTTTCAATGAGACAACCCACCATGTACTCCTACATGGCCTCTCACCGCTACCTTTACCAAATCGTGTTCACACACTTAGCTCTCAACAGTAGGACATGTTCACCACATTCCAATTCATTCCCGATGAATCAGACCCGACTCAACTCTAAGCAGTAGCAGGCATGACAACAAGCATGAATGAGTAGGCACATCAGGGCTCAAACAACTCCTACTCATGCTAGTGGGTTTCATCTATTTACTGTGGCAATGACAGGTCATGCAGAGGAAAGGGGTTCAACTACCGCAGCATGTAACAGTTGAATCGTTGTTGTCCTAATGCAGTAAAGGAGAGCAGGAGCGAGAGAGTGGGATTGTATCGGAATGAACAAGGGGGTTTTGCTTGCCTGGCACTTCTGAAGATATTATAGCTCTTCATCGGTGTCATCGATCTCATCGTGGAAACACGTCTACTGAGAGGGAACAACCACCGGCAAACACAAAGAACCAACATTCACTGCAATGCACAATCAAATGAATGACATGTCATGTTAAGGAACTGAATTGACCTAATGCATCAGTAAGCCAAGTTAATTGAAGTGGAATTCAAACAAGGTTAAACTCCAACTCCAAATGCTAGTTCATAAATTGCCCTAATCATGATTCATCCTATTCAGTGAGGTTAACTTGTTCAATCATGCATGAAAGTGCCATAAACAGATTCTTCATATTTTTCTGATCAATTTTCATATATAATTTGTTTGATTTGGAGTTACGGTTGAATTACTATGAATTTTTGAAGTTTGCAACATTTTATGGAATTTCCCATATAAGAATAAATCCGGAAAATGAGTTACTGCGTTAGCATGACATCACTGTGATGTCAGCGGTCAACGGCCGCGGTCCAGGTCAATCCTGACAGTGGGTCCTGCGTGTGAGTGTAATTAGTTAACTAAAATATTAATTAGTACTAATCCTAATTAGTCAGCAGGGCTGGGCCCTACCTGTCATTGACCCAGGGGTCAAACTGGGCCCACCCGTGGTCAAACGGGGTCAGCAGGGTCAACTCGCCGACGTTTAGCCGCCGGCTAGGCCAAACGCGGTGGTGCAGGTGCGGGTTTCACCCACAGGGCACCATTTGGCGCGCGGAGCACAGCTACGGGATGCGGACGCTCGTCCGCATCCAACCGTGGTGGTGGCGCGGCCGGGGAGTGGCCGGAGAAGCACCGGCGAGCACTTCCGTGGTGGCCGGAGTTTGGGCATCGAACGAGTCAATGGTGCAGGGCATGGCAGGAGCCGTGGTTAGGCGTGTTAGACTCGTGGGGGTGCGGTGATCTCAGCGGTAAGCTCGGGCGCGTGCTTGCACGGCCGTAGCCACGGTGGCGACATGGCCGGTAGCGAGGAGCAATCGGCTCCGATGGCCACGGTGGCTAGAAGGCGCGGGCGAGCACGGGGAGAGAGGGGAAAGAGGCAGGGGCTCACGACGATTCTAGTAGAGGCAACGGCGAGGCCGGGGACGAGCTGAAGCTCGGGAATCCCCGAAGAGTTCGCCGGCGACCAGAGGTTGAAGACGATGTCGGGGACGGCGCTGCAGGGCTTCCGGCGGGGCGCGGCGCGGTGGAGATGAAGAGGGGGTCGAGGCGGAGCGTCTGAGCACATCGGCGAGGCGAGGCAGTGGCCGTGGCCATGACAGCAGCGAGCGGCGGCGACGATGGCTCTCGGGTGCGTGCGGGAGGAGATCCAGAGGAGGGAGAGGAGCACGGGGAAGGCTGAGAGGGCCTGGGGGGCGCGTGGCGTCTCCAGGGCGACGTCAGGGAGGCGGCAGCTAGCAGGAGGTGGCCAGGCGCGTCGTCGGCGCTCGCCACCGAGCTGCTTCGTGCGCTGGCAAGGGGAAGAAGACAAGCGTGCCCCTGGTGGGCTGGGCCAGTTGGCTGGGCTGCCAGCTGGGCCGGTCAGGTGGGCTGCAGGTGAGGTTACTCTCTCTCTCTCTCTCTCTCTTAATTTAGTTTCTGTTTTCTATTTTTTTCTTTTCTTTTTTGAATTAGTAAAAATACTAATTCACTTTGTAAAATCCTGAAAATAATTGTGGGCACTTTTGAAACTATTTCCAATAGCCCTCAAATGCTTTCAAGATTATTTGGACAATTGAAATATTTTATAGAATTTAAATGTCCAAATTCAAATACTTATGATTTAATTCAAAAATCCAGAATAGCCTCCAAAAATATGAAACCATTTTTGGCAGAGGGTTTAGCCAGGACCAAAGATGGTGGACATTTATGAAGGGCATTTTGGGTTCATTGAAAAGTTTTAAGTTTGAACCTAGTTAATTCCTTTAATGCTAGGGTTTAGGCAATCCCCATTTCAAATTTTAATGGAATTTAATCATGATGCAAGATGATGATGCAAAGACAAGCAAGGGCTGAACTGGGGCTGTGACAGTCCGTGATCTCATCCGGGACTCCGAACAAACTTTGGTCATGAAATCACATAACTCATAATACAAATCGTCATCGAACGTTAAGCGTGCGGACCCTACGGGTTCGAGAACTATGTAGACATGACCGACACACATCTCCGGTCAATAACCAATAGCGGAACCTGGATGCTCATATTGGCTCCTACATATTATACGAAGATCTTTATCGGTCAAACCGCATAAGAACATACATTATTCCCTTTGTTATCGGTATGTTACTTGCCCGAGATTCGATCGTTGGTATCATCATACCTAGTTTAATCTCGTTACCAGCAAGTTTCTTTACTCGTTCTTTAATGCATCATCCGGCAACTAACTCATTAGTCACATTGCTTGCAAGGCTTATAGTGATAAGCATTACCGAGAGGGCCGAGAGATACCTCTCCAATACATGGGGTGACAAATCCTAATCTTGATCTATGCCAACTCCACAAACACCATCAGAGACACCTGTAGAGCATCTTTATAATAACCCAGTTACGTTGTGACATTTGATAGCACGAAAAGTATTCCTCCAGTATTCGGGAGTTGCATAATCTCATAGTCAGAGGAATATGTATAAGTCATGAAGAAAGCAATAGCAATAAAACTATATGATACGCCTCCAACGTATCTATAATTTTTTATTGTTCCATGCTATTATATTATCCATCTTGGATGTTTTATATGCTATTTTATATGATTTTTGGGACTAACCTATTAACCTCGAGCCCAGTGCCAGTTTCTGTTTTTTCCTTATTTTTTGAGTTTTACAGAAAAGGAATACCAAACGGATTCCAATTGACGTGCCAATTTTTGATGATTTTCTATGGACCAAAAGAAGCCCCCGGAGTAAAAGAGTTGGGCCAGAAGAGTCCCGAGCCATTCACGAGGGTGGAGGGCGCCCACTAGTAGAAAAGGGGGCAAAGGTCCAGGCCGGGTCAGCCCATTAGTCCTGGTTTAGTCATGAACCGGGACTAATGTGAGCATTGGTCCCGGTTCGTGCGGCTAAGGCATTAGTCCCGGTTCACCTGAGCCCTTTAGTCCCGGTTTGTGGGACGAACCAGGACTAAAGGGTGCGATGCCCTTTAGTCCCGGTTTGTGTCTCAAACCGGGACTAAAGGTTAGACCTTTAGTCCCAGTTTTAGACACAAACCGGGAATAAAGGGTGCAATGCCCTTTAGTCCCGGTTTGTGTCTCAAACCGGGACTAAAGGTCCCATTTTCAAACTCTACCCCCCCCCCCTGTGGATCGCCTTTTTTGTTTCGAAAAAATCAAAAGAAAATGATAAAAACGTCAAAAAATAAAATCCTTTGAGAGGTAGTTATATTAGTACATCTACTAGTTAGGAAAATTTAAAAACATAAATTGGACATGTTTTGCAAAAAATGTAGGGAAAATGTAAAACGGCTATAACTTTTGCATACGATGTCAGAAAAACGTATAATATATCAAAATGTTCAAAACGAAAATCCGCTTCCGATTTTGACGGCCTACCGCCTGTTTGCAAATTTTTAGAATCCTCAAATTCTAAAAGGAAAAAAAGTTATGCTCAAATTTCAGTTTTTTTTGAATTTTTGTTAAAGTGGTCAAACTATGGTCAAACTACTTATTCAAGAAGTATTAGTGTTACTAAATAATTATTCAAGAATATTAGTGTTACTAAATAATTATTTTAGTTTTTTTGAATTTTGGTCAACTATGGTCAAACTGTGGTCAAACTACTTATTCAAGAAATATTAGTGTTACTAAATAATTATTTTAGTTTTTTGAATTTTGGTCAAATCTGGTCAAACTATGGTCAAACTGTGGTCAAACTAGGGTCAAACTGTGGTCAAACTAGGGTCAAACTGTGGTCAAACTACTTATTCAAGAAATATTAGTGTTACTAAATAATTATTGATTTTTAGAACAATAGTTTCAAACTCAAACAGTCAAATGTGTGACTTCATGGTCAAGCTAAATCCCCGAGGGTTAATAGGATTGACATCTTACTATTGTCAGGAAAACAACAAGTGCAGACTTGGAAACGAGGGAGAATAGAACCCGGAAGTTAAGCGTGCTCAGGCTGGAGTAGTGAGAGGATGGGTGACCGTTCGGGAAGTTAGATGATTTGGAATGATGATGGGTGATTACAGATTAAAGGTTAAATTGAGCAGTGATGAGGGGTGATTAGAGATTAGAGGTTAAAATAATTCAGAAATTTGAAATTAAAAAAATTCAAAAAAGATCATAAAATTTCCTTTAGTACCAGTTGGTGTTACCAACCGGGACTAAAGGTGGACCTCCAGGCAGCGGCCACGTGGAGGGCCTTTAGTCCCGGTTTCAGTAAGAACCGGGACTAAAGGGGGAGGCTTTAGTACCGACCGAACCGGGACTAAAGGCCCTTATGAACCGGGACTAAAGGCCCTATTTCTACTAGTGGCCCTACCCCCTAGGCGTGTCCCCCTATCTCCTGGACGACTCGGAGACCCCCCTGACGTGCGACCGATGCCAAAAATTCCTATAAATACAGAAACCCCCGAGAAGAAACCTAGATCAGGATTTCCGCCGCCGGAAGCCTCTGTAGCCACCAAAACCAATCGGGACCCTGTTCTGGCACCCTGCCGGAGGGGGGAATCATCACTGGTGGCCATCTTCATCATCCTGGCGCTCTCCATGACGAGGAGGGAGTAGTTCATCCTCGGGGCTGAGGGTGTGTACAAGTAGCTATGTGTTTGATTTCTCTCTCTCTCTCTCTCTCTCTCTCTCTCTCTCTCTCGTGTTCTTGATTTGGCACGATCTTGATGTACCGCGAGCTTTGCTATTATAGTTGGATCTTATGATGTTTCTCCCCTCCTCTATCTCTTGTAATGGATTGTGTTTTCCATTTGAAGTTATCTTATGGGATTGAGTCTTTAAGGATTTGAGAACACTTGATGTATTTCTTGCATGTGCTTATCTGTGGTGACAATGGGATATTCACGTGATCTACTTGATGTATGGTTTGGTGATCAACTTGCGGGTTCCGTGACCTTGTGAAATTAAGCATAGGGGTTGGCACACGTTTTCGTCTTGACTCTCCGATAGAAACTTTGGGGCACTCTTTGAAGTTCTTTGTGTTGGTTGAATAGATGAATCTGAGATTGTGTGATGCATATCATATAATCATACCCGCGGATACTTGAGGTGACATTGGAGTATCTAGGTGACATTAGGGTTTTGGTTGATTTGTGTCTTAAGGTGTTATTTTACTACGAACTCTAGGGCTATTTGTGACACTTATAGGAATAGCCCAACGGATTGATCGGAAATAATAACTTTGAGGTGGTTTTGTACCCTGCAATAATCTCTTTGTTTGTTGTCCGCTATTAGTGACTTTTGGAGTGACTCTTGGTTGCATGTTGAGGGATAGTTATATGATCTAATTATGTTATTATTGTTGAGAGAACTTGCACTAGTGAAAGTATGAACCCTAGGCCTTGTTTCAATGCATTGCAATACCGTTTACGCTCACTTTTATCATTAGTTACCTTGCTGTCTTTATATTTTCAGATTACAAAAACCTATATATACCATCCATATTGCACTTGTATCACCATCTCTTCGCCGAACTAGTGCACCTATACAATTTACCATTGTATTGGGTGTGCTGGGGACACAAGAGACTCTTTGTTATTTGGTTGCAGGGTTGTTTGAGAGAGACTATCTTCATCCTACGCCTCCCACGGATTGATAAACCTTAGGTCATCCACTTGAGGGAAATTTGCTACTGTCCTACAAAGCTCTGCACTTGGAGGCCCAACAACGTCTACAAGAAGAAGATTGTGTAGCAGACATCAAGCTCTTTTCTGGCGCCGTTGCCGGGGAGGTGAGTGCTTGAAGATATATCTTTAGATCTTGCAATCGAATCTTTTAGTTTCTTGTTTTATCACTAGTTTACTTTATAAAAGAAAAAAGGAATTAAGGTTTCCTCATATGCTTTATATTTTTAATGTCTTTTGTGAAAATAAGGATTCCGATAATTGTGCCAAAGTGTTAGAAGAAGAATGCATTAAAATGTTTGGCACTAAATCTTTGAATGATGAGCATGATTGCAATGTTGTTAGTATGAACTCTTTGAATATCCATAGTACTAATGATGATTGCACTAGTCATGATGAAAATATCTCTTATAAGCATGTCAATTTTTGTGGAGTGCATAGAGTTTGCAAGTACACACCAAATAGGGAAGATAGATTTTGCAAGAGGCATAGGTATTTAGAAACGAAATGGTTGCAAGAAAGGCTAGATGTTTGTGCTAAAAAATTAAATTTCTTAGCCATCGTTGTGAACTTTGCAATGAATGTGGTCATTTAAATATCCAATGCAAATTGTTTCATGATCGAATCGTGTCCAAAAATTGTGATGACTTGATTTCCCTTGCGCATCATAATGAACTTAGTTTGCTTGTGGATTATGAAGAAATGAAACGTATAACTAAGGATCTTCCAAAATTTGTCCTCGATAAAGATCTTGATTTTGATCTAGATGAAATTTATATGTATTGTGCAGTGAATTGCATTGAAAATCCTTATATTGACAATTACATAAAGACAAGAAAACAAATAGAAGATGAAGAGAATACTGATGAAAGGGAAGAGACTCCCCAATATCCTCCTATTATTTCTTATGATGAATCAGGTAACGAGGAGGATTCCTACACCAATTAGTGATGAAGCTAATGATGATGATCATGAAACTTCTGATCAAGTTACTACCGAACCTCGTAGGTCAACCAGAATAAGATCCGCACCGGAGTGGTACGGTAATTCTGTTCTAGAAGTCATGTTACTTGACCATGACGAACCTACGAGCTATGAGGAAGCGATGTTCTATTCAACCAATATCATTAATAAGGAGCTCCAAAAAGAGGATTAAACCCATACATAATGTGAGGAAAGACGAAGAAGCAAAGGTGAAAAGGTATCCCTCCCAAATGATGTTGCTCCTATTACTCATTGTGATGATGATAATTTCTATACTATTGGTGCTATCCATACTATTAATGATGAGAGTGATTATGCTTATGATATGAAAAGGCCCAAGCTTGGGGATGATATGTTTGATGAGAATGATATGTTTGAGAATTTATTTGCTGCAATTAATGTTTGTCCCAAGCTTGGGGATGCTATGTTTAATGAAGATGATATTTTTAGTCTCCCAAGTTTTGATGAGCAAATTTATTATGATGATAGCATGCCTCCTATTTATGCTGATTATATTGATGAAAGTGGGTTTGTGATACGTCTCCATCGTATCTATAATTTTTGATTGTTCCATGCCAATATTATTCAACTTTCATATACTTTTTGGCAACTTTTTATATTATTTTTGGGGCTAACATATTAACCCAGTGCCCAATGCCAGTTCCTGTCCGTTGCATGTTTTTGGTTTCGCAGAATATCCATATCAAACGGAGTCCAAACGGGATAAAAACGGACGGAGCTTATTTTTGGAAAATATGGAAAATTCGGAAGGAAAATCAACGCGAACCAGTGCCCGAGGTGGTCACGAGGCAGGGGGCGCCCCCCTTAGGGCGCGCCCCTACCCTCGTGAGCCCACCGTAAGGTGGTTGACGCTCTTCTTTTGCTGCAAGAAAGCTAATATTCGGAAAAAAATCACGGCGAAGGTTTCAGGCCAATCGGAGTTACGGATCTCCATATATATACGAAACGGTGAAACAGAGCCAGAAGAGAACGCAGAACCAGAGAGAAACAGAGAGATAGATCCAATCTCGGAGGGGCTCTCGCCCCTCCCATGCCATGGAGGCCAAGGACCAGAGGGGAAACCCTTCTCCCATCTAGGGAGGAGGTCAAGGAAGAAGAAGACAAAGGGCCCCCCTCTCCCCTTCTCTTCCGGTGGCGCCGGAACGCTGCCGTGGCCATCATCATCATCACCGCGATCTACATCAACACCTCCGCCATCGTCACCAACATCTCCATCACCTTCCCCCCTCTATCTACAGCGGTCCACTCTCCCGCAACCCGTTGTACCCTCTACTTGAACATGGTGCTTTATGCTTCATATTATTATCCAATGATGTGTTGCCATCCTATGATGTCTGAGTAGATTTTCGTTGTCCTACCGGTGGTTGATGAATTGCTATGATTGATTTAATTTTCTTGTGGTTATATTGCTGTCCTTTGGTGCCCATCATATGATTGCGCGCGTGGATCACACCCTAGGGTTAGTTGTATGTTGATAGGACTATGTATTGGAGGGCAAGAGTGACAGAAGCTTCAACCTAGCATAGAAATTGATGCATACGGGATTGAAGGGGGACCAATATATCTTAATGCTATGGTTGGGTTTTACCTTAATGAACATTAGTAGTTGCGGATGCTTGCTAATAGTTCCAATCATAAGTGCATAGAATTCCAAGTCAGGGATGACATGCTAGCAGTGGCCTCTCCCACATAATACTTGCTATCGGTCTAGTAAAGTAGTCAATTGCTTAAGGGGCAATTTCGCAACTCCTACCACCACTTTTCCACACTCGCTATATTTACTTTATTGTTTCCTTGTCTAAACAGCCCCTACTTTTCATTTACGTAATCTTTATTATCTTGCAAACCTATCCAACAACACCTACAAAGTACTTCTAGTTTCATACTTGTTCTAGGTAAAGCGAATGTCAAGCATGCATAGAGTTGTATCGGTGTCGATAGAACTTGAGGGAATATTTGTTCTACCTTTAGCTCCTCGTTGGGTTCGACACTCTTACTTATCGAAAACTGTTGCGATCCCCTATACTTGTGGGTTATCAAGACCTTTTTCTGGCGCCGTTGCGGGGGAGCAATAGCGTGGGGTGAATATTCTCGTGTGTGCTTGTTTGCTTTATCACTAAGTAATTTTTATTTGCTGTTCTTAGTTGTTTTCTATCTTTAGTTATGGATATGGAACACGAAATACCAAAAAAATAGGTGTACTTTCTGCTCATGGAGATGGGGAACCTCCTAAAACCCTCGATGTTGGTTATGTGAAAGATAATATGTACTACTTTAATAATCCTAAGAAAACCCCATTTAATTATGTAATGGGAGTAACGTTGGATCAACTTGAATACTTTAGGGATTATCGCTTGACACAAAAAGGGAAACTATTATGGGATCAAATTCATATATTGAATTGGTATGCTAGGCAACTATGCTTGAGTTATGATTATACTTGTTGCTCTAAGGTGAAGGCTCCACACCTTCCCTTTTCATGTGAATTTAATGATAATGAGACCTTAGCTTCTTATGCTAATGGTATATATGATTACTATGATGTGGAACAAATAGAATATGTTGCTTTTAAGGGTGCTTATGAAATTGAATCTATGTTTAAAGAGTTTGAAGATTTTGATGATGCTGTTTATAGACCTGAAAATTTAGCTATCCTGAAATATTGTTATGAGAATTATGAATACAATTAAAAATTAATGCTCTTATTAAGAAAGTCTCCGCTGTCCAAGAAGAGGCTAATATTTTGCAGGAATCTATGGAAGAAGAAATTGATGAAACTGTGAGCTCATTGGATGAGAAAGATGAGGAGAAGAGCGAAGAAGAAAAGGAGGAAGAGCGGATTGATCACCCGTGCCCACCTTCTGATGAGAGTAACTCTTCAACTCATACATTGTTTAATTTCCCTTCGTGCTTACCGAAGGATGAATGCTATGATAATTGCTATGATCCCGTCGATTCTTTTGAAATATCCCTTTTTGATGATTCTTGCTATGCTTGTGGCCAAGATGCCAATATGAATTATTCTTATGGAGATGAACTTGCTATAGTTCCTTATGTTAAACATGAAATTGTTGCTATTGCACCCACGCATGATAGTCCTATTATCTTTTTGAATTCTCCCGACTACACTATATCGGAGAAGTTTGCACTTATTAAGGATTATATTGATGGGTTGCCTTTTACCGTTGCACATGATGATTTTGATGAGTATAATATGCATGTGCTTGCTGCTCCTACTTGCAGTTATTATGAGAGAGGAACTATATCTCCACCTCTCTGTGTTTCCAGTATGACAAAATTGCAAGAAACTGTTTATACTATGCATTGGCCTTTACTATGTGTGCCTGAATTGTTCTTTTATGACATGCCGATGCATAAGAAGAGAGTTAGACTTCGTCATTACATGATATATTTTACCTTGTGCTCACTACTAAATTACAAATCATTGTTAACTAAAATTGGCTTTGATATACCTTGGGATCTGGGTGGATTCATTACTTGAGCACTATATGCCTAGCTTAATTGCTTTAAAGAAAGCGCTGCCAGGGGGACAACCCGGAAGTTTTAGGGAGTCATTTTTTTCTGTTGAGTGCTTTAATATAGTTTAAAAATAACAAAAATAAAGAAGGGAACCCAAAACTTTTCAAAAAGAAAAGCGTAAGTGAGAGAGACAAGCATTGTTGAAGTGGGAGCTAGCCTTGAACTTTGTTCATGCTCATGGAAACTTTGTGAATCTTGATTACAGAAACTTTTCAATAAAAATAATTATCCCCTGGTACAATTCCATTGTATTATAAAAATAATGTGCCAAGGTTTGCTTTTAGGATGTTTACATTTGCTTGATGGTTTGTACGGTGCAGGACAGAAACTTTGGCTGTAGTGCGTGATTTTACATTTTTTAGATGGAACATAAAATGGTTCTGATTCTTTTTGCACTGTCTTCCTGCAAAAATTGTTTATTTTCCCTAATTTTGGTAGAATTTTTTAAGTACCAGAAGTATGTTTAATGTTCAGAGTGCTACAGACTGTTCTGTTTTAGACAGATTCTGTTTTTGATGCATAGTTTGCTTGTTTTGATGAAACTATCAATTTATATCAGTGGATTAAGCCATGAAAAATGTATATTACAGTAGACACAATGCAAAAATAAAAGATGAATTGGTTTGCAACAGTACCTAGAGTAGTGATTTTCTTTATTATACTAACGGATCTTACCGAGTTTTCCGTTGAAGTTTTGTGTGGATGAAGTGTTCGATGATCGAGAAGGTTTCGATGTGAGAAGAAGGAAGAGAGGCAAGAGCTCAAGCTTGGGGATGCCCGAGGCACCCCAAGTAAATATTCAAGGAGACTCAAGCGTCTAAGCTTGGGGATGCTGGGGAGGCATCCCCTCTTTCTTCAACAAATATCGGTATGTTTTCGGATTCGTTTCGTTCATGCGATATGTGCAAGTCTTGGAGCGTCTTTTGCATTTAGGTTTTTATTTTTCTTTTTATGCACCATGCTGGTATGAGATAGTCCTTGGTTGATTTATAGAATGCTCTTTGCACTTCACTTATATTTTTTGAGTATGGCTTTATAGAATGCTTCATGTGCTTCACTTATATCTTTTGAAGTTTGGATTGCTTGTTTCTCTTTACATAGAAAACCGCGATTGGTAGAATGCTCTTTTGCTTCACTTATATTTGTTAGAGCGTGGGCATATCTTTTGTAGAAAGAATTAAACTCTCTTGCTTCACTTATACCTATTTAGAGAGATGAAAGGAATTGGTCATTCACATGGTTAGTCATAAAATCCTACATAAAACTTGTAGATCACTGAATATGATATGTTTGATTCCTTGCAATAGTTTTGCGATATAAAGATGGTGATATTAGAGTCATGCTAGTGGGTAGTTGTGGATTGTAGAAATACTTGTGTTGAGGTTTGTGATTCCCGTAGAATGCACGTATGGTGAACCGTTATGTAACGAAGTCGGAGCATGATTTATTTATTGATTGTCTTCCTTATGAGTGGCGGTCGGGGATGAGCGATGGTCTTTTCCTACCAATCTATCCCCCTAGGAGCATGCGTGTAGTTCTTTGTTTCGATGACTAATAGATTTTTGCAATAAGTATGTGAGTTCTTTATGACTAATGTTGAGTCCATGGATTGTACGCACTCTCACCCTTCCACCGTTGCTAGCCTCTCTAGTACCGCGCAACTTTCGCCGGTACCATAAACCCACCATATACCTTCCTCAAAGCAGCCACCATACCTACCTATCATGGCATTTCCATAGCCATTCCAAGATATATTGCCATGCAACTTCCATCATCATCATATACATGACTTGAGAATTCATTGTCATATTGCTTTGCATGATCGTAAGATAGCTAGCATGATGTTTTCATGGCTTGCCCATTTTTTGATGCCATTGCTATGCTAGATCATTGCACATCCCGGTACACCGCTGGAGGCATTCATATAGAGTCATATCTTTGTTTTAGTATCGAGTTGTAATATTGAGTTGTAAGTAAATAAAAGTGTGATGATCATCATTATTAGAGCATTGCCCCAGTGAGGAAATGCTGATGGAGACTATGATTCCCCCATAAGTCGGGATGAGACTCCGGCTTTACAAAAAAATAAAAGAGGCCACAGAAGCCCAAATAAAAGAAATAGGCCAAATAAGCCCACCAAAAAATAAAAAAATAAAAAAGGGAGAGAGAAAGAGAGAAGGGGCAGTGCTACTATCCGTTTTCCACACTTGTGCTTCAAAGTAGCACCATGTTCTTCATATAGTGAGTCTCTTGAGTTATCACTTTCATATACTAGTGGGAATTTTCATTATAGAACTTGGCTTGTATATTCCGATGATGGGCTTCCTCAAATGCCCGAGGTCTTCATGAGCAAGCAAGTTGGATGCACATCCACTTAGTTTCAGTTGGATCTTTCATACACTTATAGCTCTAGTGCATCTGTTGCATGGCAATCCCTACTCACTCACATTGATATCTATTGATGGGCATCTCCATAGCCCGTTGATATGCCTAGTTGATGTGAGACTATCTTCTCCTTTTTGTCTTCTCCACCATCATATTCTATTCCACCTATAGTGCTATGTCCATGGCTCACGCTCATGTATTGCGTGAAAGTTGAAAAGGTTTGAGAACGTCAAAAGTATGAAACAATTGCTTGGCTTGTCATCGGGGTTGTGCATGATGTGAATATTTTGTGTGCTGAAGATGGAGCATAGCCAGACTATATGATTTTGTAGGGATAACTTTCTTTGGCCATGTTATTTTGAAAAGACATGATTGCTTTATTAGTGGGCTTGAAGTATTATTGTTTTTATGTCAAATGATAGACTATTGCTTTGAATCACTCGTGTCTTAATATGCATGCCATGATTAGATTACATGATCAAGATTATGATAGGTAGCATTCCACATCAATTTTTTTATCATTTACCTACTCGAGGACGAGCAGGAATTAAGCTTGGGGATGCTGATACGTCTCCGTCGTATCTATAGTTTTTGATGGTTCCATGCCAATATTATTCAACTTTCATATACTTTTTGGCAACTTTTTATATTATTTTTGGGACTAACATATTGATCCAGTGCCCAGTGCCAGTTTTTGTCTGTTGCATGTTTTTGGTTTCGCAGAATATCCATATCAAACGGAGTCCAAACAGGATAAAAACAGATGGAGCTTATTTTTGGAAAATATGGAAAATTCGGAAGGAAAATCAACGCGAACCAGTGCCCGAGGTGGTCACGAGGCAGGGGGGCGCCCCCCCTTAGGGCACGCCCCTACCCTCGTCAGCCCACCGTAAGGCGATTGACGCTCTTCTTTTACCGCACGAAAGATAATATTCGGAAAAAAATCACGGCGAAGGTTTCAGGCCAATCGGAGTTACGGATCTCCATATATATACGAAATGGTGAAACAGAGCCAGAAGAGAACGCAGAACCAGAGAGAAACAGAGAGATAGATCTAATCTCGGAGGGGCTCTCGCCCCTCCCATGCCATGGAGGCCAAGGACCAGAGGGGAAACCCTTCTCCCATCTAGGGAGGAGGTCAAGGAAGAAGAAGACGAAGGGCCCCCCTCTCCCCTTCTCTTCCGGTGGCGCCGGAACGCTGTCGTGGCCATCATCATCATCACCGCGATCTACACCAACACCTCCACCATCTTCACCAACATCTCCATCACCTTCCCCCCTCTATCTACAGCGGTCCACTCTCCCGCAACCCGTTGTACCCTCTACTTGAACATGGTGCTTTATGCTTCATATTATTATCCAATGATGTGTTGCCATCCTATGATGTCTGAGTAGATTTTTGTTGTCCTACCGGTGGTTGATGAATTGCTATGATTGATTTAATTTTCTTGTGGTTATGTTGCTGTCCTTTGGTGCCCATCATATGATTGCGCGCGTGGATCACACCCTAGGGTTAGTTGTATGTTGATAGGACTATGTATTGGAGGGCAAGAGTGACAGAAGCTTCAACCTAGCATAGAAATTGATGCATACGGGATTGAAGGGGGACCAATATGTCTTAATGCTATGGTTGAGTTTTACCTTAATGAACATTAGTAGTTGAGGATGCTTGCTAATAGTTCCAATCATAAGTGCATAGAATTCCAAGTCAGGGATGACATGCTAGCAGTGGCCTCTCCCACGTAATACTTGTTATCGGTCTAGTAAAGTAGTCAATTGCTTAAGGGGCAATTTCACAACACCTACCACCACTTTTCCACACTCGCTATATTTACTTTATTGTTTCCTTATCTAAACAGCCCCTACTTTTCATTTACGTAATCTTTATTATCTTGCAAACCTATCCAACAACACCTACAAAGTACTTCTAGTTCCATACTTGTTCTAGGTAAAGCGAACGTCAAGCGTGCGTAGAGTTGTATCGGTGTCAATAGAACTTGAGGGAATATTTGTTCTACCTTTAGCTCCTCGTTGGGTTCGACACTCTTACTTATCGAAAATTGTTGCGATCCCCTATACTTGTGGGTTATCAAGACCTTTTTCTGGCGCCGTTGCGGGGGAGCAATAGCGTGGGGTGAATATTCTCGTGTGTGCTTGTTTTCTTTATCACTAAGTAATTTTTATTTGCTGTTATTAGTTGTTCTCTATCTTTAGTTATGGATATGGAACACGAAATACCAAAAAAATAGGTGTACTTTCTGCTCATGGAGATGGGGAACCTCCTAAAACCCTCGATGTTGGTTATGTGAAAGATATTATGTACTACTTTAATAATCCTGAGAAAACCCCATTTAATTATGTAATGGGAGTAACGTTGGATCAACTTGAATACTTTAAGGATTACCGCTTGACACAAAAAGGGAAACTTTTATGGGATCAAATTCATATATTGAATTGGTATGCTAGGCAATTATGCTTGAGATATGATTATACTTGTTGCTCTAAGGTGAAGGCTCCACACCTTCCCTTTTCATGTGAAT
Source organism: Triticum dicoccoides (assembly GCF_002162155.2). Taxonomy (NCBI): domain Eukaryota; kingdom Viridiplantae; phylum Streptophyta; class Magnoliopsida; order Poales; family Poaceae; genus Triticum; species Triticum dicoccoides. The sequence continues at coordinate 588,100,328 of NC_041386.1, forward strand.
TTAATGATAATGAGACCTTAGCTTCTTATGCTAATGGTATATATGATTACTATGATGTGGAACAAATAGAATATGTTGCTATTAAGGGTGCTTATGAAATTGAATCTATGTTTAAAGAGTTTGAAGATTTTGATGATGCTGTTTATAGACCTGAAAATTTAGCTATCCTGAAATATTGTTATGAGAATTATGAATACAATTAAAAATTAATGCTCTTATTAAGAAAGTCTCCGCTGTCCAAGAAGAGGCTAATATTTTGCAGGAATCTATGGAAGAAGAAATTGATGAAACTGTGAGCTCATTGGATGAGAAAGATGAGGAGAAGAGCGAAGAAGAAAAGGAGGAAGAGCGGATTGATCACCCGTGCCCACCTTCTGATGAGAGTAACTCTTCAACTCATACATTGTTTAATTTCCCTTCGTGCTTACCGAAGGATGAATGCTATGATAATTGCTATGATCCCGTCGATTCTTTTGAAATATCCCTTTTTGATGATTCTTGCTATGCTTGTGGCCAAGATGCCAATATGAATTATTCTTATGGAGATGAACTTGCTATAGTTCCTTATGTTAAACATGAAATTGTTGCTATTGCACCCACGCATGATAGTCCTATTATCTTTTTGAATTCTCCCGACTACACTATATCGGAGAAGTTTGCACTTATTAAGGATTATATTGATGGGTTGCCTTTTACCATTGCACATGATGATTTTGATGAGTATAATATGCATGTGCTTGCTTCTCCTACTTGCAGTTATTATGAGAGAGGAACTATATCTCCACCTCTCTGTGTTTCCAGTATGACAAAATTGCAAGAAATTGTTTATACTATGCATTGGCCTTTACTATGTGTGCCTGAATTGTTCTTTTATGACATGCCGATGCATAAGAAGAGAGTTAGACTTCGTCATTACATGATATATGTTACCTTGTGCTCACTACTAAATTACAAATCATTGTTAACTAAAATTGGCTTTGATATACCTTGGGATCTGGGTGGATTCATTACTTGAGCACTATATGCCTAGCTTAATTGCTTTAAAGAAAGCGCTGCCAGGGGGACAACCCGGAAGTTTTAGGGAGTCATTTTTTCTGTTGAGTGCTTTAATATAGTTTAAAAATAACAAAAATAAAGAAGGGAACCCAAAACTTTTCAAAAAGAAAAGCGGAAGTGAGAGAGACAAGCATTGTTGAAGTGGGAGCTAGCCTTGAACTTTGTTCATGCTCATGGAAACTTTGTGAATCTTGATTACAGAAACTTTTCAATAAAAATAATTATCCCGTTGAACAATTCCATTGTATTATAAAAATAATGTGCCAAGGTTTGCTTTTAGGATGTTTACATTTGCTTGATGGTTTGTACGGTGCAGGACAGAAACTTTGGCTGTAGTGCGTGATTTTACATTTTTAGCTGCGACGTCAAATGGTTCTGATTCTTTTTGAACTGTCTTCCTGCAAAAATTGTTTATTTTCCCTAATTTTGGTATAATTGTTTAAGTACCAGAAGTATGTTTAATGTTCAGATTGCTACAGACTGTTCTGTTTTAGACAGATTCTGTTTTTGATGCATAGTTTGCTTGTTTTGATGAAACTATCAATTTATACCAGTGGATTAAGCCATGAAAAATGTATATTACAGTAGAAAAAATGCAAAAATAAAATATGAATTGGTTTGCAACAGTACCTAGAGTAGTTATTTGCTTTATTATACTAACGGATCTTACCGAGTTTTCCGTTGAAGTTTTGTGTGGATGAAGTGTTCGATGATCGAGAAGGTTTCGATGTGAGAAGAAGGAAGAGAGGCAAGAGCTCAAGCTTGGGGATGCCCGAGGCACCCCAAGTAAATATTCAAGGAGACTCAAGCGTCTAAGCTTGGGGATGCTGGGGAGGCATCCCCTCTTTCTTCAACAAATATCGGTATGTTTTCGGATTCGTTTCGTTCATGCGATATGTGCAAGTCTTGGAGCGTCTTTTGCATTTAGGTTTTTATTTTTCTTTTTATGCACCATGCTGGTATGATATAGTCCTTGGTTGATTTATAGAATGCTCTTTGCACTTCACTTATATTTTTTGAGTATGGCTTTATAGAATGCTTCATGTGCTTCACTTATATCTTTTGAAGTTTGGATTGCTTGTTTCTCTTTACATAGAAAACCGCGATTGGTAGAATGCTCTTTTGCTTCACTTATATTTGTTAGAGCGTGGGCATATCTTTTCTAGAAAGAATTAAACTCTCTTGCTTCACTTATACCTATTTAGAGAGATGAAAGGAATTGGTCATTCACATGGTTAGTCATAAAATCCTACATAAAACTTGTAGATCACTGAATATGATATGTTTGATTCCTTGCAATAGTTTTGCGATATAAAGATGGTGATATTAGAGTCATGCAGTGGGTAGTTGTGGGTTGTAGAAATACTTGTGTTGAGGTTTGTGATTCCCGTAGCATGCACGTATGGTGAACCGTTATGTAACGAAGTCGGAGCATGATTTATTTATTGATTGTCTTCCTTATGAGTGGCGGTCGGGGATGAGCGATGGTCTTTTCCTACCAATCTATCCCCCTAGGAGCATGCGCGTAGTACTTTGTTTCGATGACTAATAGATTTTTGCAATAAGTATGTGAGTTCTTTATGACTAATGTTGAGTCCATGGATTGTACGCACTCTCACCCTTCCACCGTTGCTAGCCTCTCTAGTACCGCGCAACTTTCGCCGGTACCATAAACCCACCATATACCTTCCTCAAAACAGCCACCATACCTACCTATCATGGCATTTCCATAGCCATTCCGAGATATATTGCCATGCAACTTCCATCATCATCATATACATGACTTGAGCATTCATTGTCATATTGCTTTGCATGATCGTAAGATAGCTAGCATGATGTTTTCATGGCTTGCCCATTTTTTGATGCCATTGCTACGCTAGATCATTGCACATCCCGGTACACCGCTGGAGGCATTCATATAGAGTCATATCTTTGTTCTAGTATCGAGTTGTAATATCGAGTTGTAAGTAAATAAAAGTGTGATGATCATCATTATTAGAGCATTGCCCCAGTGAGGAATGGATGATGGAGATTATGATTCCCCCATAAGTCGGGATGAGACTCCGGCTTTACAAAAAAATAAAAGAGGCCACAGAAGCCCAAATAAAAAAAAGAGGCCAAAGAAGCCCACCAAAAAATAAAAAAATAAAAAAGAGAGAGAAAAAGAGAGAAGGGGCAGTGCTACTATCCTTTTTCCACACTTGTGCTTCAAAGTAGCACCATGTTCTTCATATAGTGAGTCTCTTGAGTTATCACCTACATATACTAGTGGGAATTTTCATTATAGAACTTGGCTTGTATATTCCGATAATGGGCTTCCTCAAATGCCCGAGGTCTTCATGAGCACGCAAGTTGGATGCACACCCACTTAGTTTCAGTTAGAGCTTTCATACACTTATAGCTCTAGTGCATCCGTTGCATGGCAATCCCTACTCACTCACATTGATATCTATTGATGGGCATCTCCATAGCCCGTTGATACGCCTAGTTGATGTGAGACTATCTTCTCCTTTTTGTCTTCTCCACCATCATATTCTATTCCACCTATAGTGCTATGTCCATGGCTCACGCTCATGTATTGCGTGAAAGTTGAAAAGGTTTGAGAACGTCAAAAGTATGAAACAATTGCTTGGCTTGTCATCGGGGTTGTGCATGATGTGAATATTTTGTGTGGTGAAGATGGAGCATAGCCAGACTATATGATTTTGTAGGGATAACTTTCTTTGGCCATATTATTTTGAAAAGACATGATTGCTTTATTAGTGGGCTTGAAGTATTATTGTTTTTATGTCAAATGATAGACTATTGCTTTGAACCACTCGTGTCTTAATATGCATGCCATGATTAGATTACATGATCAAGATTATGCTAGGTAGCATTCCACATCAATTTTTTTTATCATTTACCTACTCGAGGACGAGCAGGAATTAAGCTTGGGGATGCTGATACGTCTCCGTCGTATCTATAATTTTTGATTGTTCCATGCCAATATTATTCAACTTTCATATACTTTTTGGCAACTTTTTATATTATTTTTGGGACTAACATATTGATCCAGTGCCCAGTGCCAGTTTCTGTCTGTTGCATGTTTTTGGTTTCGCAGAATATCCATATCAAACAGAGTCCAAACAGGATAAAAACGGACGGAGCTTATTTTTGGAAAATATGGAAAATTCGGAAGGAAAATCAACGCGAACCAGTGCCTGAGGTGGTCACGAGGCAGGGGGCCGCCCCCCCTTAGGGCGCGCCCCTACCCTCGTGAGCCCACTGTAAGGCGGTTGACGCTCTTCTTTTGCCGCACGAAAGATAATATTCGGAAAAAAATCACGGCGAAGGTTTCAGGCCAATCGGAGTTACGGATCTCCATATATATACGAAACGGTGAAACAGAGCCAGAAGAGAACGCAGAACCAGAGAGAAACAGAGAGATAGATCCAATCTCGGAGGGGCTCTCGCCCCTCCCATGCCATGGAGGCCAAGGACCAGAGGGGAAACCCTTCTCCCATCTAGGGAGGAGGTCAAGGAAGAAGAAGACGAAGGTCCCCCCCTCTCCCCTTCTCTTCCGGTGGCGCCGGAATGCTGCCGTGGCCATCATCATCATCACCGCGATCTACACCAACACCTCCGCCATCTTCACCAACATCTCCATCACCTTCCCCCCTCTATCTACAGCGGTCCACTCTCCCGCAACCCGTTGTACCCTCTACTTGAACATGGTGCTTTATGCTTCATATTATTATCCAATGATGTGTTGCCATCCTATGATGTCTGAGTAGATTTTCGTTGTCCTACCGGTGGTTGATGAATTGCTGTGATTGATTTAATTTGCTTGTGGTTATGTTGCTGTCCTTTGGTGCCCATCATATGATTGCGCGCGTGGATCACACCCTAGGGTTAGTTGTATGTTGATAGGACTATGTATTGGAGGGCAAGAGTGACAGAAGCTTCAACCTAGCATAGAAATTGATGCATACGGGATTGAAGGGGGACCAATATATCTTAATGCTATGGTTGGGTTTTACCTTAATGAACATTAGTAGTTGCGGATGCTTGCTAATATTTCCAATCATAAGTGCATAGAATTCCAAGTCAGGGATGACATGCTAGCAGTGGCCTCTCCCACATAATACTTGCTATCGGTCTAGTAAAGTAGTCAATTGCTTAAGGGGCAATTTCGCAACTCCTACCACCACTTTTCCACACTCACTATATTTACTTTATTGTTTCCTTATCTAAACAGCCCCTACTTTTCATTTACGTAATCTTTATTATCTTGCAAACCTATCCAACAACACCTACAAAGTACTTCTAGTTTCATACTTGTTCTAGGTAAAGCGAATGTCAAGCGTGCGTAGAGTTGTATCGGTGGTCAATATAACTTGAGGGAATATTTGTTCTACCTTTAGCTCCTCGTTGGGTTCGACACTCTTACTTACCGAAAATGGTTGCGATCCCCTATACTTGTGGGTTATCAGTTTGGAAGAGTGTCAACTTTAGGAACTAATGATCCCACTATTTTGGAGGATGTTGAATCTTATTGTGATAATTATAAAAGTGTATTTGGAGAGGTCATGACTTTATTTAGTAATGATTCCACTTTCTTGGAAGAGGTTTCAATTGATTATGATGAGAACAAAGTTGCTACTTATGATGATTATTGTGATGATACTTATGTTATAAAAAGTAGTGAGGATTATATTCATAAAACTTTTCATGATTATAATTACCCTTTTTCTGAACATTACTCTTTTAATGTGGAAACAATTTATAGCATTCGAGTTTCTTATGATACTCCCACTATTCCAAATGAGAAGAATTTTGCTTATGTGGAGAGTAGTAAATTTTCTATGCTTGGGGATCATGAAAATAATACTTTATGTGATGGTTATATTGTTGAATTCATTCATGATGCTGATGTCTACTACACAACCTTCTTCTTGTAGACATTGTTGGGCCTCCAAGTGCAGAGGTTTGTAGGACAGTAGCAAATTTCCCTCAAGTGGATGACCTAAGGTTTATCAATCCGTGGGGGCGTAGGATGAAGATGGTCTCTCTCAAGCAACCCTGCAACCAAATAACAAAGAGTCTCTTGTGTCCCCAACACACCCAATACAATGGTAAATTGTATAAGTGCACTAGTTTGGCGAAGAGATGGTGGTATATGGATGGTATGTAAAGGTTTTTGTAATCTGAAAATATAAAAACAGCAAGGTAACTAATGATAAAAGTGAGTGTAAACGGTATTGCAATGCGTTGAAACAAGGCCTAGGGTTCATACTTTCACTAGTGCAAGTTCTCTCAACAATAATAACATCATTGGATCATATAACTATCCCTCAACATGCAACAAAGAGTCACTCCAAAGTCACTAATAGCGGAGAACAAACGAAGAGATTATGGTAGGGTACGAAACCACCTCAAAGTTATCCTTTCTGATCGATCTATTCAAGAGTCCGTAGTAAAATAACATGAAGCTATTCTTTTTGTTCAATCTATCATAGAGTTCGTACTAGAATAACACCTTAAGACACAAATCAATCAAAACCCTAATGTCACCTAGATACTCCAATGTCACCTCAAGTATCCGTGGGTATGATTATACGATATGCATCACACAATCTCAGATTCATCTATTCAAACCAACACAAAGTACTTCAAAGAGTGCCCCAAAGTTTCTACTGGAGAGTCAAGACGAAAACGTGTGCCAACCCATATGCATAGGTTCATGGGCGGAACCCACAAGTTAATCACCAAAACATACATCAAGTGGATCAATAGAATACCCCATTGTCACCACGGGTATCCCACGCAAGACATACATCAAGTGTTCTCAAATCCTTAAAGACTCAATCTAATAAGATAACTTCAAAGGGAAAACTCAATCCATTACAAGAGAGTAGAGGGGGAGAAACATCATAAGATCCAAGTATAATAGCAAAGCTCGCGATACATCAAGATCGTATCATCTCAAGAACACGAGAGAGAGATCAAACACGTAGCTACTGGTACATACCCTCAGCCCCGAGGGAGAACTACTCCCTCCACCTCATGGAGAGCACCGGGATGATGAAGATGGCCACTGGAGAGGGATTCCCCCTCTGGCAGGGTGCCGGAACGGGTCTAGATTGGTTTTGGTGGCTACGTAGGCTTCTGACGGCGAAACTCCCGATCTATTGTGTTCCTCGATGTTTTTAGGGTATATGGGTATATATAGGAGGAAGAAGTACACCGGTGGGTCTCTGGGCTATCCACGAGGCAGGGGGCGCGCCCCCACCCTCGTGGGCAGCCCGGGACTCTTCTGGTCCATCTCCGATACTTTGTGGGCTTTTTCTGGTCCAAAAATAAGTTCCGTGAAGTTTCAGGTCAATTGGACTCCGTTTGATTTTCCTTTTCTGCGATACTCTAAAACAAGGAAAAAACAGAAACTGGCACTGGGCTCTAGGTTAATAGGTTAGTCCCAAAAATCATATAAAATAGCATATAAATGCATATAAAACATCCAAGGTTGATAATATAATAGCATGGAACAATCAAAAATTATAGATACGTTGGAGACGTATCAGCATCCCCAAGCTTAATTCCTGCTCGTCCTCGAGTAGGTAAATGATAAAAACAAAATTTTTGATGTGGAATGCTACCTAACATATTTATCCATGTAATTCTCTTTATTGTGGCAAGAATATTCAGATCCATAAGATTCAAGACAAAAGTTTAATATTGACATAAAAATAATAATACTTAAAGCATACTACCAAAGCAATTATGTCTTCCCAAAATAACATGGCCAAAGAAAGCTATCCCTACAAAATCATATAGTCTGGCTATGCTCCATCTTCACCACACAAAATATTTAAATCATGCACAACCTCGATGACAAGCCAAGCAATTGTTTCATACTTTTGATGTTCTCAAACTTTTTCAATCTTCACGCAATACATGAGCGTGAGCCATGGACATAGCACTATATGTGGAATAGAATGGTGGTTGTGGAGAAGACAAAAAAGGGAGAAGATAGTCTCACATCAACTAGGTGTATCAAAGGGCTATGGAGATGCCCATTAATAGATATCAATATGAGTGGGTAGGGATTTGATACATCTCCAACGTATCTATAATTTTTGATTGCTCCATGCTATATTATCTACTGTTTTGGATGTTTATGGGCTTTATTATACACTTTTATATGTTTTTTGGGACTAACCTATTAACCCAGAGCCCAGTGCCAGTTTCTGTTTTTACCTTGTTTTAAGGTTTTGAAGAAAAGGAAAATCAAACGGAGTCCAATTGACCTGAAACTTCACGACACTTATTTTTGGATTAGAATAAGCCCAGAAGACTTGGAGTGCACGTCAGGGGACCTTCGAGGAGGCCACGAGGTAGGGGGCGCGACCTCCACCCTCGTGGGCCCCTCATGGCTCCCCTGACGTACTTCTTCCACCTATATATCTCCATATACCCTAAAAACATCCAGGAGCACAATAGATCGGGAGTTCCGCCACCAGAAGCCTCCGTAGCCATTGAAAGCCAATCTAGACCTGTTCTGGCACCCTGCCGAAGGGGGAATCCCTCTCCGGTGGCCATCTTCATCATCCTAGTGCTCTCCATGACGAGGAGGGAGTAGTTCTCCCTCGGGGCTGAGGGTATGTACCAGTAGCTATGTGTTTGATCTCTCTCTCTCTCTCTTGTGTTCTTGATTTGGCACAATCTTGATGTATCGCGAGCTTTGCTATTATAGTTGGATCTTATGTTTCTCCTCCCCCTCTACTCTCTTGTAATGGATTGAGTTTCCCCTTTGAAGTTATCTTATCAGATTGAGTCTTTAAAGATTTGAGAACACTTGATGTATGTCTTGCCGTGTGTATCTGTGGTGACAATGGGATATCACGTGATTCACTTGATGTATTTTTTGGTGACCAACTTGCGGGTTCCTCCCATGAACCTATGCATAGGGGTTGGCACACGTTTTCGTCATGATTCTCCGGTAGAAACTTTGGGGCACTCTTTGAGGTTCTATGTGTTGGTTGAATAGATGAATCCGAGATTGTGTGATGCATATCGTATAATCATACCCACGGATACTTGAGGTGACATTGGAGTATCTAGGTGACATTAGGGTTTTGGTTGATTTGTGTCTTAAGGTGTTATTCTAGTCCGAACTCTAGGGCTGTTTGTGACACTTATAGGAATAGCCCAATGGATTGATTGGAAAGAATAACTTTGAGGTGATTTCGTACCCTACCATAATCTCTTTGTTCGATCTCCTCTATTAGTGACTTTTGAGTGACTCTTTGTTGCATGTTGAGGGATAGTTATGTTATCCAATTATGTTTGTATTGTTGAGGGAACTTACACTAGTGAAAGTATGAACCCTAGGCCTTGTTTCAACGCATTGCAATACCGTTTACGCTCACTTTTATCATTCGTTACCTTGCTGTTTTTATATTTTCAGATTACAAAAACTATTATCTACTATCCATATACCACTTGTTTCACCATCTCTTCACCGAACTAGTGCACCTATACAATTTACCATTGTATTGGGTGTGTTGGGGACACAAGAGACTCTTTGTTATTTGGTTGCAGGGTTGTTTGAGAGAGACCATCTTCATCCTACGCCTCCTACGGATTGATAAACCTTAGGTCATCCACTTGAGGTAAATTTGCTACTGTCCTACAAACCTCTGCACTTGGAGGCCCAACAACGTCTACAAGAAGAAGGTTGTATAGTAGACATCAAGCTCTTTTCTGGCGCCGTTGCCGGGGAGGTTAGCGCTTGAAGGTATATCTTTATATCTTGCAATCGAGTCTTTTAGTTTCTTGTTTTATCACTGGTTTAGTTTATAAAAGAAAACTATAAAAAATGGAATTGAGTTTGTCTCATACGCTTCACCTTTTTAATATCTTTCGTAAGTATGATGGAAAGGAAAATTGTGCTCAACTGCTAGAAGAAGAAATCTATAAAATGTTTGCCACTAAATCTTTGAATGATGAGCATGATTGCAATGTTGTTAGTACGAATTCTTTGAATATCCATGATACTAATGATGATTGCACTAGTGATGATGTCTCCTATAAACATGTCAATTTTTGTGGAGTACATTGGGTTTGTACGAACACACCAAATAGGGAAGATAGATATTGCAAGAGGCATAAGTACTTAGAAACTAAATTGTTGCAATAAAGGTTAGATGAATGTGTTGAAAATTTAAATTATATTGGCCATACTTGTGAGCTTTGTAATGAACATGATCATTTCAATACCCAATGCAAATTGTTTCATGATCATATCGTTTCCAAAAATTGTGATGACTTGATTTCCCTTGCACATCATAATGAACTTAGTTTGCTTATGAGTTACGAAGAAATGAAACATATAACTAATTATCTTCCAGAATTTGCCCGTTATAAACTTCTTGGATTTGATCTAGAGGAAATTTATATGTATTGTGCGGTGAATTGTATTGAAAATCCTTATATTGCCAACTACATAAAGAAAAGAAAACAAATAGAAGATGAAGAGAATACTAATGAAAGGGAAGAGGCTTCGCAATACCCTCCTATTATTTCTTATGATGAATCAGGTAATGAGGAGGAGCTTCCTAGTCAACCAATCTCATTAATAAGGAGCTCCAAAAGGAGGATTGAACCCACACATGATGTGGTGAAGAAGAAGAAAAGAAAAAGGAAGAGAGGTAAAAAGATATCTCTCTCAAATAATGTTGCTCCTATTACTATTGTGCCTCATGAAAATATAATTGTGGAAGATAATGATACTTCTTATGATCTTGAAAATCTTTTTGGCACTTGCTTGGAAGAATATGATAATTGCTATACTATTGGTGCTATCCATACTATTAATGATGAGAGTTATTATGCTTATAATATGAAAAGGCCCAAGCTTGGGTATGCTATGTTTGATGAAGATGATGTTTTTGAGAATATATTTGCCGCAATTAATGTTTGTCCCAAGTTTGGGGATTCTACGTTTAATGAAGATGATATTTTTAGTCTCCCAAGTTTTGATATGCAAATTTATGATGATGATAGCATGCCTCCTACTTATGTTGATTATTGTGATGATACTTATGCTATAAAAAGTAGTGATTATATTTATAAAACTTGTCATGATTATGATTACCCCTTCTCTGAACATTACTCTTTTAATGTGGAAACAATTTATAGTATTCGAGTTTCCTATGATGCTCCCACTATTCCAAATGAGAAGAATTTTGCTTATGTGGAGAGTAATAAAATTTCTATGCTTGTAGATCATGAAAAGAATGCTTTAGGTGCTGTTTATATTGTTGAATTCATTCATGATGCTACTGAAAATTATTATGAGGGAGGAATATATGCTTGTAGGAATTGCAATAATGTCAAGTTTCCTCTCTATGTGCTTAAAGTTTTGAAGTGATGGTTGTTTTACCTTCCTATGCAAGTTGATTCTTGTTCCCACAAGTTGTTTGCTCACAAAATCCCTATGCATAGGAAGTATGTTAGACTTAAATGTGTTAGTCATATTCTTCATGATGCTCTCTTTATGTTCCAATTCTTATCCTTTATGTGAGCATCATTGAAATCATCGTGCCTAGCTAGGGGCGTTAAACGATAGCGCTTGTTGGGAGGCAACCCAACTTTATTTTTGTTCCTTGCTTTTTGTTCCTGTTTAGTAATAAATAATTCATCTAGACTCTGTTTAGATGTGGTTTTATGCTTTTAATTCGTGTTTGTGCCAAGTAGAACCTTTGGGAAGACTTGGGGAAAGTCTTGTTGATCATGCTGTAAAAAACAGAAACTTTAGCGCTCACGAGAATTGCTGCCATTTTTTATTGGAGAGTGATATTTAGTTAATTATTTTTGCAGATGATTAATAGATAAATTCCTCAGGTTCAGAAATTTATTTTAGAATTTTTGGGGTTCAAGAAGTATACGTTTGATCCAGATTACTACAGACTGTTCTGTTTTTGACAGATTCTGTTTTTGATGTGTTGTTTGCTTATTTTGATGAATCTATGAGTAGTATCGGAGGGTATGAACCATACATAAGTTGGAACACAGTAGGTTTAAAACCAATATAAATTAAGAATGAGTTCATTACAGTACCTTGAAGTGGTGATTTATTTTCTTATACTAACGGAGCTCACAAGTTTTCTACTTTAAGTTTTGTGTTGTGAAGTTTTCAAGTTTTGGGTAAAGATTCGATGGACTATGGAATAAGGAGTGGCAAGAGCCTAAGCTTGGGGATGCCCAAGGCACCCCAAGGTAATATTCAAGGATAGCCAAGAGCCTAAGCTTGGGGATGCCCCGGAAGGCATCCCCTCTTTCGTCTTCGTTCATCGGTAACTTTACTTGGAGCTATATTTTTTATTCGCCACATGATATGTGTTTTGCTTGGAGCGTCATTTTATTTTATTTAGTTTTACTTGCTGTTTGAATAAAATACCAAGATCTGAAATTATTAAATGTTAGAGAGTCTTCACATAGTTGCATAATTATTCGACTACTCATTGATCTTCACTTAAATCTTTTGGAGTAGTTTGTCATTTGCTCTAGTGCTTCACTTATATCTTTTAGAGCATGATGGTAGTTTTATTTTGAAGAAATAGATGAACTCTCATGCTTCACCTAGATTATTTTGAGAGTCTTAAATAGCATTGTAATTTGCTTAAAATCCTAATATGCTAGGTATCCAAGAATAGTAAAAACTTTCATATAGAGTATTGAATACTAAGAGAAGTTTGATGCTTGATGATTGCTTTGAGATATGGAGATGGTGATATTACAGTCATGCTAGTTGAGTAGTTGTGAATTTGAGAAATACTTGTGTTGAAGTTTGTGATTCCCGTAGCATGCACGTATGATGAACCGTTATGTGATGAAGTCGGAGCATGATTTATTTATTGATTGTCTTCCTTATGAGTGGCGGTCGGGGACGAGCAATGGTCTTTTCCTACCAATCTATCCCCCTAGGAGCATGCGCGTAATACTTTGTTCCGATAACTAGTAGATTTTTGCAATAAGTATGTGAGTTCTTTATGACCAATGTTGAGTCCATGGATTATACGTACTCTCACCCTTCCACCATTGCTAGGCTCTCTAGTACCGCGCAACTTTCACCGGTACCATTTACCTTCCTCAAAACAGCCACCATACCTAGCGATTATGGAATTTCCATAGACATTCCGAGATATATTGCCATGCAACTTTTCACCGTTCCGTTTATTATGACACACTCCATCATCATATTGCTTTGCATGATCATGTAGTTGACATCGTATTTGTGGCAAAGCCACCATTCATAATTCTTTAATACATGTCACTCATGAGTCATTGCACATCCCGGTACACCGCCGGAGGCATTCATATAGAGTCATATATTTTTCTAAGTATCGAGTTGTAATTCTTGAGTTCTAAGTAAATAAAAGTGTGATGATCATCATTATTAGAGCATTGTCACAGTGAGGAAAGGATGATGGAGACTATGATTCCCCCATAAGTCGGGATGAGACTCCGGACGAAAATAAATAAATAAAAGAGGCCAAAGAAGCCCAAACAAAAAAAGAGGCCATAAAAAAGAGAAAGGCCCAAATAAAAAAATAAAAAAGAGAGAAAATTAGAGAAGGGGCAATGCTACTATCCTTTTACCACACTTGTGCTTCAAAGTAGCACCATGTTCTTCATGATAGAGAGTCTCCTATGTTGTCACTTTCATATACTAGTGGAAATATTTCATTATAGAACTTGGCTTGTATATTCCAATGATGGGCTTCTTCAAAATGCCCTAGCTCTTCGTGAGCAAGCAAGTTGGATGCACACCCACTAGTTTCTTTTGTTGAGCTTTCCTACATTTATAGCTCTAGTGCATCCGTTGCATGGCAATCCCTACTCACTCACATTGATATCTATTGATGGGCATCTCCATAGCTTGTTGATACGCCTAGTTGATGTGAGACTATCTTCTCCGTTTTGTCTTCTCCCCAACCACCATTCTATTCCACCTATAGTGCTATGTCCATGGCTCACGCTCATATATTGCGTGAAGATTGAAAAATTTGAGAACATCAAAAGTATGAAACAATTGCTTGGCTTGTCATCGGGGTTGTGTATGATTTAAATATTTTGTGTGGTGAAGATGGAGCATAGCCAGACTATATGATTTTGTAGGGATAGCTTTCTGTGGCCATGTTATTTTGAGAAGACATGATTGCTTTGTTAGTATGCTTGAAGTATTATTATTTCTATGTCAATATGAACTTTTGTCTTGAATCTTATGGATATGAATATTCTTGCCACAGGTAAGAAGAATTACATTGAAATTATGCCAACTAGCATTCCACATCAAAAATTATCTTTTTATCATTTACCTACTCGAGGACGAGCAGGAATTAAGCTTGGGGATGCTTGATACGTCTCCAACGTATCTATAATTTTTGATTGCTCCATGCTATATTATCTACTGTTTTGGGCAATATTGGGCTTTATTATCCACTTTTATATTATTTTTGGGACTAACCTATTAACCGGAGGCCCAGCCCAGATTTGCTGTTTTATACCTATTTCAGTGTTTTGAAGAAAAGGAATATCAGACGGAGTCGAAACGGAACGAAATCAACTGGAGAAGTTATTTTTGGAAGGAAACACACCTGATGGACTTGGACCCCACGTCAAGGAAGGAACGAGGTGCTCACGAGGGTGGGGGGCGCCCCCCCTAGGGCGCGCCCCCCTGTCTCGTGGGGCCCTCGTGGCTCCCCTGACGTACCTCCTGCACCCATATATACCTACACGACCTAAAACTTCCAGAACGCACAATAGATCGGGAGTTCCGCCGCCAGAAGCCTCCGTAGCCACCAAAAGTCAATCGAGACCCTGTTCCGGCACCCTGCCGGAGGGGGGAACACTCATCGGTGGCCATCTTCATCATCCCGGCGCTCCCCATGACGAGGAGGGAGTAGTTCTCCCTCGGGGCTGAGGGTATGTACTAGTAGCTATGTGTTTGATCTCTCTCTCTCTCTCTCTCGTGTTCTTGATTTGGCACGATCTTGATGTATCGCGAGCTTTGCTATTATAGTTGGATCTTATGTTTCTCCTCCCCCTCTACTCTCTTGTAATGAATTGAGTTTTCCCTTTGAAGTAATCTTATCGGATTGAGTCTTTAAAGATTTGAGAACACTTGATGTATGTCTTGCCGTGGATATCTGTGGTGACAATGGGATATCACGTGATTCACTTGATGTATGTTTTGGTGATCAACTTGCGGGTTCCGCCCATGAACCTATGCATAGGGGTTGGCACACGTTTTCGTCGTCATTCTCCGGTAGAACTTTGGGGCACTCTTTGAGGTCCTTTGTGTTGGTTGAATAGATGAATCTGAGATTGTGTGACGCATATCGTATAATCATACCCACGGATACTTGAGGTGACACTGGAGTATCTAGGTGACATTAGGGTTTTGGTTGATTTGTGTCTTAAGGTGTTATTCTAGTAAGAATCCTAGGGTTGTTTGTGACACTTATAGGAATAGCTCAACGGATTGATTGGAAAGAATAACTTTGAGGTGGTTTCGTACCCTACCATAATCTCCTCGTTCGTTCTCTGCTATTAGTGACTTTGGAGCACTATTCAAGATATCTTCCGATATGCCGATAAATCGATCGATTTATCGCTTACCACTGTCAGACCGATAAGATAAATCGGCCGATAAATCAGCCGATATGGCGATAAATCGGCCGATATGCCGATAAACTGGCCGATTTACCCCTTATCATGGGTCGACCGATAAGTTCCCGATAAGCGATATCCCCAACATTGCTTTGGAGTGACTCTTTGTTGCATGTTGAGGGATAGTTATGTGATCCAATTATGTTAGTATTGTTGAGGGAACTTACACTAGCGAAAGTATGAACCCTAGGCCTTGTTTCAACGCATTGCAATACCATTTACGCTCACTTTTATCACTTGCTACCTTGCTGTGTTTATAATTTCAGATTACAAATACTCATATCTATTATCCATATACCACTTGTATCATCATCTCTTCGCCGAACTAGTGCACCTATACAATTTACCATTGTATTGGGTGTGTTGGGGACACAAGAGACTCTTTGTTATTTGGTTGCAGGGTTGCTTGAGAGAGACCATCTTCATCCTACGCCTCCTACGGATTGATAAACCTTAGGTCATCCACTTGAGGGAAATTTGCTACTGTCCTACAAACCTCTGCACTTGGAGGCCCAACAACGTCTACAAGAAGAAGGTTGTGTAGTAGACATCACAAGGCATCAACAATATGTTCGGTGAAGGCTTTCTTTTGACTATAAGCATGTGGAGAATTTAGCACGGATTGCAACAAGGAACTAAAATCAATTAAAGAGAAACTTTCATAATTAAATTTCTTGAAATCCAATATAGTGGGTTTAGCAACATCTAGATTTTTATTTCTTTCAATCCCACTTTCATCAATTTCATCATAAAGATCTAAATACTCCGAATTTTTAGAACGCCTTCTAGGTAAAGGAAGATCATATTCAGTTTCATCAAGATTCATATTGCAAAACAAAGATTTAACAGGAGACACATCAATAACTTTTAGGTCTTCATCTTGATTTTCATAGGAATTCGGTTTAGCGGCCATCTTATTAACTAAGGTGGCTTGCATATCCGAAATTTCAGCAGTCATCTTTTCTAGACGAGCAATTTGGGATCTTATTCCATCAAATTCTTTAGACATATCATCAAGCTCTTTATTCATATAATTCATAAAACTTTTTTGTTCCTTAAGCTCGTTTCTAAAGAAATTATTATGCTCATCAAAACCATAAACTTCCTAATGTTGTTTTCGATCTCCACTAACCTTTTCAGGTGAAGATCACCAAATCTTGGTTGAGCCATCGCGACAAACAAGCAATCCAACACACGAGCAAACAAAAGGCAAGCGGGCAAAAAGAGGCAAATACAGAGGGAGGATAGAGAGAGAGAGAGAGGGCGAATAAAACGGAAAGGGTAAGTGGGGGAGAGGAAAACAAGAGGCAAATGGCAAATAATGTAATGCGAGAGATAGGGATTGTGATGGGTACTTGGTATGTTGACTTTTTGCGTAGACTCCCCGGCAACGGCGCCAGAAATTCTTCTTGCTACCTCTTGAGCTTGCGTTGGATTTCCCCGAAGAGGAAGGGATGATACAGCAGAGTAGCATAAGTATTTCCCTCGGTTTTTGAGAACCAAGGTATCAATCCAGTAGGAGGCCACGCTCAAGTCCCTCGTACCTGCACAAAACGATAGCTACTCGCAACCAACGCGATTAGGGGTTGGCAATCCCTTCACGGTCACTTACTATAGTGAGATCTGATAGATATAATAATTTTTGGTATTTTTGGTATAGAGATGGAAAGTAAAAGGCAAAGTAAAAAAGCAAAACAAGATTAAAGTGATGGAGATTGATATGATGAGAATAGACCCGGGGGCCATAGGTTTCACTAGTGGCTTCTCTCAAGAGCATAAGTATTCTACGGTGGGTGAACAAATTACTGTTGAGCAATTGACAGAATTGAGCATAGTTATGAGAATATCTAGGCATGATCATGTATATAGGCATCACGTCCGTGACAAGTAGACCGAAATGATTCTGGATCTACTACTATTACTCCACTCATCGACCGCTATCCAGCATGCATCTAGAGTATTAAGTTAAAAACAGAGTAACGCCTTAAGCAAGATGACATGATGTAGAGATATAAATTCATGCAATATGAAATAAACCCCATCTTGTTATCCTCGATGGCAACGATGCAATACGTGCCTTGCTGCCCCTTCTGTCACTAGGAAAGGACACCGCAAGATCGAACCCAAAGCTAAGCACTTCTCCCATGGCAAGAACTACCAATCTAGTTGGCCAAACCAAACGGATAATTCGAAGAGACTTGCAAAGATAACCAATCATACATAAAAGAATTTAGAGAAGATTCAAATATTATTCATAGATAGACTTGATCATAAACCCACAATTCATCAGTCTTAACAAACACACCGCAAAAAGAAGATTACATCGAATAGGTCTCCACAAGAGAGGGGGAGAACTTTGTATTGAGATCCAAAAAGAGAGAAGAAGCCATCTAGCTACTAACTATGGACCCGAAGGTCTGAGGTAAACTACTCACACTTCATCGGAGGGGCTATGATGATGTAGAAGCCCTCCATGATGACGGCCCTCTCCAGCGGAGCTCCGGAACAGACGCCAAGATGGGATCTCATGGATACAGAAAGTTGCGGCGGTGGAATTAGGTTTCTGGCTCCTCATCTGTTCGTTTGGGGGTACGTAGGTATATATAGGAGGAAGAAGTACGTCGGTGGAGCTCCGAGGGGCCCACGAGGCAGGGGCGCGCCCTAGGGGGGCGCCCCCCACCCCTAGGGCGTGCCCCCCACCCTCGTGACCGCCTCTCTGATGCCTTGGCGTAGGGTCCAAGTCTCCTGGATCACGTTCGGTGAGAAAATCACGTTCCTGAAGGTTTCATTCCGTCTGGACTCCGTTTGATATTCCGTTTCTTCGAAACACTGAAATAGGCAAAAAAACAACAATTCTGGGTTGGGCCTCCGGTTAATAGGTTAGTCCCAAAAATAATATAAAAGTGGAAAATAAAGCCCAATATAGTCCAAAACAGTAGATAATATAGCATGGAGCAATCAAAATTATAGATACGTTGGAGACGTATCACGTATCTGTGGTGACAATGGGATATCACGTGATTCACTTGATGTATGTTTTGGTGACCAACTTGCGGGTTCCGCTCATGAACCTATGCATAGGGGTTGGCACACATTTTCATCGTGATTCTCCGGTAGAAACTTTGGGGAATTCTTTGAGGTTCTATGTGTTGGTTGAATAGATGAATCTGAGATTGTGTGATGCATATCGTATAATCATACCCACGGATACTTGAGGTGACATTGGAGTATCTAGGTGACATTAGGGTTTTGGTTGATTTGTGTCTTAAGGTGTTATTCTAGTACGAACTCTAGGGCTGTTTGTGACACTTATAGGAATAGCCCAATGGATTGATTGGAAAGAATAACTTTGAGGTGGTTTCGTACCCTACCATAATCTCTTTGTTCGTTCTCCGCTATTAGTGACTTTGGAGTGACTCTTTGTTGCATGTTGAGGGATAGTTATGTGATCCAATTATGTTAGTATTGTTGAGGGAACTTACACTAGTGAAAGTATGAACCCTAGGCCTTGTTTCAACGCATTGCAATACCGTTTACGCTTACTTTTATCATTCGTTACCTTGCTGTTTTTATATTTTCAGATTACAAAAACTATTATCTACTATCCATATACCGCTTGTTTCACCATCTCTTCGCCGAACTAGTTCACCTATACAATTTACCATTGTATTGGGTGTGTTGGGGACACAAGAGACTCTTTGTTATTTGATTGCAGGGTTGTTTAAGAGAGACCATCTTCATCCTATGCCTCCTACGGATTGATAAACCTTAGGTCATCCACTTGAGGGAAATTTGCTACTGTCCTACAAACCTCTGCACTTGGAGGCCCAACAACGTCTACAAGAAGAAGGTTGTGTAGTAGACATCAGGATTTCCATGCAACGGATGCACTAGAGCTATAAATGTATGAAAGCTCAACAAAAGAAACTAAGTGGGTGTGCATCCAACTTGCTTGCTCACGAAGACCTAGGGCACTTGAGGAGGCCCATTGTTGGAATATACAAGCCAAGTTCTATAATGAAAATTTCCCACTAGTATACGAAACCACCATGATCTTCGTATACTACCATAACACTATAGGTATGAAATGATGGGCTTGTATATTCATATACTACCATCAACTTGGAATATACAAGCCAACTTGGAATATACAAGCCAAGTTATATACTAGTGGGAATTTTTCATTATAGAACTTGGTTTGTACATATTCCAACGATGGGCTTCCTCAAATGCCCTAGGTCTTCATGAGCAAGCAAGTTGGATGCACACCCATTTGGTTTCTTTTTGAGCTTTCATAAACTTATAGCTCTAGTGCATCTGTTGCATGGCAATCCCTACTCACTCACATTGATATCTATTGATGGGCATCTCCATAGCCCATTAATACGCCTAGTTGATGTGAGACCATCTTCCTCCTTTTTGTCTTCTCCACAAACACCACTCTATTCCACCTATAGTGTTATGTCCATGGCTCACGCTCATGTATTGCGTGAAAGTTGAAAAGGTTTGAGAATACTAGAGTATGAAACAATTGCTTTGCTTGTCATCGGGGTTGTGCATGATTTGAATATTTTGTGTGATGAAGATGGAGCATAGACAGACTATATGATTTTGTAGGGATAAGCTTTCTTTGGCCATGTTATTTTGAGAAGACATGATTGCTTTGTTTGTATGCTTGAAGTATTACTGTTCTTATGTCAATATTAAACTTCTTTTTTGAATCTTATGGATCTGGATATTCTTGCCACAGTATAGAAGATTACATTGATAAATATGTTAGGTAGCATTCCACATCAAAAATTATGTTTTTATCATTTACCTACTCGAGGACGAGCAGGAATTAAGCTTGGGGATGCTTGATACGCCTCCAACATATCTATAATTTTTGATTGTTCCATGCTATTATATTATCCATCTTGGATGTTTTATATGCATTTATATGCTATTTTATATGATTTCTGGGACTAACCTATTAACCTTGAGCCTAGTGCCAGTTTCTATTTTTTCCTTGTTTTTGAGTTCTACAGTAAAGGAATACCAAACAGAGTCCAATTGATGTGCCAATTTTTGATGATTTTTGATGGACCAAAAGAAGCCCTCGGAGTAAAAGAGTTGGGCCAGAAGAGTCCCGAGCCATCCACGAGGGTGGTGTTGGGAAACGTAGTAATTTCAAAAAAATTCCTACGCACACGCAAGATCATGGTGATGCATAGCAACGAGAGGGGAGAGTGTGATATACGTACCCTTGTAGACCGACAGTGGAAGCGTTAGCACAACGCGGTTGATGTAGTCGTACGTCTTCACGGCCCGACCGATCAAGCACTGAAACTACGACACCTCCGAGTTCTAGCACACGTTTAGCTCGACGATGATCCCCAGACTCAGATCCAGCAAAGTGTCGGGGAAGAGTTCCGTCAGCACGACGGCGTGGTGACGATCTTGATGTACTACCGTCGCAGGGCTTCGCCTAAGCACCGCTACAATATTATCGAGGATTATGGTGGAAGGGGGCACCGCACACGGCTAAGAATATGATCATGTGGATCAACTTGTGTGTCTAGGGGTGCCCCCTGCCCCCGTATATAAAGGATCAAGGGGGGTGCAGCCGTCCAGGAGGAGGGCACGCCAGGTGGAGTCCTACTCCCACCGGGAGTAGGATTCCCCCCTTTCCTAGTTGGAATAGGATTCGGGAAGGGGGAAAGAGGAGAGAGAGAAGGAAGGGGGGCGCCGCCCCCTCTCCTTGTCCTATTCGGACTAGGGAGGAGGGGCGCGCGGCCCAGCCCTGGCCACCTCTCCTCTCTTCCACTAAAGCCCACTAAGGCCCATATACCTCCCGGGGGTTTCACGTAACCTCCCGGTACTCCGGTAAAATCCCGATTTCACCCGGAACACTTCCGATATCCAAATATAGGCTTCCAATATATCAATCTTTATGTCTCGACCATTTCGAGACTCCTCGTCATGTCCGTGATCACATCCGAGACTCCGAACAAACTTCGGTACATCAAAAAGCATAAACTCATAATATAACTGTCATCGAAACCTTAAGCGTGCGGACCCTACGGGTTCGAGAACAATGTAGACATGACCGAGACACGTCTCCGGTCAATAACCAATAGCAGAACCTGGATGCTCATATTGGCTCCTACATATTCTACGAAGATCTTTATCGGTCAGACCGCATAACAACATACTTTGTTCCCTTTGTCATCGGTATGTTACTTGCCCGAGATTCAATCGTCGGTATCTCAATACCTAGTTCAATCTCGTTACCGGCAAGTCTCTTTACTCGTTTCATAATACATCATCTCGCAACTAACTCATTAGTTGCAATGCTTGCAAGGCTTATGTGATGTGCATTACCGAGAGGGCCCAGAGATACCTCTCCGACAATCGGAGTGACAAATCCTAATCTCGAAATACGCTAACCCAACATTTACCTTTGGAGACACCTGTAGAGCTCCTTTATAATCACCCAGTTACGTTGTGATGTTTGGTAGCACACAAAGTGTTCCTCTGGTAAACGGGAGTTGCATAATCTCATAGTCATAGGAACATGTATAAGTCATGAAGAAAGCAATAGCAACATAATAAACGATCGGGTGCTAAGCTAATGGAATGGGTCATGTCAATCACATCATTCTCCTAATGATGTGATCCCATTAATCAAATGACAACACATGTCTATGGCTAGGAAACATAACCATCTTTGATCAACGAGCTAGTCAAGTAGAGGCATACTAGTGACGTTTGGTTTGTCTATGTATTCACACAAGTATTATGTTTCCGGATAATACAATTCTAGCATGAATAATAAACATTTATCATGATATAAGGAAATAAAATAATAACATTATTATTGCCTCTAGGGCATATTTCCTTCAG